>NC_044202.1:14133875-14441409 GCF_900880675.1 Sparus aurata
ATTTAGAAAGGACAAACAAGATATCAGTATGGAGCAATCATTTAAAAAGCAGAACCTAGTTAATATCAACTATTGATATTAACATTTGCACACTTTTATGATAGGCCATTAAGCAAATGCGCCCCCATCAAATGCTGTGCAGTGTCCAGAAAGTGGCCTGATCATGTCTAGCACTAGCCTGGTTTTCTTTCAGGCATAGTACAAGTGAACTCTGTCCCCTACATTGAGAGCCTCAGTTAACACAAGGGCACACCTGGACGAAGAGGTGATGATTTATCAAAGATTTTTAAAGTAGCATTGTTAGCTATCATTAAAAATTGTAATGAATGAAATGGGACTGTCAGGTGTGCCATATGCTAATAATGACTGGGAATTTTAGTTGCTGCCTTATAGGTGTTGTTAACTTTAACACCTAAATTAAGTTTCTACTCTGGAAGGCTTGCTCTGTGATTGACAACCTATGTTACCCAAGCTGATGTAGTAAATCACACCCATTTGGTAAAAGTGGTGCAAATTGTTTTCCTCTGTGGGGTTGGATGCCTGTGGCATCACAGATCATTAGATCCTCTGCTTACCATGTTTTCTGTGACTAAACTGTTTTATTCCCTTATGGAAACAGATCTACCCAGAAAAGCAGAAAATGGCAGGCCTAACATCTACGCTCTTACACCAACACTGACATATGTCTGGCTCTTTTCCTCCTTTAACACCTGCTGGCCAGTGCTCATCTCCCTCTCATCTCCCTCTTATCTCCCTCTCTTGTCTGTGTTGAAATACATTTCTTCTTCTAAGACACAGACATCAGCAAGTGACAGTTCTTATCAGCAGAGTATTCCTCTAAACTCCTGGAAGATTAAATTGGATTTATTTTTTGGCAGCAGCATGTTAGACTTGCATAACTACTCAACTGGCTTTGATCACCATTGCCTGTTAGATCCTGGCAAATCCTACAGATGGGTCCTCCATGTCCAGACAAAGGCGTGTGCGTGTGCGTGTGCGTGCGTGCATGAGTGTGTGTGAGAGTGTGTGTGAGACAGTGATGTCCAGCACTGCTGTGTGTGTTTAATTTCATGCAAATGTGTATGACAGTGGAGCCGTGGTGTTTTAAAAGGGCCAAGATAGGAGCAGACAGGCTGTTTGTGTAATGTACAGGCCAGCCAGCTCCACCTGACAGCGTTTGTGAGTCAGTAAAAATTGCTCGGAAGGAAGGGCTGGCAGAGAAATCCACAGAGCAAAGATGGAAGTGTGGAGAGCAAAGAGAGCTGCAAAGTGTAGAGGAGGTGGTATGGGGACAGAGGCAGAGGAGAGCCGACAAGAGCAGAGGAGGGAAGGGGAATGCAGTTATGTAAAATAGCAAAAACCTCACGCTGACCTAACAGCCGGCCATGCAGAGATGTAGTGATGTAACCTACATAGACCCTGCTGACATGCATCTCATGCGCTTCAGCTCACACATATACTGTATGAGGTATGTTGACCCTTCACCTCAGTGTTTTTTTTATTACTTTTCTAATCTGTATGGATGTATTTGTGTGTGCCATTTTGCACACTTTTTATGCTCCAATAACACACATATTTTCCCATTAATTTCCATCACAGATGAATGTGCAAATTATTTTTCTGATCAAATGCCCCTCTTGAGTGCTCTGTGTTTCTGTGTGTATCTGACTCAGCAGTTCATAACCCAATAGATTATGCATATACGAAGAGATGTTCACATAGGAAGTGACTTTAATTATTTATTTATTTTTTCAAAAATGTTTGTGTCTCTGTGTTTCAGGACTATATTGACGCCCACCCTGAGACCATTGTCCTGGATCCTCTTCCAGCCATCCGGACTCTGCTGGACCGCTGCAAGTCCTACCAGCTCATCCACAGGATAGAGAGCTGTATGCAAGGTAGGATGTTTCATGTTACTTCCACTTGCACTCATGCACAGCAGTTTCCCACTGACTGGCTGAGAGCTATGTCAGAAAAGTATCTGTGTCATACAAGAGAGAAGTTTAAATTTTGCAATTATTGCTAAGTTGCAATTAGTAAATTGTGTAGGGGAAGAACTTGCAGTACTTACAATACAAACCACAGTTTCAAACAGTTGACCTTTGGGGACTATTAAGGGAACAAAGTCCAAATGGAGGAAGCTGTGTCGCAATATCCAGTGGGTGCAAATGCATTCGATTTGAAAATAATAGTTTTAATGTCTTCACTATGTCACCAAGCTTTCAGTACATCTTATTAACATGTGCAAATTAAGCTCTCAGCTGTAAGTTTATTAGGTACACAAATCTAAAACTAATGCAGTCTAATACATTAGTCCTACAATAAATCCTACTGTCATTAAGTTTATAATGTTTAAACAGTTATATAGATGTGTTGATTCAACTTAATGGCCAGTTTGGCAGCTAAAGTTCTAGTGCTCTTGAAATAACGTGCATAATACTGAGAAGTGTTTCTGATTTTTTGTCCCATCCATTTATATCAACAAGCATATTTGCATTGGTTATTTCAACAGCACTGCAAACTGCAACATTAAAACTGTTAAAGAAGCTGAGTCAGTCAGTAGAACAGTTTCAACAAAAAACAAAAACGGACTCCATCAGTTTTGGCTAGTTCACTACCAACTGTCGACTGAATGTATTTTGCAGTGTGTCCAGGCTTTTACTCTGCATAGAGTCGTGTGTCATGGGTTCAAACACGGCAAACATATTGGCGTCTTTGTAATGTTTAGTCAATAGTCTATAAAAGCAGAAGTTGTCTAAAATAATAAAGGAAATGTTGAGTCAATGAACACTGCTTACATTGCGTGTGTAATAATATTAAAAGGATAAAGTTATGATAACTGCAGCTTGTCTGTCTTTCCTCTTCACTTCCAGAGGGGACACATAGATAACACATGACAGCACTGTCGCCCCTCACTTGAATTATGTTACACGATGCTTCCGAGCAGATGTTTAATTCTTGCCGGAAGAGCACTATGCTGATATCATAATTCCTCTCCTCCCTTCCATGCGACAAAAGCACCTCTCCATTTCCTCCTGCCTGAACCCAGTTTGAACTTGGCTCTGTGTGTTTCTCACTCAAAGACCAGAGCTTGCCTTTGAGTCGGTCGCAGTAACACCTTACTCTGTCACCGAACCCATAAACGAATCGGCAGCAAGCAATGTCTTCCGACTGGAGGCAGAGAATTGTGATGACGAGAGGAGCACATTCCCTACCCACGCACACTGTAAACACACCTGTGACTCATCCACATTTCCTTTACCCCCATACATGGCAGGGGACATAAACCTTTTAAGTATTACTTTACCACAGTCCATGACTCCATGAGGGGCTGTAGTGTGGTGTCAGAGCAGAGGATCAGAGGCATTTCAGCATGTCCGCGGCAGTGTCATGAGCTTCTTAAAATAGAACCGCGGGAAGACGTCTTTTTATACAAACAGACATGATGGCTGTTACGTAACAAAGAGTATAAGCATCATTTACTTACTGTGTGTACTCCGTTTGAAGAGGAAGATGGCTCTCTGGCTGAATTTATATTTTCACCACTCTGCTTCAATTAATGCAAGTGGTGCTCTCTGCTCACACTTTGCCCTGCATACCAAACCTCCCTGACAATTGTTGTCGGTTTAGACACAAGCATAAAGTGTAAGCCATTATAATCCCACACCACACCACTGTGATTGTAGAGAAAACAACATGTGGATAAATTAACTGGGTTAAGGTTGGTGTCAAATGGAGGATGGTGTGAGAGTGTGGAAAGTGTACCTTGCTTTCTTAGGCATGGCCACTTCCTACTTCTTATCAGCGCAGGCCATGGAGTCCTGGAGCAGCTGCCAAGGCAACCCAGTACTAAAAGGCCATAGAGAGGCTGCTGTGCTTCAGTCTGCATGACTCAGAATAGTTCTCAATTGGAGGAAGCACTTGAGGTAACGCTTGTGCTTTCTCTGGAAAACCTTTTTTCATCACTTGAGTGGTCGCCTGATGTTTAATGGCCCAAGTCACAGTAAATTTATCTGTTCTGCTCCAAATTGTTTGGATTAATATATACTTAAGTGCATGAATTGGCTCATCTTAATGTTATCTTTGATAGAAAATAGCCAGACAAGGGCCACACGAGCGCTAATGGATCAGTCTCACTGATTCTTAGCTGTGCTTATTGGAACTTTGTCCGTCTTGGTTTGTGATTCCAGAGCAAGGTAACTGTTTATGTTACTTAGTGGAATCCACTGGTTCCTATGTATGCTGGACTTTTGATATCTTGGACTGTTTTTGTAGACAGAAACCGTCGTCAAGTCAACTCCTCTATAAAACTAAAGCCTCTCTGAATGTTTTAAAGCTTACCCCTCTCGTTCTCAGGATAAAGGAATTTTCCTGAATAGAAGCGGATTCCTCGGGATCAAACTGAAACCTTCCAACGTTTCTTTGAGTATAAATCAGATTGTTTTGAGGTCTCTGTGCTCTAGCATTAATCCACGCCTCTGCAAGGACCAACAGTACAAGTGTCTCGCTTATGCAAGTGATCAATTTTTTATTGTATGTGCAGCATGAGAGACACTTAAAAGCTCGTCCAAGTCCAGTGAGCCAAGTGGGTAGACAGGGATGCTCTAACTTGTGTGTAGGATTTCCTGCCTGACGGGTACAATAAAGCATTGTCACCACCATTAAATAAATTAATATCACCTCAGTAAAGGATTTATCTTTTGTGAGGAAAACAATCTAATTTTTCTTTTCAAAATAAATGACTCATAATTGTAATTGGAGCATAAGCCTCTTCGAGCGCGATATTGAGAATGACATTAGTCTCTCGGGGCATAGCCATGTTTGGAGTTCAATTTAAAATATTGAAAATGCTGCTGCTTTGCCTCGGGGGAGGGGACGACGCAGAGAGAACAGCGAGAGAGGATGCAAGGGTTTCTAGGAAACAAGCTCTAAATAGCAACAGGAGAGTTCCACCTAAACAGCAACACACTTAATAAAGCTTAATGTAACTTGGCTGTCTGTTGATGCCCCAACCGAGATGGGAGATGTGCTCTGAATCTTAGGTGTTAGAACAGGCCTGTGAGGAATTTCTCTGTTAATCTTCATGCACGTCAGTCACTGCCCATAAGTATATTGTTTGCACACATGAATATGATATGACAGGAGATGGAGGAGGAGATGCATGGAAGTCCAGATGACATAAAAGAAGAAGAGAAACAAATAGAGCAGTGTAACTGGATAATGACATTTAAAAAGCATCTCATCGCAGAGTCCCGTAAACGTCGTCCTCGGCTCCGCTGGGTCTGCTGCGAGCATGCAGTGTTTAGACAGAGCCACAGATTGATCCTCTTCCCCACCCTCCCCTCCATCCTCTCAACCCTAAAGTGTCAACCAGAGCCAAGCATGCACGCTATTACAAACTTGGCCACACTCTCTTATCCACCGTTCCCCGGTCTCTTTATTATAAATCCTTAACTTGGAGCTCGAAATGTTTTCCATTTGACAAGGTTGAGGTCTTTTGATGGTGTTTTGTTTGACAAAATTTAACGCCATCAGTCTTTGGGAACACAGTGATGTAATGGGGATATTTTCCCTACCAGCCTTTTTTTTCTGAAGGACATTATGTTGCTATTTCTGTACCGGTAAAATAACATCAGTATGACGAGACTGGCTGTAGCCAGTGAAGAGATGACTGATGGGTAACCCTCCAGGCTTCCCGCCCCCAAAAGTGACTGGATGCAGATCCAACACTGGAATAATTCCAGCTGTGCAGGGAAAGGTTACAGAGCACAAGAACAAGTATCTCCCTGTGAGGAAGAAAAGGAGTATTCTGTTTTTTTCTGTCATGTGAAGGCAGAAAATAGAAGCACTTAAACCAAGCTAAATCGTTTTTCACCTTTTTTAAGATGTAGATGTATTCCTTTTTGAAGTAAAAATAAAGTGTTCCAATTAGGAAATTAGTTTTGTACATACTGGTCAAAGCACATGTTCAGCCACAGCAGAGCCATGTCTTATCTCGAGGGCACATAAACAAGGCGGATACTTGAAGGATTAGTTTAGGTTGGTATTTCTTAGGACTTATTTCCGCAGCTGTGGTCAGCAAAATTGAAACAAAGTCAGACGATCAGGCTGTTTAGCCAGATTATCTCAAACTCTTTGGAAGAAAATAAAACTAACTACCAGAGAAAGGTGCATGTCATGTGGACAAACTTCTCAAATTTGCTCTCCCATCTCTGTGACCACTATCCAGATGTAGTTGTGAAACAGTCTGTTTTTTTTACTAGAAATGAGTCAAAAGATGTGTGTCCTGTGATGTAACAAACTTTTGAACAGAATGTAAGGTAAAGATATCCTAGTATGTTATAGTGAAACAGTAGAATAGCCAAAAGAGAGTTTAGAAAAACGAGCATTAAAAAATGGAATCAAAATAGTTGCCAATTACTTTCCTGTCGGTCAGTGAGCTAAATGCTTGAGCACCACTACAATATTATTTTACCAGGAGGAATGATATGTCTCCCTAGTTGCTTCACCATCTTGCAGCACGATTACAGTAACTCTGGAGACTGCTGCTTTATCACCTCCCACAGCAGCAGCTGTGGCTGATTTTCCTGGAACCTGTTCCGCAGCTTAATGTCACTTAAGAAGTTTCAGTGATAACTTTTGGGCTTTTATAAGCCTTTTTTCCTCATGCATCAGCTTTCACTGAGGGGTTTTCCAAAAACCTACAGTGGGTATCTGCCCTATCTGGCTGGTGTGGGAGCTGTAAATGTCTGTGGGGCCCAGTGTACACTCGTAGTTCAACACTCAGCACTGGAGTAAATGTAGGCAAATGAGATTCTCCTGACCTCAGCAGTAGCGGGAGCAGAGAGCCCTGCCACCGCTGAGGCCCGCAAGCACACAAATACCGGCGTATTCCTATTGTGTTTTTGTCATTAGCAATTTGCCAGCTCTTGGTTTGGCCCCCTCACTGATTTCCTGTGGTGATATCTCCAACCAGCTGCCTTATCACACCCCACGTACCTACTGTAGAGGGGAAATTACTGAAGGCAGAACATTAATATAGAGGCGACCTGATATGGTGAAGTATGTTAGAGCTGCAGGATGTTTGTTATTTTCAGTCTTATCGGAACTGACTGCTACAGGATGTGATGTAAAAATATGATGTAAACAAACACGATGTGATGTAAAAACATGGTGGATACGGGTGAGAAATAGATAAGCTGATGGAAAGAAAATTAAGTTCCAACTGTTTTGATTATTAATTAAAGGGGTTCTGTGGAACTTCTGTGTTGTGCTTTAAGCCTGTCCTTAGTTTATGTTAGCGGACTTCATTTATAAACTAACGTTAGCTACTGTTGCTTTCTGTTAGCTGAGCACTTGAGAACATGCATAAAGTCACATCCTTTGGACTGAAGAGTCCTTCACAAAGAAATCCACATCAAACCACTTCAACAAATCATCCACAGGCTTGTATAGATGGAGAGAGTTTGTTGGACCAAAAAAAAGCTATTTTAAGATGTCACTTTGGGCTTTGGGGTATGTGATGAGTATTTCTCACGGTCTAAATGATTATCTGATGTATGGCTTCATGTTTGACCTGCCCTCAGGTATGATCAAGCTTATATTGTGTAACGTGGACTTTTTTTTGCCTTCTGCTGACAAATGAGCTATCTATCATGCCTGTCAGTCAGGTGATGTATATGATGTCTATGATGTCAGCTGATATGACTTGTCTATAGTTCCTCATGAGATTGTGTCTTCCTGTATTTCAGCATTTTCCTGTGTGTGCTTTTGTGTGGGTGCGTGTGTTGTTGGGGAGGAGCAGAAGGGCCTGGCAGCTCTCTGCTTTATTTATTTGGACAGGAGTCATTTGTTCCCCTGGGCCTCAGATGGCCTCTGCTGTGTTTGTTGTCTAAACCCATCACAAGGATGAAATATAAATATATAAATATATGACCAAATTAAGTTAAATAAGGTGTGGCTACACATATGACGGACTCATCTGCTCCACTTGTCACGACAGCTCTTGAGCATTTTATGTTCAGGCTACAGTAAGATGTGCTGCACTTCATTAATAGAAACATATATCAATGTCAAGTAAAGCCGTTAAAAAGGGAGTAAATACTGTCAAAAAAGCCGTTTGTAAATGTTCAGATTGTAGCCTTGCATTTTTCTGTGTGTGTGAACATATGGTCATGTGTCTCAAGGGTGTAAATTGACCCTAGCTGTCAAAAGAAAAGAAAATGGATTGATTCAATTCATTATTTTTTTTATATATATATTACACAATCAGAAAATAATGTTTGGGGTTTTAGACAATACGCAGTTCAAAGATATGACCCCATTCTCTGGTAAATGGTCCTGGACATTTTACATATCAAGCAATCAATCCAATAAATATTAGAAATGGTCAAAAGATAAATTGCAGCCCTAGTATAATTCTCTTATTCCCTACAAGTACATAGTAGTGAAACTATCAAAGACTTATTCTCCATTGTTATTTTCAGTTCAACTTAAACTTTTCATGACCTTTTTAGGAGTATTTCCTCTCCAAATCTTAACTCCTCAAATTCCCACCATCTTCTTCTTCTCTTTTCATTAGATGAGCGGATTTGCTCTCCTCCATTCATGGTCCTTAACACAGATTGCAGTCCAGATGTGCTGGAGCAGATCAAGAGGCAAGGACTGACATTCCCCTTCAGTAAGTTTTTTTTTTTTTTTTTTTTCCCCCCCCTCTATCCTCTATATATCAAAGATTAAAATGTTCTTTTAACCACTCATTGTTCTCTTAACAGTGAGAAAGGTAGTAGACTTAAAATATAAGAAAAGGCCTCTGCCATTGTCACTACTGCTTTCAAGTTTTGTAACAAGTTAGGTTACCTTGCTAACTTCTCTATTTTTCCCCAACCTCTGTTACTCCCTCAGTTTGCAAAACACGAGTGGCTCATGGAACCAACTCCCACGAGGTAAGAGGCCACAGGGCCAGAGGTCAATCACACCCTCCACAGTTTGCTTTGTGTAAATGTTAACACTTGTCCAGTCACAGGATTGTCCTTTAAGTCCAAACAATGAAATCAGATAAGCGCTGAAATCAATACCCCTGTCAGGCTAACTAAATAGTCCTCATACCACCACATTCACTGTGTTACTTTAACAACACTGGAATAGGTGTGTCATTTCACTGTGTGTTCTGTCATCAGATGGCCATTATCTTCAGCGAAGAGGACCTGAATGACGTGAAGCCTCCCTGTGTCATCCAGAGCTTCATCAACCACAACGCAGTGCTCTACAAGGTGTTTGTGGTGGGAGATTCCTACACTGTGGTGGAGAGACCTTCACTGAAGAACTTTCCTGCTGGACCTGCAGGTGAGGAGACAGGCAGACAGACAGGCAGAGAGAGAGAGAGAGAGATGAATGGGGAAGCCCAAGGACTGCTAAAAGCCACACTGGCCAGGCTGTACAAGTTGCACAGCTTCAACAAATTAGCCAATAAAAGACCTCATAAAATGGCTTTATAGTCCTTGTGATTGGTCCTTTTCTCCCTTTGGAGAGATACAGCAGGGTGCAATTGAGTCCTGCCCTGTTGGTACATGCTGTTGAAAACAAACAAGAAGAGCAGTGTTTTTCTCCATAAACATGTCAGAAGCCTTACCCATAATGCAGCCTTGAATACAGGGTTGTCCCCAGACATAAGAGACACCAGTATTTGCATGCGATACAGTGGAGGCCCTCATGCAAACCAGGCTTCACCATCAGCACTGTTAGTCTGCTTTGTGTAACAGAGAGAACAGTTGCTTTCAGCCTGGAATGCTGAGTGGTGCAGCAGGAAAGCACGGCCGCTGTCAAACACAAAAGCAACATACCACAGTGTTACATCTGTGCAGCCTGGTGCTGTACACTGCATTGTATAATATATAGGAAGTAGAGGGAATAGGCTGGTTAAATATGATTGGTGGATGTTAAGAAAATATTGATTATAGTGATTAATTTCATACATTTACTTTTAAGTCCCTGAGAATTTAAGGCAACACATTCCCATTTCCTGGAGAAAGATGGTCTTATCTCCAGATCATCAAATACTGACGCTTTGGGTTGATCAGTTGATGTTTATGACATCCACCCCTAATGAGTGAAAGGGTGAAATATGCAGATATAGAGAGGTAGGGGTTAATGTGTGGAAAGAACCTGTGTTCAACGCTGATTAGCATTGCTCTTCTTATTCACCTTGCTTGCTGTTTACAGGTTGGTCATCAGTGACATCTAGTGACATCTGGCTTCACTGTTTGCATCCTAAATGTAGGCTCCGTTTTGCTCTCTCCCTATCTCTTTCTCCCTAAAGAACCCTCTTTGGTTATGAGGCAGCCGTGTGTTTTTCCTTGGGTCTTTGGTTATTTTATGCATTCCACAATGTTAACTTCCTATGCTTTGTGATCTTTCGCTGTGCTTACATTTCACTCGTTTGTGTTATATTGACTCCTTGATTTAATCTTCTGAATGCCGGGTCTCCCTCTTTGTCATGGCGCTAAGAGCAAGGTGTGAGAGATATGTTCCTTGTTGCTTCTTATGCTTCTGTGATGTTTAACCGGTCTTGCATCCAGTCTGGGAATGCACAAGCTCATCTGTGCAATATTTTATTACCACGACCCTCTATAAGCCCGGGTGCATATTTATTTGGACAGTGATGGAATTTAGTTTTTCTCTCCTCTCCCCAACCATCTTCCTTCCCTCTAACACTCTCTAATGTTAATCACTTCAATGATAAACAAATAAGAAGGGCCAATAAATTTTGCAATTCTTCCTGTCACATTTATCACAGCTTCAAAGAAAATATCGGCTTACATGATATTTTGCACTCAATCATTTCACCTGGTTATGCCTCAGAGGGTTTTTAGGCTAAGGTGGCTCAGTTTTAGGTTCCAGTTGCTAACCAGCAGCAAAGACAGAACCAGTTGAGCTTTGCTGCCACCTAGTGCCCAGGGAGAGAAATGTTTACAGATGACAACACTGGGAAAGCATGTCGAGTGTTGTTACATCTCTTTAAAATCTTTTAAAACCTTTTTTCCTCTGTTTCCTTTTCAGACAGGAAAGCAATTTTCTTCAACAGCCACAACGTTTCCAAACCAGAGTCATCCTCAGACTTGACTACGGTATGTCCTAATTGTCACTGACTGCCATCCCCCCGTGACATGAACAAGTTTTTGCCACTGATGTGCTTAAATATTTTCTGTTAATCTCAGAGAGAGAACGTAGAAGGAGTGTCTCAGCCACCCAGTGATGATGTCATCAGAGAGTTGTCCAGGTCACTGCGGCAGGCGCTCGGCGTGTCCCTGTTCGGCATCGACGTGATCATCAACAACCAAACAGGCCAACATGCCGTCATTGACATCAATGCATTCCCTGGTAGGTGCAGCCTCCCATCCGCAGGGGTGGGATGTGTTTTATTCAGTCTCGTTGTTTATTTTACAGTGAATAATGAGCTTCACAAAGCTCTTTCTGTGCTGACCCGGTTCTCAGGTGTCACCCTTTCTCACTTGTCTCAGGTGAGAGACTCAGTGATATCTTTCTGTCCTGAGGGCAAAACATGCACCAGGACTCTGACTGTGTTAACCTAAAATGCACTCAGAGGATAAAAAACATTCCTACTTTGTAAAGCAACTGCTACACAACAATTCCAGAAAGATGGATAAAGTTCCATCTTATCTTAATACCAATGATTAGCTCTGTCATCTCCCATGAATCGTCTCATGACCCCTCAGATTTATCCTGTGACTCCTTAAATGGCTCTGAACACAGGTTGGGAACCAAAGGACTAAAGCTCGATTTTGCCAAATTGTGTCCGCTTATCCCGCTCTAACAGACAAACGGGATATGAAGATTTTGTGAATATACTGCATAGTTCCAGATCTCTGAATCAATCAGAATAAAATGTGAGGTTAGTCAGATTATTAGGCATGTGATTAAACTCTACTATACATATATACCACACACAAAAGATGGTAACATAGCATGTAAACGGGAATATAATTTAAATATTTCTATAGGTAACCCTCATAAATATTTGGAATATGTTAAAAACCTGAAGTAGCTGAACTGACCTAAATGTTCCCGTGTTTACAGGTTATGAGGGTGTCCCGGAGTTTTTCAATGACCTCCTGAACCACATCACCAGCGTGCTCCAGAGCCACAACCCAGACTTCGCCCCCGCCAGCGAGCAGCCTAAAAGTTTGCCAGTGAGCACCACGGTACCGAACGCCGCCCCGCCGGCTCCAGGCTGCTGCAGCATGCTGGGGAAAGAGGCCAGCGGCAGCCCCTGGATCGTAGAGGGCGACGGAGGGCTGAAGGGCCCGCGTCAGAGACTGGGCTGCAACACGGCCATGTCCCCCAACTTCCAGCAGCACTGTGTCTCTACGATAGCTACCAAGGCTTCCTCTCAGTGACTGATCCCCTGCTCCCACTCCGTTTGATCCCTGAACAAAAAAAACAAACAAAAAAAACGGATGACAATGGTGACAATAATATGAATAATAATCATAATAATTATGATGTTAATGATGATAATATATCTAATCAAAAAACAAACCTTTTCCTATATAGTTATTGAAAATGATGATGATTGGGTGTAAGCTTTTTTCTCTCTGCCTTTTTGTATTTTTCGTTTCGTCTAATGAGACTTAACAGTACTGTAATGTGAACTTATGGGAACTTTTGCCTAATAGCTGATTTTATTTTTCTCTCTTGTGTGAGTTCTCTGTAATGAAAGTGTAATGGGAAATGGCCGAATCAGGACTGGAGAATGACGTGCCACTAGATGTGCAATGTATGATCCGATCTCTGTCTCACACACACAAACACGCACAGGTATGCTTATATTGTGCCAGTGACGTGTGTTTGTATTCTGGTCATTACCACTGACTCCTCTGCACACAGTGAGGGGGAGAAAAGGTGGCTGGACATTTCAACACTACTCCGCAGATACTCCGGGCTGCTATGTGACTGTGGCTAACCGACGGCAGAGGACATAATGAGCGTGAACATGAAAGACAAAGATCGTTTTAGTTTGAACATGCAAGTAAGCTGTTTACCTTTCCGAGTGCCATCAAATTTACATCAAAAGTAGGAAGGACGCCGACAGAAAAAACATCTTCAAAGGCTAAAAAGAGGAACGTAAATCTCCATGAACATGAGACCAAGTTTTTTTCTTTCCTTTTTTTTTAACGATTGTTGTTGCAACAATGTTTATAGGTGTTTGTTTTACTGTATGTCAGATGCCGGATGTTGGGTGTTCAACAAACATCATAGCTTGAGTCTCAGTTCGAGTCACTCCGGCGCAGGAAGACGAGGATCACATTCCTTCTTTTTTTTTGGTTGTTTGTGGATGTTTCCAGAGAATTCCATGATTTTCTCTATCCCCCACCCACCCCCTCCCCAGAATTCCAGTGGGATCGTGTGAGATTGTCTCTCATCACTTCATGAGCATGCAATCTCCTTAAACAAGACTCTCCGTGTGTCTTCAGTGCTTGTATCTGTAATGTGAGCAAACAGACTCGGGGCTGCCGTGTAGCTTTTCATGAAATTCAATTACTCAACTAAAGTGAGGATAAATTATTAGTTTAAATGCCCTCCAATTTGGTATAAATTATTTTGATACCATTAAATGACAATGGTTCTAGTTAATTAGGAAACTTTATTACCTCTTATTTGATTCGATTTTACTGTAACAGCATTTTATTTTATTTTTTTTTTCCAAATTCAGTGAAATAAACCTTCAGTCCGGTCCATTCATTCGCTTCAAGCTGAAATTCTCCGACCTGTCTTCTGTTCCAGCTGCTGTAAATGTGTCACGTTTAAAAAGAATCATTTGGAGGAGAAGTGGGAGAGACGGTCCAGCTCTTGTTCCCAGTGTTCACTGTGAGATTTTTTTACTCCAATTTTGTTAATACCTTTGTCCTGATATCTACTAAGAGCAACTTTATTTTATTGAGATTTTATGGGGGAAAAATGTTTTATATTAATGAAATGAGAGCACGGGATGTTTTTGAACCAACAGTGGATATTTACTAAAGGTGTAGTTATAAAAATTAAAAAAAAGAGGCTGGGTCTTGGTTGTACAGGTGGCATCGAAGGGGACAAAATGAGCTTGTGGTTGACGCTGTCGTCTCTCTCTAGCATCTAGTGGGAAGGAGTGCCAACCCACAGTGCGTACAGATTATTGCATTCCTCTCAGCCTGCTGCCGCTTCTTCTTCTCTTGTCCCAGAGAGGCTCCTCCTTGCTGTTTTATTTCCTCCATCAGTATCCGAGGGAACGGACTGTCCCTTCGCACCGTGATCGTAAATAATACTGTCAGCCATCTCACCAGCATCTCTCTGGGTCAAAAGAATATGTGTCATAGACGGTTGCTATCCTGTTTTGATCTCCTACAACTAGTGTCGTGCACCAACAATAAATTAGAAAATACAAAAGCATCGCAGCAGGTTCAGAGGATTCTTTAATATCCTTTCGTCCCCTCTGATTCCTCATCTAAGAAATCGGGCGTGTCCCTGTTCAGGCTGATATCTGTGTACACAACTATATTGTGTGTCCTATGTTGTGTTCCTTACTGTGCATCTAAATGGGAAATAAATGGTTAACCCTACCCTTGGTCATTTCTGCAACCCAGACAAGCGTCATCATGCTCCTGAATCCTGAATGTTTACATCTTGGGTGTCTTGTACAGTACGTGTATGTATATATGCCTAGGCGTACATCCGTACAGTATGTTGTTTTGTATCAGTTCTGTAATTGAGAGGAATCCACAATTTTGTGACCTTTTTTTAATTAAATGGCCAAAACAACAGGGTGAAATAAACATGTCAAACCTTCTCTGGCTGTGTTTAACTCAGCTTTTCTGATTATTTGTAGATAAATGCGGACTCACTCAGTGTTTCTTGGAGAATATCTCCCTTTACACTCATCCATACACTCTAATTATAAGACTACAAGCCAAAATGTCTCTTAATTCTGCTCAATCCATTTACTTTCAGTGATATTCTGACTGTGTAGCTTGATGTTTTTCTTGAAGTTCTGTATTACTGAAACCATTTGATAGCTCCAAATACTTTAATTTCTTTCTACAAAAATTCCTTCATGAATATATATAAGGTGCAAAGAGAAGACTGCAGAACAGCTGTGCAGCATTTCTCCACCCAGCCTCCAGATGTTTATTGCATTTCTGAATCGCACATTTCATAGACTTGGAGACACAGTAAAAAAGGATGACACAAACATTTTTACCAAAAGCCAACTGAGACTCTATACAAAATGGTCACTTAATAAAATAAAAATATATCTTTTCATAATCTTAGTCTTCTGTACATGTAAAAAAACAAACCACACAGATATATTTACAAGAACACCAGACAAAAAAGATGGTCTAAGGGGTTACTAATGCTACTTTCTGTTCCCTGCCAGGCCCTCTGAGCTGCTGGGGATGTGTTGTTAAACAAGAGTGTCAGTGAGGTTGTAGGTGATGTGCCGTCGGGTTGGCCAACAGTCCCAGGATGGTGGAGAGACAGTGCAGCTTCTCCTTGACGTGCTCTGGCAACTTCTCGTTCTCCTTATACCTGTGAAGTACACAAAAGAGATGTAACGGTTAGCGGATCGAAAGAAAACTAGTCGTCAACTATTTTGATAATCTACTCATCTTCTAAGTTGTTTTCCAAGCAAAAATATCATACATCTACTGGTCTTAGCCTTTAAAGTAAGAACTTTTTTTGTTATTTGTGATAGTAAATGAAGTATCTTTGGGTTTTCCAAAGTTAGTAGGACAAAAGAAGCAATTTTTGACATTTTTCGTACCTGGTGATCCTCCCCTCAGGAGACGTGTAGGTGATGCAGGAAACTCCGGCCTGGACCACCAGCTGAGACCCGTCGTTGAACTGCACCCACACCTCTCCACTCGTCAGCTACAGACACATGAACAGATCCAATTTTTTCATCACAAAAACAATTATTGTGCTGATAGCAGAATATTAGGTAAATTTATTCATGAATTACCTGGGATGCCCATCCAACATTGGGCACAAATATCGACTTCACCACTTTTCCTGTGTTTTGTGCCAGATCCTGCCGGACTGGGGAGCTTTTCTTATTCAGGCTGGCTGTGGTGAAATCCGACCCGTCATAGGAGATCATCTGAAAAGAATTACGCAAAAAATATGGACACACTCCAGAGGTGTGGTATAAGCATTTATTCATTTATGAAATCTTGAATTAGATAGCTGTGTAACACTCACTGAAGGAGTGATTTGAGGAGGTTGAGGAGGTGATCCTGTATGAGGAGGTGCCGGGCAGGAGGGCAGAGGCGACGAGCTCAGGGAGTCTGGGATGACAGGTCTCCTAGGATGGGTGGCATACATAAAACCGGTATTAGCTGCTTGAGGCAAGGACAACAATGAAACCAATAAAATACGAATGCCAGCATTTTCAACTCACCTGCCGATTGTAATGGGGAAGAAAGGGACGTTCTTGGTGCTGCGCTGCTCTTCTGCTGTGATGGCTGCCTCCAGGGACAGACACATGCTGTGTCCCTCATCCGAAAGCTCCACGTACAGCCGGCTCTCTGGGCTCAGGCCGCTCAGCCCCACCTCTCCCTTCACTGTGTATGACTTCCCACTCTTCTCCACCACCCTCACCAGCTCTGATGTCTTGTGGGTCTTTGCTCCTATAGAACATGAGCGTTTATGAGGCAATTTATTTTACTCTTTTCCCTCAGTGGGATCACATGTTTCAACATGCACATTTAACTCACCATCATAAAAGCAAACCTCCAGGTCTGCCGTCGGAGAGTTTTCCATCAGCATCACCTTCGCATTTTTGGTGTAAAGGGTCACTTTAGGAGTTTTGGATTTCACGAGCTGCACAAACTTGGAGGCGTATTGGTACTTCTTCCAGTATTTTTCTGTAATGAAGAACATGTGAGACCCCATCCAATTTCTCATCTTTTATAAGCTGATGTTACTTGCTGTGATGCATCCATTAGAATACCTGGAAGATCCTCGTAGCTACAAATCAGAATATCTTCTGGAGGAGCAGGAGGACAGTCCAGGACTGGAAATCCCTTTCCACCATTAGGCTGGTAAATTGTCACCTACAACAAATGACAATAACAACCATTATAGGATTTTATGGCAGCAGCTTGGTGTCCTATTATGTTGTTATGCTACCCCCTACTGGTCACACGCGGAAGTAAGAGACACTTGAGAATGAGCTCACCATTGAACCATCGCAGGAAATCCGAAGGACTTCTTTGACCCTCTCTTGACCACTTTGAGACTTTAACAACTCCATACACACTTCACCTGTGTCCAGGATGCTCACCTGGAAGAAGAACAAGAAAAATAAATCAAACAACACACTCAGTGAAAATCAACAAATCATCAAAAAATATGAACAATATCTTACAACTGCATTTTTGGTCTTCTGTCTAATAGGCTTCAGTCTGTACGCGCACAGCGGCGGGATGATGTCTCTGAGCGTTTTCTTCTCTTTATCCACATTGGGTTTTGCTACAGGGAGCTTCAACTCTCTGCCATGAGGAGGTTCGTACTCTGCGGCGACTATATTTTCCCTGTACGAGTCAGAGTTGGAGGGATGGTTGTGGTGCTGGTTCACTCCCCGGCCCGTTGGCTTGTCGGTCCACGAATTGTGAATACCTAAAGGCCCTCTGCTGCTGTGGAAACTGCCGCTGCTGCTGTGAGCGCTGCCGTCTGCAGGCCTGTGCCCAGAGGCTGAGGTAGAAAAGAAAATATTTATAAAGATTTGCTTAAGCAGGGTGGTTCAATTGTGTTTAGGAGAGTTTAAAGATCACATTTTAAACTGCTTAAATTATATTCAGTCACACAAGAGTGCCTAGAGCCCACACTAGCCTCAATATCTGGGATAAATCCTCTAATGACAAAGTAATATAACTGAACTATCTAAAATGAGAACATTAGCAGTGTGATAAAAACGGATTTAAAAGTGCTGAAATCTATCACATTTGCAGAGATCCTCGGAGAGTAAAAAACACAACTTTTACCATCATTATTGAGCCAATTAGTAACTCCCTCTAGGTCTTGAAATTGCAAGCTTGGTGGATGTGCAGTCTGTTCGGACAATGAATACCCAGAACTGAAAGAGAGAGTGAATCTGTTAGTTAGTTCTTATTAGATTTTTTAAAATGAACGAAGATCGTAAATAAAGAGAGTTCTTACTTTGCTGACTGTTTGACGGGGGGAGATGGGAGCCTTCCCCGCTCTGGAAATGGGTGCTGAGTGGAGGACATGGGGAACACTTGTCTACCAAACCCAGTCAGAGACTCCTCTGAGTGGCATCTCCCCAGCTCAGCGTGACTCAACGCCTGGCCTGAGGAAGAGCTGGAGCGGTCCGAAGAGTGAGCCCTCCTCAGGTAGCGAGAATGAGGTATCACATTCTCTCCACCATGAAGCCCCCTGTTCCTGCCTTCTCTGTGAAATCTATCCGCCGGATGCTGCTGCCACTGGTCTTCATCTTCAAAACAGCCGTTGCTGGGCTGGTGTGGAAGATTTGGAATGGGCGCCATGCGATTAGGCAGGGCGGAGCCAATCATGTGCCTGGTTCTCCTCTGGAGGCGGCTGCTGCTGCTGGCTGAAGTGGAGGAGGTGCAAGCTGTGGAGATGGTGGCAATGCCGCTGTCTATGGACCCTTGATCCCCCAGCCCCAGCTCCTTGGTCCTGACCAGCAGGCTCTGGGTCATGAATGGGTGGTCCAGCACAGCAGAGAGGCTGGGCCGCTGGTTGGGGTCCCTCTGCAGCAGCTGATGGATCAGGTCCTGAGCTTCTAGAGAAACATGACCAGGCATCTCATATTCCCCAAGAACCACTTTAGACAGGGTGTGCTTGACTGTGTCTGTGTCAAACGGAGGGCGGCCCATCAGGAAGGCATAGAACATGCAACCCAGCGACCAGACATCTGATTCGAGACCATGAGCGCTGCGAGTGGCCACCTCTGGGGAGATGTAGTTGGGTGTCCCGCACATGGTGAAGTGCTTTTCATTGGGGAGTTTGAGCTGGGTGGCCAGGCCAAAGTCTGCTATCTTAATGTTCATGTTACTGGTCAGCAGAAGGTTTGACAAGGTGAGATCTCTATGCAAGATGCCATGGGTGTGTAAATACAGCATTCCTTTCACTATTTGGTGCATGAAATGTCTCGCTGTAAAACAAAAACAATTTATTCTTATTTTTCTTAAAAGGCAGCTCTCAAAATGGAACCTTATTGAAACATTTACTGCAACAGAATCTATATTATACAATAAAAGTGCTCTGTCTGACCTTCATCCTCAGAGAAGTGCATCTTCCGCTCTTTAAGGTACCGACTCATCTCTCCATTATGGCACATCTCCAACACCAAGTACACATAGTTGCTGTCCTCAAAGTAGTTGTACAGCTTAAATAAAGACATGATACATAATGGCATTCATTATCACTTCTAAGTGAGCAGACTATGACTGCAACTTAGGGTTATTTCCAATGTCAATTAATATGTTGATAATTTTCTTGTTTAATCGATTTGTTGTTTGGTCTATAACATGTCAGAAAATGGTGTAAAATGTCAATGCCAAAGCTCAAGATGACATCCCATATGTTGTGTTTTGTCTACAACCCAAAGAAATTCAGTTCAGTTATAATCAAATAATTGATTAATCGTTGCAGCCCAAGAGAAGAAACAACGACATGATAGCAACGAAATCTAAAAAACAGATGAGTGGATTTGAGTCAAACTTAATGTATTGCTTGGTCGAGAAACTCTCTCTTGTTTAATCTTCAAAGGGCATACTAGTGACCAACCCTAAAATGAAGTGAAGCGGATAATAGTGGAAGAATGACAATAACACTGAGCAAAGTAATTACCATGACAACGACAACACAACGCTGGTATACCCAGACCCAAACACAACCAAAGCTGATTTTTGGGAGCAGCTGTGACAGTTGCTTTGTTTTACACGTTCCAAAAAACTCAATGGCCTTCCTACAAGGAGTTTTGTTTATTTAACTGTGTAAGTGGTCAATTTTAAATTCCGTTTCAAGATTACAGTAGATTTTACCCACAAAATAATAACCATTAATGCAACATAGAAAATCAAAAAGGAGAACAAATATGAGTGCCATAGCTGACTTTTGCAGTTGTACTTGCTGTGTCCAACTTAAACGTACCTCGAGTATAGAAGGATGTTTCAGTCGACACTGGATCTCCACCTCATTCGTCACACGCTGGACCATACCAGCTTTGTGCATCGCTTTTTTGTCAATCTGCACATTGGAATAACAACGATAATTATATACCTGCTGGCACTCTTGGCATCAACCTGTAATGTGGTACAGTGCTGCTGCGCGGTGGTTGAGTCTAGTGAATAATGGTCAATCTGTCGCCCACAGAGACAACAAACTATTGGGACCTCATTTGTGGCGAGTCGAGGGACCACAAGAGGCCCCTGGGAGGCAAGTAAGGTCTTATAATCCAACAGTTGCTGGCAACAGCTTGTGTTGGTTAAGTGTCTACATTACAGGTAAAGCGTGCTATAATTACAGATAATGATATGACTTAAACGGTTGGTGAGGTATTCTTACCGTTTTGATGGCAACCTCCAGACCAGTCTTCACTGATTTTGCCCGGTAAACACATGCAAAGGAGCCTTTCCCCAGGAGGGTGAGGACCTTAAAATCCTACATGAGAAAAAGAAAAAATAAGCATTGAGTTTTACAAACAATTATTGTATTTGCAGAGAAATATATAAATTATTTCAGATTTTAAAACGCTTCAGTTTTGATCCTCTGAGAGAGTAGATCTTTAAACGCATGATACCTCGATCCTATGCTCCTGCGCATAAGACAAACAATACTCCTCGTCTCTGCTTGCTTGAGTGTCAACAGAGAGATTTTGGAAGATATAATGAACAACTCGATCAAACATCGTCCCTCTCGCCTGCGACATGTTGGATGTACACTAAGACAGACAACCCAGGACCTAACGAATTCACACAGGGGAGAAACCCTCCCACAACAAACGTTAACTGTCAAACAAGCCACCAACACCTGACACTGTCATATGGCCAACCAAAACCTTTAATTATCCCGGCTCTCTTCCCGCTAACGAGGACCACTTGTGGCTGTTTCCAAGCAGCATGTTGGGCCAGCAAACAGACGCGATGAGGAGGAGAAACAACAGTGTCTGTCCTGGGAGAGTCTCGGTAAGGTTACACGAGTAGGTACCGAGGCTGCATCTGAATGCTGACAATACTGACGACAACAACAACAACAACAACAACGGCAACAGCAATAACAATAATAAAAAGTATAATAATAATAATAATAAGCACAAGAAGAAAAAGAAACAGCAGAAGAAAATCAAGCAGAAGAAGAAAAACAAGCAGCAAAAGAAAAAGAAGAACAATAAGAAGAAAAAGAAGCAGAAGTAGAAGAAGAAAGTTTAAGTCAAAAACGCCAACCGTCGGGACATTAGAAACGGCAAACCAGTTGAAACGTTACCAAAATTAGCCAACGCTAATATTATTGGCTAATTAAATGGCGTCAGCGTGGAACTATATTAGCGATTAGTTAAACTTATGATACATTTATTAAACTGAACGCTTTATTAACACTTTTCACCAGTGTTTTGCAGCGATAAACACCGTTCAACTCGCGGCTAACTCCAACCTTGTGTTTATCTATCGCTCCCAGCCCGAGTTGGTTTGAAGTTAGCTTGTGGGCGTTAGCCGAACAAAAGCACTTACCTCGATTTTGTCGCCGATCGAAACACTCATCGTGCCGTCTGAGAATCGCCTTGCAGATGCATGAAGGTTCGTAATAATGTTCCTCGGTCGTGAGTGCAGCAACGGTCCCCACAGGAGTCCTTAGAGGGCAGATAAATGTTGTTCTCGTGTTCCCCTCCAAAACTTTGCCATTTCTTCCATTTTGAAAATATCCGCCCGTTACTCCCTTGCCTACGTCACACGCAACGTCACATGTCAACAAGCTTGCTTTGTTCCGCCCCCTTTAAGGGTCCCGTAGAAAAATGTCCTCGTAGACTCAAAAACTATAATAAATTAAGTGCTTAAAGGTAGATTTTTGTACTTGTCATCAACTTTGTACATGTAAAGCTTTTATTTCTACTGTATATGCATATATATTTTCAGGCCTGTGGTCATGGCTTAGGTTTTTAATTATGAACATAGGTTGTTCATTTATTCTAAGGAGACCCAAAGTTTTTAAATCAAATATGTAAATAATATATTATGAAATAAAAATAGTGCATGCATACAGACAAAATGACATTAAATGTAGCCATGACATAGTGAAATAATTTATTACATTTCTATAACTCAGCTAATTCTAACCAAATGTAATTTAACCTATAGGGTTACACTGCCATAATAATTTTTGTAGTTGATTAATTAATCTGTTAATTAGGCAGATTAAAATGTACGAAAATAATGGAAAGTACTCATTGCAATCAGTGTCGCCAACTTAGCGATTTTGTCACTATATAGTAAGTTTCAGACCCCTCTAGCTACTTTTTTTTTTTTTTTTTTTAAAGAAACTAGCGACAAATCTAGTAACTTTTTTTGGTGTAACTAGATACTTTTGGCAACTCTGACGTGAAAGCATGTACTGTTCTTACTGTTTTCAAAGAGGGTTAGGGTTAGGGTTAGGGTGCTGCTGTGGGGCCCTCCCCATCCTAAAGCACTCACAGGCAGCCCAGTCCTCGTGCGCAGCTGTCCCTCCCAGCTGCAGTCAGAGTAGATGTTCACCCCTCCACGTCCCAACTGCAAATGAATCGCGCATGCACGAAGCCGCTGCTGGCTGAGGCTGATCCTGCAGTCAGGGCCGGATGTAAATGTAAAATTGTCTTCGTCTAAAACAAATCACTGAATTCTGCAGTTGACTCACATAGCTTCACTCAGTCACTTACTCACCTCGTCCACTGTGCTTGTGCCTCTCTGTCACATAAGCTAAACATCTAGCTGGCTAAATCATCATGTCTCAGTCCAAACTGTACAGTCAAAAATACAGTAAGGAGTGGGAATCAAACCCTGAATTCAAAGACTGGTTGAAGCCGTTTATTGGCGATGAAACACAGGCATATTGCCTGTATTTTAAGGCTGATCATACTCAAAAGGCCTTTTACAATATTGGCTCAGCTCTGCCTTGATGATCAAAGTGTCCACAATGCGATCAGTGATATCAGGAGTACCCTTCTGCCTGAGCTGCTGTCGCTTTGCCTGCTGCAACAGAGTGAGGTCCCCAGTATCCCACTCGAAAATGCATGCAGACAGACTGCCCATGAAAGTGGGGTAGAGGGGATGAGCATCTGTGGTGCAGCCAACAGCCAGCCTTTTCATAAAGTGCCAGATGTCAAGTCTTGTGCAGAGGTCTGGCCACTCTGCAAACCTGGTCTGCAGCTTGCTCATCCCCTCACTTACACAGCAGCCACAGTCCACATCTAGCAGCACAGAGGATGGAACAGCTTCCTGGCAGTACCGCTGCATGATCCCATACACCACAGCATCCGGTCCAGGTCCCTCCTGCATGGACAGGACGCTGGTCAGGATTTGGCTGACTTCGTTGCCAAGCAAGGTCACCCAGAGAGCCGTCCCATTGCCGTGGCTGGCCAACTTCTTTGTGATCTGGAATTAGACAACAGGAATGTTTAAGATTACCCATTCTTTTAAATTGTCTAAAGGCAGGGAGTGTATATAGATTTATTACACAGCATACTTTTATAATAGCTTCTAATGTAATGTTATCACTGATAACGATGTTAATGTGTATGAGTATATATTAGATAAAAGGAAATCTATTACACTAGTATTTATCCATGGGTGGTGATGTTGATGGGCCCCGGAGGCTCCTGGCAGACGACAGGGAAGAGGCTCCATTGATCCACAAAGTCAGCACACTCCCCAAGTTAGTGTGCCAACCGGTTCAGCCATTCCTTCCCATGATTCTCCTTCAGCTGCTTCACCAGTCGTGCTGGACTGTTGCCCAGGGTCCAGTCCCGAAGCAGCCTAATGACACGAATGTCACAAGCATACCTGGAATTCACATTTCATTTTGTTAATTGGTTTATTTAAAAAAGTGACAGTGTACAATAAATGTATTGGACCAGATAAAGCACGATGTTAATTGCCATATTTTCCCTGGGCATGCATACATGATGAAAAGATAATTCCAAATATTACTCATAAATATACTTGGCCAGTATTTATACACTCAGACCTTAATGACAACATGACTCTCAGCTTTCAAGAACATTTTAACATAGTAGTTTAAAACTAATTAGGTATAGCTTTGACGATCTTGTTTGTCCTATTTCATCATGATTTGTTGTAATAAATTGTTTATGGGGTAGGGGAGCTAAACCATACAATATCTTATATCTTATTTCAAACACTGATCATCACAATTCAAAGCTCAATTAAATGTGTGTTTTTAAAATGAATAATTTCAAAACAGTGTCACAGTTTACAAGGTGACTGTATTATTGTTGGATAGGCACATGAGCAGGACCTGGCACAAGACAGATTTGGTTATATCATAGTGCATGTATATCATAGCTAGTTATTCTGAATGATTTAGAATTTATTGAAATAAGTTTGAATTTGTCTTTAAAATTTAAATGTATTTGTTTTATGCTGCACTCATTAGTTACATGTTTATTGGAGGGTAATTTTTGTATTGTATGACACCGTAGCCTGTCAGCTGCTTTCCACTGGGCAGCACACCCTCACCTTCAGGTGATAAGGCATTCATACCATCAGCTGATGGGTAGAGAAGTGGTCTGGTGTTGGTGTCTGGTGGTAGATAAGGGCAGGGACCAGGGGCTTGTACCACAGCCTCATATCTGGCCGTAGTTTGCCGGTGTGAAATAGTGTGTTAGCAATTTATCTCTTGCTCATTTCACCTGGCAACCAGAATGAAGCTGCAGCTCCAGCAGTGGCTGAATGCCATTGTTGCATAAATAAAAGACACACAAAATGACTACAACAGAGGCAAACCAATGAATAAAGGCTAAACTCACAGAGGCTGCTGCCTGGCTGGTGGGCACAGCAGGGCTGGGGGTCCTCACAAAGGATAAAGTTGGGCTTGGGGTCTTCACGGAGGAGAAGGAGAAGGGCTGGGAGTCCTTCTACAAACCAAATTCGGCTTTATTGAGGCCTGCTGCGCTCCACCATTATGATTTAGTGAACTGGAAGGAGAAACAACAACAACAACAAATTCATTTTATGATGCAATGCGTACAAACAATTCATACAAGACATTAATTACTGCAACAATATTCACCATAGCTAAACTTGGAGGGGGCGCCGGAAAGACCGCTGGGCTTAATTATCACCACAGGCTGAGACTGAGGCCACAGGCTGAACATCAGCAGGAGACTGAGTGGCAGGCTGCTAAAAAAAGAGGATTATGATATGTGTTGTAACAGCAACAGCATAACAGCAATGTAAACAGACATGCAAGATTTTACTTATGCTCACCTTTACAGTGTGAAATCCAAAATTACAGAATCCTCCAAAGAGGGTGGTCTGTCAATGGTCCTGCATGGGGCATTTCTCCATCTGAAACAATCAGAATTCTATTCAGTCTGGAGTGTGATACTTTCTGCACCATCAGAATGACTATTTAACATCTAGTGATATGCATGATTATGAGTAATAGGTGGATATTTTGCTGCACTCTACCTTCTGGTAGAGGTCATACACTTTGCGCTGCCTCAGGGCTGGTCTGCTGCCTCCTCCAGCAGGTCAAACCCCAGAGCTGGCAATGTTTTCAGTCTCACCATCCACTCCCCCTCTCCCATTGCCTTGTGGCTTTTTAGTTTCATGCTCTGAAGACACATGGAAATAATCACAGTAGTTACAACTATGAATCACAGCATAAACAAAGTGTGCTGGACAAGTGCGCAAGTCCTGTGAAATTCCAGTCTCCGTGCAATAAACACATTTACAGGCTATATTTTTAGATTAATGCTACACACCATCTTGTCTTTATATCACAATGATGTGCTCACATGTCCAGTGCAATTGTATAACCATGATCATATCTATCATTTAGAGGTGTATATCATATATATATTTCTTTATTTTTATTTCATGTATCAGTGAATTATTCACTCTTTTCCTCTTCTTTGACTCCTGAGCTGCTATTGCAAGTAACTGGTGTAGGATCAATAGAAGTCGCGTTATCTTGTCATGTTTGCACTCAGGTACTGTAATGACATGACTATAATGTATCTGCAGACATAAACAACTGTCATACTTGGGCTTCAGGTTTGCTGATATGGACCATTATTTCTTGAAAGTAGTTTCAATTAATAAATAAACTAAGCAGCTAGATGACCGGTTAATATGTACAGTAGGTTTGTACTAAGCAAAACAAATGAACAGGTAAACACGGAATGGAACCATTTAATAATAATAAACTGTGCTGCTGAAGCACATACACCCTGGCCTAACACTGACGAAAAATAGCCAGTCAGTCAAGGCCAACCCAGGCCAGCAGACAATAATATTACGACAGACCCTAACCCTTCATGTTAATAACGACCAAACCTAGCCAAAGTGGAACGTCACACACCCTCATTGCTGCTTATTCTAAACTTACTAGTAAGATGACAAGGTGCTACTGCTAGCTGACATGTTTATATCATGAATGCTCGGTGAATTAAAATATATATAATCAAAATTGCATACATTTCTCATTTGCACGTTTCTCCTGCTCTTCTGCGCTTTCGACAGGGCGCCCCGGATGGCTTTCGCCGTTTCCTTTTCCTGATTGTAACCTCTCGTCACACTAACTAAGGTTACCGTCCGACCGCCCACGCATCAGTGTGCGCTAGCATGTTGTGACCGTGACGTGCAACAGCTACTTCTATTACTTACCATTAATTCCATTTTTAATGTCAAAGTATTGTTGTCGATAGAGGGATGGCAAAAACTGTTGAAAAATAAATAAAAATAGACATTACAATTTTAATTGTAATTTTTTCTCGCCGCATATTTGGCGCCCCTCGCTAGGTGGCGCCCGCAAGCGCCTATGTCGCCAGTAGGAAGGCGCGCCACTGACCGTGACTGACAAACGAACTGGACCAATAGCGGATAAGAATGTGAACATTTGATTGGTTTAATGTTTTGTCTGTAAAATATTCTTGGGAAAACGAACCAATAGACGTTTGAGCAAAGGCGAGAAGGGCGGGTCCATCTGAAATATGAAAGCGACCGTTGAGCTAGTGGGGCACACGCACACAGAGCAGCAAAGTCAGGAAGTTCTACCGTTACTCCGGAGAAAAAAATGAGGGAAATTGTGCATATTCAAGTCGGGCAATGCGGAAACCAGATTGGTGCCAAGGTTAGTAAGTTGATGTATGAATGTATGTATGTATCTATGTATTATTTTGAGTATTAAGTCGAGTCATTTTACCCAGTAACACCGTGTTCTATTATCTTGGAGCCGGTGCGCGTCCCAGAAGTCACAACCTATGAATATCAACGTTTCCTACTTGTGAAATTTGTCCTTAAATGTTTAATCCAAACACATATACTGTTTGGTTTTTGTTAATACGTCTAATTAACTGCGATGAATAAAAACACATTTTCATATCTTAGTGTGTCACGATTTCTGTTGAAGTAATGCCGTTTGTCTGTTGTGACATAGGCTACATCTTTAAACCGTCAGCTTAAGTGTCAGAATGTTAGAAACGGGCTTTCTGTTAACGTTAGCTAACTCTCGTCAGTCAGTTAGCTTACTGATGTCAGTTAACTTAGTTAAGTTAGCTTACTGAACTTATTCGGTAAGCAGTTCAGTAACTCCCCGTCAGTTGGTTAGCTAACAGTTACTGAGCTAGCTAATTGACGGCTTACAGACAATAGTTAGCTGACACTTAACCTTCGTCAGCCAGGCCACTGTCTTGTCATCTGAAAAGTGCTCCGAAGGAAATACTTAAGTCATATTACTGTGATGTTAGTATTAAATTATTTTTGTAGGAGAAACATAATTATATTTTCCAAGGTGAAGGTGAATGGTTTTTGTAACGTTTCCCATTCAATGAGGCCTGCTGAGGAACGGGTTTCAGCTAGGAATTTTCTAAATCATAGCTGCTGAGTTGCAGTCATTAGGGGGTCAGGGCTCGGCGCGCGGTAGAGGGCAGGGCGGGAAGTTAAAACAATTCAATAATAGGCGTTTAGTAGATCTGACATTTATATGCCAATAAATAACTGCACAATAACTACAACACTCCACATTAATGGATGCAGTGTTTAGATTTGTTTAAGAGTATACAAGGTTTACATATTCATCTTTTGTACAGTTTTGGGAGGTGATCAGTGATGAGCACGGCATTGACCCAACTGGCACATACCATGGTGACAGTGACCTGCAGCTGGACAGGATCAATGTCTACTACAATGAAGCCTCGGGTAAGTGTAGCACATTTCTAATTTTATTTGCACACTCTGAGACTACTTTTCCTTTTTCCCTAACATCTTTTCTGCTTTTTGTAGGTGGTAAATATGTCCCCCGTGGAGTGCTGGTTGATCTGGAGCCAGGCACCATGGATTCTGTGAGGTCTGGACCTTTTGGCCAGGTCTTCAGACCGGACAACTTTGTATTTGGTAATTTTGTGTTAATTTGATAAAATGTTCAGCTGCTACTCATTATGTACCAAGAGTGCCGAGAAGCTTAATCTTGATTCTTGTCTTCCAGGCCAGAGTGGTGCAGGCAACAACTGGGCAAAGGGTCACTACACTGAGGGTGCAGAGCTGGTGGACTCTGTCCTGGATGTGGTAAGGAAGGAGGCAGAGAGCTGCGACTGCCTGCAGGGTTTCCAGCTCACACACTCTCTGGGTGGTGGTACAGGCTCTGGTATGGGCACCCTGCTCATTAGTAAGATCCGTGAAGAGTACCCCGACCGCATCATGAACACATTCAGTGTGGTGCCTTCCCCAAAAGTATCCGACACAGTAGTTGAGCCCTACAACGCCACACTATCTGTTCACCAACTTGTAGAAAACACAGACGAGACCTTCTGCATCGACAATGAGGCCCTGTATGACATCTGTTTCCGCACCCTCAAGCTCACAACCCCTTCATACGGTGATCTCAACCACCTTGTGTCTGCTACCATGAGCGGTGTCACTACCTGCCTCAGGTTCCCCGGACAGCTCAATGCTGACCTGCGTAAGCTGGCTGTAAACATGGTGCCATTCCCTCGTCTGCACTTCTTCATGCCAGGCTTTGCTCCACTCACAAGCAGAGGCAGCCAGCAGTACAGATCACTCACTGTGCCAGAGCTCACCCAGCAGATGTTCGATGCAAAGAACATGATGGCTGCCTGTGATCCACGACACGGCCGCTACCTGACAGTGGCTGCAATCTTCCGTGGTCGCATGTCCATGAAGGAGGTGGATGAGCAGATGCTGAATGTGCAGAACAAAAACAGCAGCTACTTTGTTGAATGGATCCCCAACAATGTGAAGACCGCTGTCTGCGACATTCCTCCCCGTGGCCTCAAGATGGCTGCCACCTTCATTGGTAACAGCACAGCCATCCAGGAGCTGTTCAAACGCATCTCTGAGCAATTCACAGCTATGTTCAGGCGTAAAGCTTTCCTCCACTGGTACACCGGTGAGGGCATGGATGAGATGGAGTTCACTGAGGCAGAGAGCAACATGAATGACCTGGTGTCTGAGTACCAGCAGTACCAGGATGCCACTGCTGAGGAGGAGGGAGAATTTGACGAGGAGGGTGAGGAGGAGCTGGCATAAATGCCATTTCTACAAATCTATGATGTTCATTCTCTGCCGTGACATGTATCGTTCAAAGTCTTTCAGGTTTTCGGTGTTCTGTCGGCTGTTCGTGTTAAAATAGTTTGGTGTTAAAAATTCTTGCCTTTACGTTAATAAAAGTTCTGGATATTTGGTGTCTTTGGTTTTCATTATGAGATTAGTTATTTGCACAGTAAAGTAATGGGAAAGTGAGATTTTGAGTTGATGCACTGACTGTACATAAAGGGTTGCTGCATGTCTGGTATATTGCTAGAAATGAGCCACCAAAAGGAGTGTACTTTAAGTTTAAAACCTTGTGGTGCCATTACATAATTTTGTAAGAATGCCTTTAAAGCAAACCAGAAATGCATGTCATGCTGCTAGTGCTCTGGAATCCAAATTACATTTATATTAAACAGTTAAACTTGAGATCAGTGCAGACTAATTGACAATACCAAATCAAAGTTAATTAACTACTGCACAAACAGCTTTGTTGGATCACAAGTTATACCAGTGTATGACTATTCAAAAATGCTTACATCACAGATTACATGTTTTAACATCATTCATTGCCAGAATATCAGATCATGTGAAATGTGAGTTTTTTAATGAAAGGGTGTGTACAGAATTCAAATGATACCATAGAGTAGTGTTGATGACGGTTCTCAGTCATCCGGGTCATGGTAAGTCTAAGTGCTGTATCATAGGCAACTGGACTACTTGAATACAGCATTTCAAATCAGTGGCTGCATCCTTCAAAGGACCCAGCTTTTGTGGCCTTTGAAGGCGAGTCCTTCGAAGAGACCTTCAAAGGCTGGGTTCTTCGAAAAATGTGAGAAAAAAAATCAACAATGGATGCAAGTGCATGTAGTATCATATCCATGTGAAAGTTGACAGGAAATCTACATTTATTAAGTAAAATACCCTCACCTTTCCATGACTCTCATGCAGGACTTCAACAGCTCATTACAATTAAATGCACATGGCCAGTTATGCAAATTAGGCGATGACATCATTTAGCGACTTTTAGGACAGCCAATAGCAACTATCCTTACTGAAGAGTTGGCAACAGTGATTCCAATTTCCCCCAGTGTACTAATTGCTCGTTTTGTCCAACAATCCAAAACCCACTAACTTCATAATAACATGAAATCGAAAAGCAGCGAATCCTAACAATCAAGGAGCTGAACCCAGAGAATATTTTTCCATGTCGTGCTTTAAAAATCGCTTTAATGACTAAATATTAGATTTTTATTAATCAATATGTATACCTAAATTTCCTAAATCCTGTAATTAGCTCTGCCATGTTGATGGACAAAGACTTGGTCATGAAAGGTGGGTGGCATTATGAAATAAGTCACTGGAAAAAAATTGCTTTTTAAAAAAAATAAATAATTATTGGGTTAAGTAAAATTAACCACATTAAACCTTAACTCTGAAGGTTTGTGATGCTTATAAAGCAAGATGAAACATGTTATAATAAACTCGGTTTTTAAACATTTATTGGATTGTTCCATAATTGCCTTGATATTATTCACATGATTATTATTTCTTACTAGTTTATTCATTTAATTTTGAATAATTCAGGCTCCATCCACATTTTTGTTACGACTTAATTTGTCAGATTAACCAAAAAAATACCTGCAGCTCTGTTATGAGATCACGGATCTTCAATTCTTCCCTGTAGACAACTGTAGTTTTTGATCCACAATGAAAGTATTGACGGCAAACAGGATCCCTTACATTTAGTAGTTTTTGCAAGAGAATCAAACATATAAAGTATGTAACCTTCCAATCGTACTACAGTGTCCCAGTGTCATTACAAGACTTCACACAGACACGTATGGTAAAGATTTTGGCCAATTTCCAATCAGGTTCTGCTGCAGAAAATCAAAAAATAAATTTCAGACTTAAGAAATTTTGTCTTACAGACAAATGTATTTATTTTTTGCCATCTTTAAATCCTAGGACTTAATTATGGAAAAATGCAAGAAAACAAAAAAAGGAACTACGCAACCAATCACTTACTAAGAGATTTGGTGTGTCAAGCATTGCCATTGTAATAGGAATATGTTCTTTATGTACATATATGTGTTGGCTGCTTTTATTTACTAAAATAGTATTTACAGTCTCTAGACATGGACATGATTTCAAATTCATTAACTACAAATATATAATTTGTATTATTGCATACAAACTAATAGTTCCGCAGTAGCAATTGTTTGGACAGCACTATCTATAGGATTTACTGCTGATACTTAAGAGACACATGGAATGCAAACACAGGGGGTACCTTCCTGTATTGTGGTACAGAGGAAACAGTTTTACATCAGTTTAATCTATTGCATGATTCCTTCATTTATTAGGTATGTCAAACCTTTGAGAGAGTAAATCAATTCATTGTCACACAGAAGGTAAAGTCTGATTGGAGGGGGGGGCACAAAAAAAACAAACCCACAAAGGTGGCTGGTGTCAATGGAGAAATGGTCCCAGGTATTGATGTTTCTACTGTCTAAATGGTCAGTTGTGGTAAACGCGGTGATGGTTGCAGTGTATGCTTCTCAGACACTGATCTCAGTCCACCTCCATCTCTTTTGAGCCAGGCTTTGTCTGCTGGCTTCCCTTCGCCTCTCCCTTCCCTTCTGTTCCTTGCTTTGCTGTCGGGCCATTATGAGCTCCGCTGTTTTGGTCATTGACTTCAGCAGCCTCCTCCACCGTGGGCTTTGGCCTGTTGATTACTGGATTACATACATCCTCTAGTTCCTGGTGAGTAAGAAAAGTAGAATATGTTCGAAAATGAAAATCAGCAGATCTCCTCACAGCTAATGGAAGGATTTTATATTAAATGGTCATTCACATACCTGTATTTTGGCAATGATGTCTGCTACTTTAACTACAGGATCTTGAGTAATGGTGAGTCTGCTCTGTGCGTTCATCTGGCTGTTCATCCAGCCCATGCTTTCACTCACACACTTCTCCACCGTGCTCATTTCCTCAGCACTCAAATGCAGGTATCGCTCGTCCTAGGAAAAACATTTGTCACAGAATATTTACTAAAATTAAATCTGCAAATCTAAAACTTTCACTATTCAAACCTGCCATTTAAACAAGTTTTATTTCATGGTATTTAAAGGCATTGCATCCTTTGACTAAAAAGATTTACCTTCTGTTTAAAGCAATCCACAAACTTCATGTAGAGTTGCAGTTTCTTTCCCAGCTCGTCAAAAGCCCTCGGCCTGTCCTCGTGCTCTCTGTGTCGGTCTTGAATGGGTTGACCCAACCTCTGGAGAATAACAGTGTTCCCATATTAAAACACAATCAGGGCTTTTCTAGCTGTTTGTAAAATCCCATCGAATATTGAAAATGGACTAAATCAAAGCAAACCTTGAGTGCACCGAGCTTCTCCTCATAGACTTGTTTGGGTTGGTCCTCTCCATCCTCATACAGCCAGTTCTCTGTGTCCTCAAGCATCAGCGTCAGACGGTTACTGTCCTGTTATTAATGCCCAAGATAAAACTGATATTAAGTAAGTACAGCAGTGGTACATTTGCTGGGTACATCTCCTTAATTATAGTTGGTTTTACAATGTCAGCGGGACAATTATGAGAAAAGATATGTAAGAAAGCAGCACTCACGTCACCAGTGATATACTTTTCATAGATCCCACAGAGTTTGTCCCGCAGGTCGTATACATACTCCTCAACAGCATTTTTAGCGTCATTCAGCTCTTTCACCAGTTTGTCCTGGATAATCATCTGACGCTGAGAGGAAAAACCACACAAAAATGTCATAGAGGAGCCAAATCAGTAATAAACCTTACAATATCATGTTATCTAGCTCAGAAATCAAGCATTGACCATTTGTAATGAGTAATGTGCCTGTACGGGTGATTTGATTCGACCAAAAAATGTTGTTTGTTCCAAGAGAAAAATGTGTGACTGTGGTACTTAAATATTTGTGGCTGCATCCAAGTTTTTATTTAAGGTGCCTTATTTTTAATGTTTGACTGCAAAAGTATTCAGATTACAGTAGATTACATTGTTTTGTAATCCAACTGATTGAGTTACTCATGACAGAAAATTATTTTTTTATTCAGTAGCTGACTACATTTCATAGTATTCTGTCCCAACCCTGATTATTATGAATGCAGTTACTCATAATGATGTTTATGTCAAGCGGCAATACATTTAAAACTTTTAAAATCTAGTAGCCATCATTTAACATATTTCAGGCTCTCACATAATGACGGACATAAACTGCCACGTTTACGTCAAATCAAGGTATTTAGTCAGAGAGACATTATTCCTGAGATTTAAACAGGGGGAACCATGCAGACACTCCCCTACAGTGGTGCTGGCATAGATTAGGCCAGTTAGTCAGCATTAAACAGAGGAGCCACATTGCTGTGATCACGATCACAGACCTAAAGCCAAGTCGAGCACATGTCAAGCACATATCAGGTTTTAACTCCCCTCTATCCGTGAGTCCTCCGGGAATCAGCATTTCAATCAGACCATGAGTCAGCTTTTCCAAAGGCCAGCTTGAGCACTCACCTCATACTCCACAAAGTCGTTAAGGACATCGCTGTCGAGCTGTCGAATGTTGTTGGCCATGATGGGCAGATCGATACTCTTCACCTTGACTTTGGGCTTGCTTCCCCCTGCTGCTGGGTCCTGCTTTTCCCCAGCTGCCCCCTCCTGGATTTAGAAAGCAGAAAACACAATTATTATATTATTATTATATTTTCAGTCTAATTAATATAACCTTGTTTATCAATTTGAGTAACTTTTCAAGAGACAAAGTCCAAATTCTCTGATTCCGGCTGCTTAAATGTGCATAACTTCCGGTCTCTTTACTCCTCTAGCAAAGTAAACTGAATATCTTTGGATTTTGGACAAAACAAGATACTTGAGGATGTCGTCCTGGACTGTACTGACATATGTAGATCACATAACTAATTGATTCATAAAAAAAACAAAAAAACAATCAACAGATGAATTCGTATCTGTTTCATATCAAGACTGTCTGATACAAGCAGCTGAACTGACCTTACTGCTGGAACTGTTGTCTTCGTTCTGCTGGTCACCCTGGCTCTGGCCATCCTGGTCCACCTGCATTTTGTTCTGAGACATAACACATTTAGCTATTTTATGAAATCCACATTAAATCTAAATAACAAATATATTTTATATTTGTATGATAATTAAAGAAGAAATATAAACTGGTACTGTACATTAAACAACTGTAAAGGAATTATCTTCTAAAGCATATTTATATGGTTTCCTCAGGGACAAGAATAAGTAGGAAACAGGCTTTCAAAAAGTCAGAGGCTAAGCTTCTTAGCACATTTCATGGAACTCCATCGAATAGTTGTTGGAAAAAATCATCCTACCTGGTCCTCTGCCCTCCCCTCATTCTGCACCACTGGCTCAGAATCAATTTGCATATCCTCTCCCTCTCCTTTCTGCTTCTCGATCAGAGAGGCGCTGGACACGCTGAAGATGCCGTGGACGTTCACTCGCACTTTGACCTTCACTTTAGAGCTGTCTCCATCTGGCTGGGGAACCACGCTCTGGATAGAAAAACATCCTGGTGACAGATGGAGACAAAACGAGTGGTTTGTTGAAGCGTTTCCATTACAGGCCCTTAACATATTCCCTTAACAGACAGGTGGGTGGAAGTTACAAACTAATCTCCCACCTCAGAGTATACACATGAACACACACATGCACCAACAGACGATGATGGTGTTTGGCTCACTCATTAGGACCCATCTGTGAGAGACTGTGCCTTATTCCTCATTTCAATCCAGGCTTTAGATCCCTATAGGGACTCTGCCACAAATGGGCCACCCAAAAAACTACTTACAGCAAATGCTTCAATGACCTCTATTGCTGTAGACCAGATATCTTCTTTTTTACATCATCTGTCGTTAAGTCACTCAGGGGATTCAAAGGGACAAAATAAACAGAGTTACCTATCCTGTGGTCTGGGTAGGGGAGCTCCTGAGGGCTGCTATAGAAGGCTTCAAGGTCAAAGGGCTCCTTCTTGTGAAAGGTGATCACTTTGGAAAATGGAGCAGCGTGATTCTTACTGAACACCTCACACTCTCTGTGACAAAAAAAAAAGTGAGAGAAAAAGCTGCGTCAGGTTGTGAAACACAGTCAGCAAATAATGTATCTCGAGCCAGCTGGCTTAGCTCGATTTAACAAGTAGAGAAATTACTACAGAGAAATACAGAGTCTTGTTTTATGTAGTGTTACTGTCTTATGTGGCTCATTAAGATGTATAAATGTCCTTACCCCAGTCCATCATCTGTTGGTGACTTCCAGCGAAGAGTAATAGGAAAGGGAACCACGTCAGTGATGGAGAATTCCCGCACCTTAAATGCGGGTGACAAAATCGCACACTACACACAAACACACAAACAAATCACAACATTACATTTCATGAACCACAGAATATTTGTACAGGACTTCAAAACATGACGACATTATCCGTTGGCGTCAAGAGGAGAACGGCACCTGAAGTGCACAGCCTCTGGCGACAGCTTCGTCTGCGTTGAGCGTGGTGCTGACGTCTTTGCCGAAGAACTTGCTGATTCTCTCTTTGATGGCGGGGCTTCTCGTCGCGCCTCCCACTATCTCTACTGCATAGATGTCGTCCCGGCTCAGCTCTGCCACAGAACACACACAATGCACTTAGTGGACTTCATAGTATTCAAACAATACACCTTGATAAGTTCCACCACATTTGAGGGACATACTTGATTGTTCAAGCGCTGTCTTCAGTGGCATCTCCACTCTCATCAGATATTGAGCACTCATTTCTTCAAAATGGCCCCTGTGGGTTACAAATGAAGAAAAAACATCTATTATACTAGATTTCCACTTTGAAGATGCATGGTTGAGGAGTAAAACTAGTACCTGTTCATCCTGCTGGTGACATCGATGTCGTTCATGAAGCACTCTATGTTCAGTGGCAGATCGGAAGAGTTGGCACTCATCAGCTTCTTCAGTTTCTCGCACTCCTGGTGCAGCCGCAGCAGAGCCCTTGGGTTGTCCCTCACATTGAGCTTGTACTTGCCCTTAAACTCCTCGCAGAAGTAATCTACCAACACCTCGTCGAAATTGCGCCCACCAAGGTAGGGGTCAAACGCCGTGGCGAGGACCTGAAAGAGCAGAAATGACAATGAGCTTCGGGTTCAAAGGGACGGTGTAGGAGAAGGTCAAGATGGAGAAAGCTGAGAGACTAACTTTGAGTTTCCCTTTGTTGAAGGCAGTGACGGAGACCTGGAAAGATGAATGTCCCATGTCCACGAATACCACATTTCTTGGCCTCTCTTCTGGAGTCGGAAGGTCTTGTTTGTAGATCCCATAAGCCAAAGCCACTGTTTATAATAAAGACATTTATTTCTATATTATTTATTTATATTTAAGTCATAAAACCCTAATTAGTACTTATGTCTTGTACTTTATAGATAAAATATCTCACTGAATTCACATAAAAGAGCTTTGGTACTTCTAAACCATGCACCTGCATATTTTAATAATAATGTGACCTCAGCAAAGGCTGGTGCAAATATTATCAAATAGCACCATGGCCCAGTGAAATATCCATATCTCAGAAGATGTAACTCTTTGATATTGGTAAAATATGCAGAGAGCTGCAGAGATGTCCTGGCCTATAAGTCTTTGTTGGGGTCGGTACAGACCCCAACAAATGTTAGCTCGTCGTGGTTTCAGGTTTAGAAGGTTTTTTTTGTGAAAATGAACATTTTGATCATGAATGACCTATCTTGCTAATCCTGAATTGTAGCCCAATCTGTCAAAATAACCAAAAGATGACTTCCAGGCAGACCTGGTTGATACCACAGACTATTTGTGTGAACACTTACCTGCAGTCGTATCATTAATTAGCCGTAAACAGTTCAGCCCTGCGATCTGACTTGCATCAAACACCGATCGTCTTTCAGCATCTGTGAAAAAACTCGGGACCTGGAAAGGAGAGCACAAATCAATATGTTTCATTGAGCCACTTGGTGAACTAGGATGGCGGCCCTCTGTAAAGTCTTCATCACTCACGGAGATGACACAGTCCACCACCGGCTTCTTCAGGGCGCTCTCTGAAGTCTCCTTCAGCTTGTTGAGCAGCATCCCTGTGATCTGCTCCACTGTGAACACTTTGTCCTCATCCAAATATCGCACCTGTAGACATGACACAGTTACGCTAATGAGACTAATGCACATATAAATGTGTGATTCAGGGTGAATTACAGGGGGGAAAATAAACATGGGTGGATTCTATTCACTTGTAAGGGTCAGTGTAGTGGCTGCATTAACCCTTGTATTATGTTCGTTTCTCCCCCCTTACTTTGGTGTTCCCGGTCAAATTTGACCGATCAGGTTTAACTGCTCTTAAATTACCACAAAAAACATAATTAGAACATAATCATTTACCAAATGTTATTTAACACCCTTTAATGCTGTAAACAATGTTTCCAACTAGTTGTGAACATGCATAACTGCAGTGAATATACAAAGAATAGACACTGAAAATTATAATAATAATCAAAACGGAGACCAAATTCTCAGAACCTCAGAAAATCAACATGAATAGTCATCTGTGTGTGTGTGTGTGTGTGTGTGTGTGTGTGTGTGTGTGTGTGTGTGTGTGTGTGTGTGTGTGCGCCTCTGTCTCAACCTAAAATGTATGCTTCTGGGTGCATTTTGATAACATTTCCGTATTCTTTTGTAAATCCATCAATAGCTGTTTTTCTCAGTGTGAAATACCCCCACCCATTGTCTAGCCCTTGAAATTGAAAACATAAACTGGAGGAACGCTCACCAGCCTTGGAATAGGACACAGGAGTGGCATTGTACAATCAGGCTGGAGTGTGCCTTGCAAACATAGGCATCACATTTGTAGCTAACTTGTTTTATTTATACTCTCTTGGAGGTCTACCTGGTCCAACTCTCTCCATGTGTCCCCAAACACACACTTCCCCCCCAGGTTTGTCATGTCCAGTACAATTCCCTCCATGGATTCTGGTAAAAAGAGTTGGAAGCTGGACTTGTTGTCATCCACACGAGATATTACGTATCGTGTTGGCCATGGCGTCATCCTTACAATGTTTTCCACTCTTGCTCTGCCTCCTCTGTCCTGGGAGGAAGAATACCAGAGCAAGTTGCCACCCTTGGACTGGAATGTCACCTCAGGTACCTCTTCTTCTCGTGCCTCTTCTCCATGTGCCTCTTCCTCTGGAGCCTCTTCATCTGTTGACTGGTCAGTCTCATAAAGGTCTGGATCAAAATCAGGATGGATGTTGTCTTCCATTACTGACACATATTCCTCTATCTCCAGTTAAACTTCCATCTCGTCTTCATCTGATTCAAAAAATCGGTCCAGAGCCTCTATTACAGTAAATTTCCTACTCATAGTGGTCACAGAGTCAAATGACAGAAAGGCACAAATAAAGTTTTATATAGGTTGTCTATGAGAAAATAGTCTACTCTGTAAAGTGTGGTTCACGTGTAGGGATGGGCACATAAGCATGGGAAAGAGATCGTTTCCTATAACAAACACCTAATTGTTGAGTTTGAAATGTGTAAATCGGTATATATTGGGCCTTTGAACAGGTATGATACATTGTTAGGTCTGGAGAATGTGTGTGGCTCCCAGGTGGGCATATAAGCGCGAGAAAGAGACAGTTTCCCATAAATGACATCTAATTCTTCAGTCTGGAATGTATGGTACGCGTGGGGGAATATATACTGTATATGTGTGTGTGTGTGTGTGTGTGTGTGTGTGTGTGTGTGTGTGTGTGTGTGTGTGTGTGAGGGTGGGATGATGTTTGTGGTTGTGGATGTAGATGTGTGGGTGTACATGGGGATGTTTTCCATCTAAGGAATGAACATAATCTAGTATTACCCATTCATTTCATATGCCGGTCAGTTTTGACCGGGAACACCATGGGTGTTACAAAATTGATTAGATGACTCAAAATTCGTTGAAAGTGCTGATCAGAAATTTTATATGTTCAAATGCCTAGTGTGGAGGATATCATAAAGCCTTGAGACAATCAGAAGAAAAATAAAATGTTTAGGATCTTATGAAGTTGTAAATCGGTCAGATTTGACCGGAACATCATAGGAGGGTTAAAAGAACAAAGGTGTGCATTGACAGCAGAGAATGGTCAGGGTCAGACAGAAAGGGAGGGAAATAACAGAAAAGCAGTGAAGAGGAACGTGCTGGAAGTTTGTACAGTGCCTCACCTTAATTCCAGCATTTCCATTGGCCAGTTTATGTAAGCTGTAAGGCAGTTTGGGTTTTTCCGCTTGGACAAACGGGTCATCGAATGCTCTGCCGTGGAACTTTTTGAAGCCATGCACTGTGTTCTTGAAGTTTGTTATGACCTAAGATAAGAAGATGTGTTTTGTTAAGCTGTGTGCTGATTGTTTGTAACGTCATCATTTCAATGTGTAATGTTGCTTTTATTACAGTAATGTAGACAAACTGCCATGGTTTATCTTACTTGACTTTTGGCTGCGTTTCCAATGATGCGGTTTTTGGAGGCCAAAGACACACAAGCCCTTGATGGAAGACAGACACATCAGCAAAATTAGGAAGGCTACGGCAACAGAAATAATCCATTTAACAGATGTGGCAGACGAGGTACAACTGTAATTGACTGACTGTTGCAGACAGAATCAAATGTTCAGCGCAGAGAGGTGGATTTGGATTAAGGGAACATTTCACAAGGGAGTCTGAGGAAGAGCTCCAAACCAGGGCAGTGAGAACAGAGATTGAAACAGTTCACCTTCAGAAGTAAGCTCAAATACATCACCTCCCATTTAACTCTTCTTTTCAGACAAAGATGAGTGCTTTCTAGTCATATGAGCTCTAGGGATCCATCTCACATTGGCTGTGCTGTATGTGACAAGTCACTCCCTGGTTTCACCTTGCCATAAAAATATCCCCATCACTTAAAGGTGCAATGCTCATTCTCCTTCCCTGCTGCACAATTCCTGTTTGCAGGATGCTGCAGCACATGTTGCCCATTATCATAAACCCACATGGACATTTCTTTGCATTGCGAGATTAATGAATTCACCATATCCTCTATGAAATAAAAACTAATTCACTATTAACATACAATGTCGCGTTCACTGACGCATCCCTTGTCATGTCTGGGCTGGTCTTTGTACACGTTAAGGATGTCGCTTTTCTTTGGCCTGCCATAAGATCGCCATGTCATGTCAAAACCAATTTATTTCTTCTTTTAAAGACACAGCATACTAACATATTACCATGCTATACAACGTCATCAGCATACTGTCTTCTTTGAGATGCTTTTCACATTAACTTTGAAGCTCACTGGTGGTGACATGTCAACTGTAAATAAGAAGACTGGGTCATTTCATACACATGCGATATTGTGACCTACGTTCACCTGCTGTGACGGAGAATAAACCAAAAGTTGCAGGCCTCATGACAGCCACCACCACCACCGACACCACCACCATCCCCGCTGTATGCACACCATCGCCGCTCTGCCTCCAGTCGCAAACATTGCGTAACAAACTCACATCCACAGCACATTTCACGGAGATGATGACGCCTGTCAACATGTATACTTACGGTGTGCATCTGTCACTATAGTCGTTGGTGATGGTTTCAATGCCGCCGCTCCTGGCCACCGCGATGTAACAGTTCTGGAAGCCCACATCAATGCCTACCACTGACATTATGAGCGCTCTGCGATTCACCTCTTCTAAGTTTTCCTCCCGCAAACTACCGCACTTGACACCTAGGAGAAAAAAATATATATGTGCACATACACTGGAGGTCTCTGCCCAGATGGAAATGCAATTAAGCGTGTCCTCTGCTCGGGAAATAAAAGAGAAGCTCGCTGAGTAGTGCACTCACTGAATTACTAGCGGTTATGTAAGTCGAGCTGTTTATAGCAAACTCATTCAGAGTAATCCCAAGGCAATGGTGTCCAGAGCGGATTCTCCCACTCCAAGGCGGCCCTAACATCACCCAGCGGCTCTGACGGACGGATGCTCCGGTGCCCGCCCCGTCGCGCCCGGGATTGGCTGCGTCACACCCATTGTCCCGACGTGATTGGTGCAGCAACCAATCAATAACAGAAACATCTAGAACTCCCTGGAAAAAGGACCGTAGAGTACGTCACACGCAGTGGGGACAGCAGTGGCTCTGCAGACATGTTTGCCCTCAATCTAACCTGTCAGGTAGAGTTACTCGGATCACGTCTCGCGTGCTGCAGGGTCGATGCGTGCACATTACGCTAATATCTTTGAGGTTTGCGTTTCAGAGATCTAAATGATGTCTGGAACTTGCAAAAGGTGGCACATAGTTTGAAAGAAGGAGCTGCCTGAAAGGCTTCGGAGAGGGGATGAAAGTACCTGTCGCCCAGTGACACAGGTGTGGTCCAGCCGTACATTGAACTGTTCATCCATACAATACTACCTTATAGCAAACATGTAAATATGGACAGAAGAAGTGAAAAGGAAACAAATAATTAATAATTAAAAAAATGGCTTTAAGATTTGCACGAAAATGTAATTGTTTTATTTATTCGTTCATTCATTCGTTTATTTTAATATGAGCTATTCATATCAATAATTCATAAATATATTAGCAGGGTGTTTGTAAAAATTCCAACTTTACAGTGTAACAAGTCAAAATCCTGTATTCAAAACTCAACTCAATTAAGGCAGCAAGGTATTGACCCCAAAATATACTTGAACCATAAAAAAATACATGGATATCTTCCCCCTTTGGAATGTCAGATCACTTATATTACATTATTTACTTCTATTATGATTATTATTAATGGAACATGAATGTGTAATAAGTGTATTATTGGTGTTATAACAATGTATGCCAGTGTGTTTGCTTGTGGACATCTGCTCCACTGCATACAGGTTTTAGTAGTGCCTGTCCACCAACACAGTCATCAGTCTTCTGATTGGGTGTGTAAAGACTGTGCTTGATGGACATCTTGACTCTTCTGACAGCTTTGTGGCATTTGTCAGGGCGGTACCACTTGCCATGTTACATTCCACTTGGCTGGCTGTTTCAGACAGGTACTGTGCATGTTTGCTCACTGTCAAACAGTCATGGCTTAATAGGGCACTTAAATGAAGACATTGTTGATATTATTATCAATACCTGTGAGTTTCCATCTATGGCGTTTGGTGACTTCATGTAGATTAACTCCAATAATAGCTCTATCTAACATCCACCTTTGCAGAGGTCTAATAAGACGGATGAAAAAGAAAACAAATGAATGAGAGTACAGGGTCTAAGTAAAAGATGCAATACTAAACTACAAGAATACTCCACTACAAATAGAATTACCCAGATTATAATGACACACAGCAAATGCAGCCCAATAATAATAAGTGACTGTAATAACATGTACAGTGTTAACATGTAAACAGCACTATGCTCTGTGGGAAGTTAATTTCAACTACGTTTTATATACTGGGTAGTGCAATCTTTATCAAGGCATCATATTTTGTTTTTTTATCAAGCTGCTCATTTGTAAAATTGTCATCTGCAAAGGAAATATAGTTTAAAACAAAAAATACAATATGTTGAAGGACTTTATGTTCATTTCCTAACTAAGGAAAGTTTGCTTAGACCTCATGAAGGGCTATACTAAGTATCTTTGATGTACAATAAGCTTTAATCGATAATACATGATCACATTTTACATTTAGCAGTTTGACTGGTCAGAATTACAATGTGACCACTTCTACTCAATTCTACTTCTACAGTCTGAGTAGAATGATAGTTCAAGAAATCTACAAACAGCGTGAGTTGCTCCATATGTGAGGAGCTATTTATTATTAATTTGCTGTTTTATGTGTAAGATTAGATACTTTCTTTTAAAAGACATATTGTATTTTCTTCGTTAGTTTAGCATTTAAGATTTGGTAGTGTGTTTCCTTTATATTGTAAGAATCGGGCAGCACTTGGCCCCTCCAATTTTATATAAGTAGATATAGGACCACTAGGCAGCAGTAAGTTTTTTACCAGAACAGGAGGAAGCAATAGCCATGATTTATTTGTCCTATTGCTTGCCAAGTCTAAATAAACCACAGGGGGAAAAAAGATTTTAATGGACAATATTCAGTGGCCTTCTGATTTGCAGTTTTATTGTGATTATGGAGACATATCCATGCACAAGATCTCTTAAACAGGACTTTCACTAGTAACCCTAAAATAAAGATGTGCTGACTTTAGTTATGACTAGTCAAAACCCCAGTTTCTGATAGCATCAGTTGTATTTTGACTGGTAACAGCTAATTTTGATATCTGGAATTCATATTTCTTGACATCTTACATTTTATTCTTACCTGGCAGAATGTAATCAAATATAGGTTAAATTTGAACTGAATGTGAGTTTGATTTGTCAAATTGTAATTAGGAATTTCTTGAATAAAATGGCTTATCATCATAGCATAGTATTACTGGTTAGATTCCAACTTTTCTTGGACACTTGTCCTTGTTTCCTTGATGAGGACCAGGTGGACTGAAGGTCTCCTCATGTTCGAACGCAGCCCGACGGGCCTGAGCGAGAACAGGAAGTGCTAGTAAAACAGGCTGAGCTAGCCAGCTAGTTTTAGTCAGGTAGGTTAGCTTGCCATTTACTTAATAGACACAATGGGGCTGTTCGGCAGAACACCGGAGAAAGACCCCAAAGAGCTGGTGAGTACTGACAGCTGAAGACAAGGACTGTCTTTGAGAATTTTGTCCGTTGTAAGAAAAGAAACGACAGCACATTTTGCTAACCTTGCTAACGATAGCTTTCAGTTCAACTCAGCTTAGTTCGTCCAATCTGTTGCTACTTCTCGCTAATTGAACAGCTAACTTTAGTCTAATTAAAAGTGAACCAACTGTCCCTTTAATAGTATCTGGTGTTGTCTTGTATTATGTGTGCCATATTTATTGTTATTCGTTTGTTTATATGCCTCATTAACACATCTTATTTGGGTTTCTGTAGCGAGAGCTAGCCAGTTAGCATACAAGCTAACGCTAGTCTGATGTCAGCCGTTTCAATGTAAACAAACCCTGATTTGTTCGCTTAAGCTAACATCGGTGTCTTTTACGGTTTAGCTGTCAAAAGTTTTACATTGCTGTAGTGTAGTGTTACACGTAATGCCTTGTTGAAACGAGTATTACAACATTGTAAGTGTTAGATTAACTGTAATAATATCAGAATAGTTTGTAACAACATGATGTATCATTTCAGATCTCTGAGTGGTCTAAAAAAATCAGGAGGGAAATGAGAGTGATTGACAGACAAATTCGAGGTAAGATACAGACATCTGACAATATCACGGAACAGATTATCTTTATAAGAAAAAAGTGTGATATTGGATGATTGTGATAGCTAACCATATGAAAATGGAAGATATTATCATATTTGTTTGTATTGAAATATATTGATGCAAAAAATAATTGCTTAAAAAATCTTGACACATACTGAGTAATCTCACTGCTGGCAAGATAAATATAAACATCTCTATCATGAAATTATAAATGACTTTACACTAGTAGCAGTGACTCATTACGATGGAAAATTTGTTGCACAATTTTATTACGCCCAACTGTGAATGACCTGATTATGTAAGTTATATGAGTTTGGTCTTGTATCCAACGATATGGCCTTTTCTTTCAGATATATAATTTGTTATTTTATGTTTTTTTATTACACCCCACAGTCAATGATCTAATTATTTATGCTATATAGTATTTTTGTGTTGTATGTAATGACATGCCGTTTTGTTTCAGATATTCAAAGGGAAGAAGACAAAGTTAAGAGATCCATTAAAGATGCTGCCAAAAAGGGCCAGAAGGACGTGTGTCTTGTTCTTGCAAAGGAGATGATTCAGTCAAAACGAGCTGTCACAAAACTTTATGCATCCAAAGCTCACATGAACTCTGCCCTCCTCAGCATGAAGAATCAGGCGGGTGAGTTTGGGAGTACAGCAACTGGTTCATTAGAGAGGGGGAAATGTATCTAAAATTCTTTAATGTCATCAGTTGAACCACTGAACTTAATGTTCTGCTCTGTGTTTCTAGCTGTTGTCCGTGTAGCTGGAGCCTTGCAGAAGAGCACAGAGGTGATGAAAGCCATGCAGAACCTTGTGAAAATCCCAGAGATCCAGGCCAACATGAGGGAGCTATCAAAGGAGATGATGAAGGTCAGCAGCAATGTCCAAAATAAATAGATAGAAATTACTTTACAGCCATATCAGTACAAGAACGTTAGTACGACTTCACTCACAATCTAACATTATTTCTTTACAAGAAAACCTTGCTAAACAATGGCATCACATACATGCATCCATCTTTCAGGCTGGCATCATTGAGGAGATGCTGGAAGACACATTTGAGAGCATGGAAGATGGAGAAGAGATGGAGGAAGCAGCAGAGGAGGAGGTTGACAAGATCCTCTTTGAGATCACAGCAGGTGAAAGATTTGTTCAACTAAAGCCTTGTTTCCACCAAGCAGACCGATTCACCTCGTTACACATGGTTATTTTTGCAGTTACATTATCAGATGTTGTGGATGGTACTAAAAAAATCACTTTGTGACATCCTGTACTGTCTTTTCCTCTCAATTTGAGGTACCTTGCAAAATGATCCTGTACTATAAGATGGACACTGCAGACCACTGACCAATCACTCAGAACACCCTTTCTCAAGCAAAGCCTGTTTCCCTGTTGAAATGATCAACCGCATACTGAGAAGAAAGCATACAAAATGTGTGTGCTATGTGTGGTTGAGCAGCGGAGAGTAATGTACAGTTCAGGTCACAGTTTGTCAGTTAATAAAAGCAGAAGTTTCCCACAAGTTATAGCCAGTCTCCCCAGTTGTCTCCCAACTGGAAAAGTAAAAGAGTTTACCTCCAAAGGCGGTCCGTGGTGGAAACATGAAACAGATCTCTGTTTAGGTACAGTTTCCACGGGTTATGTACAAGTCAAAGGGAACTACACAGAAAGTACTTTGGCAGAAACTAAGCTATACTCATCACAATATGCTATTGTTATATTCCTGTTTTGTTATAAAGGTTTGGCATATAGACCCATCACAGTACCACAAGGAACAATACTGAAAGCTTTGTCTCATGGTTCTTTTTGCTTCATTAGGGGCACTTGGCAAAGCACCGAGCAAAGTCACAGATGCCCTGCCTGAAATGGAGCCCCCTGGAGCGGCTGCAGCTTCAGACGAAGAGTCAGAGGAGGACATTGAAGAGATGCAGTCAAGATTGGCAGCTCTGAGGAGCTAAGGTGAACTGCCACTGTTCTGTCAAAGTCAGCTTGCTCACTCCAATAAGGACAATTCTGGTGCGGATTTTGCAGTACTGAGCATCCTCTCTGCTTCATATTATAATTCTTATTTCACATAATCATTTGAGGGTTAACTTTGTGCAGTTAATGTCTTTTAAAAAAGGTTTTTTTTATAGAGCGTTTGGTCTACTCAGCCAGAAGAAAAGGTGTTTCTTACTTTTTGTCTTTAATTATCGGGGGTAACCCTTGGTAAGTCTTTATTATCCAAAGTCAAACAGAAGGTTTAAGAAAGTGTATATAATGTAAGTATGAAAAGCCTGCTGTGCCTACAGTGCGTCATCATATTCTTCTGTCCTAAGTTATGGACCGGTGGTGGAGGTACTTGGGTATTTATGATCCAAAAAAGTGATTAAGGAACTGTTGATGGAAGCCACCCTGCACTTAAATCACATCCTAGATTACTTTTTAGCAGTTGCTCTAATCTGTAGGATGCATTTTGTTAGCAACAGCTGTTCTGTTTACTGGTAACCAGCCCACATTATCTAACTGACACTAGAGACGATGGGTGGATTTCTCCTTTGATAGTTTTTTTTCTGTACAGTCAACATATATCTGTTCTATATGTGGTCATACATGTAAAGTACACTCATGAGCAAAAAAAATGCACGCATACTACCCTAACCTATTATTTGCATTAACACAACGTTAAGTGTTTGACTTTATCAGGATTAAGTTCCTTCTCAGCAGGAGGATGCAGAGGAAATGAGAAGGTCAGTTAGTGCAGAACGTATGTGTTGTGGATGTATTGTGTGTATAATTTTTCTATGTGGATGGGGAAAAATAAGGAAAATAAACTTTTAAGAACAACGGTTGCCAGTGAGAAGAAACTATTCCGCCTTTTTCTACTCAGAAGTCTTTTTATATTTAAACCTCTGATATGTAAGGTGTAGAATTACATCATGTGGACGAGTCATTTCTTTTTAAAGAAATACAAGAAGTTGGCAGTGCGTTTTGGTCTCCCTTATTCTGAAGCCAAACCTTGGCTTCAGAATGGACAAAAGGATTGGATTTCAACCAGCCACAGCCCTCCCTCGGCCGCTTTTGCTGTACTGTAACAAAACCTCGTCTCTGCTCTCTGGCTTCAGTATGTAGGCCACCGGCTGGACGAAACAAAGGTACTCGGGCTCTAATGGAACAGGTGTTCTCAGGTTTGGTGAGCAGAGATCAAGAGATCACCCAGAGAAAGTCTCTCAAACATTTTTTTAACCTGATTATGCAGACATCATCTGGTTTGCAGTTTTCCCAATACTCAAAGAGTAAGTTACTTTAAGTTAATTTATCTGATGTCTGATTTTATGATATTTCTACATGCGTTGCCAAAGCACTAGTTTGTTACCGTCATCTACAAAGGTGATACTACATTATTACCTTGGTCCGGTGTCAACTTCAATTTTTCAGACCTGTGTTATGTCATAGGTTAGTAAAATGACCGGAAACAAATGGGCAACTTCTTTGATTAACTTTGACATAATCAGAACTGAATACCATTGTTTGTCAGTGAAGACTTGACTTAGTTTTTAGGGAGATTGATTGATTGGCATTCTAAAGACAAAACGATTAAACTAGCAAACAAGCAGCAGATGTATCCACAATTTTAACAACTGCCCACATGGTTCATGTTTTGAATTAAGGTGTGTTTAGTTGTGACACAGAAAATCCTGGGTCAGGTTTTCAGACACACTTACAGCAGGAAGGACACTCAACACCCACCCGTCATCCTGAGTATCTGTAATGTCTCTGTAATGCAACACTGCCATCTATGGATAAAAGTCATAGTCGCACTGTTTTTTCCTGCATCACGTTGCCGCCTGTGTGCGTCCACACGCAGCCGCCTGGACGCGCCTGTCATCTGGAGGAAACTCCTCCCCGCAGACAGCGCGTCCTGTCGCCTTTCCAGCGCAATGGTCTCCTGGATCATCTCTAGACTTGTGGTGTAAGTCATTTTTTATTATTTCTTTGCAATATGCTGTGTCACAGAGTAATATATGGCCTATCAATAATTTGCGATTCCTGGTTATTGCGTGAATTTGAGCGTTTCATTGAGGGTGCAGGAGCTGCGCTCTTTACGAGCCCCCGCAAATTGTCTGATCTTTAATAAGAAACAAGGCAGAGCCGATGTCGGTCCATTAATTTTTGACTGGAAAACCGTCGGAATGCGTCCGGATTGTACTTTGCCATTTGAGCAGGCATGCTGAGCCAGGCCTGTGCAGACCTTCTGTACATCTGAGCAGGCTGGAGGCGCTCAGTAGCCAGAGACTCTTTGTGTTTATCAAATGGCTTCTTCTTTTTTTTTTTTTATTATAGACAAAGAGGTGACGCGATGGGACTGATCTTTTATCATGCATGAAATGATAACATGAGTCAGACGCAGAAATCTGAAGCGTCTTTCACGGAGCTAAATGTCAGAGAGTGGCGAGGTGACTGAACAACAGGAGCGGTCTTTGAGTGGAGCTATATTTTCTGTTGATGTCCCATATTGGAAAAAAAACAAAAGGGATGGGTCAGCCGGCTCAGGTTACAGCGCAAGACTTAGTCATGTAATAAGACATGTGTTCCCCTATAGATAGGAATTTAAATGAGATTCAACAATAGGACATTTCTAAGCGAAAGTTGGCTATTTTTACCTGCACAAAGTATGAATCAGCGCTATTCCAGACCGTGTGCAGTGAGCCAACTGCAGGCCCAACCTCAAAATAGTGAGCCAATTAAATTTAGATTACAAGATCTTGTTGCCTACATGGGACAGATGTCGGTCCCGGTTGTTTAAGAACAAAACTGTTTATGTGTCTCATTTTGGGTCCAAACTCCAACAGAAAGGTTGATGAGCTGCCTCCTTCTCACAGATGATCTATTTATTTTTAGTGTCCTTGTGTTTATACACCCTGTTGGAGCACATCTAGCTGGTCATGCCAGAGAGGTGCAACATGATGTGGGTCAGTAATTTGATCAGGTCGCACTCACAGCTGTTGCCTGGCTGTAGCACTTGAACGCCCGTCCTGTCTCTGTGAGGACACCCAGCAGCACAGGTGTCTGCACACGAATAGAAATGTTTGGAAAAGGACGGAGAAAAAAAACCACACACACATGAAGCTAATTTTACCTCGTGTCTGGAAGCTTGGCACCTGGACAGCTTGTTTCGTCAAATCAGCCAGGGTGAAATCTAACTGGAGTGGGTGTCTTTTAATGGTTTCCTTCTGGAAGGAACACGCTGTTGTACCCATTCTGCCCTCCCTTGATCTCACCTGACAACCTGTCCATCCATTTATTTATGTAGGCCGCAGCTCTGAGGAGCCATGGTCAAAACTATCCTGTGTAAATGTAACCGTAAATGTGTTTAAGATGACAAACACATTTCTTTGAATCTCTGCTTAACCCAAATAATATTGTCCACTTTCATGATTTGTCAGTTGCATTTGAAATGTATTGATTTAATATATTATTCATTATACATCTTTGTCTTCTAGACTTGTGTTTGGTACACTATATCCCGCTTACTCATCTTATAAAGCTGTGAAGTCGAAAGATGTGAAAGAATACGTGAGTATATCATTTGTATTGTTGGTTATGAAGTCATATCAGGCTGTGTTGTCCTCAGGGCAGGGCAATGTAATGATATTATAACGTCATCATTATATCTGTCTCGTGATATAAGACATTATATCTTTTAAAGGCTGCATTATAGTAAATCGCCCAGCCCTAGTTGTCCTTATTAATACGATTCTAAGTTATCGTGTAGCTTCTCTAACTATATTTTACTGTTCTCTTAGGTAAAATGGATGATGTACTGGATAATATTTGCCCTCTTCACGACGGTGGAAGTATTCACAGATATGTTTATTTGTTGGTGAGCGCCCTTTGTGATTATTCAGCTTCTCTAATGGAAAAAGTTAACCTCTTGACATTTATTGTGTTAACATCACATGACATATTTTGTCTTTACTTTGTTGTGCCAGTGGCTCCATCATTTTGCTCCTTTGTTTCAGGCTTCCTTTCTACTATGAACTGAAGATAGCCTTTGTGGTGTGGCTGCTGTCCCCCTACACTAAAGGCTCCAGTGTGCTATACAGGAAGTTTGTGCATCCCACGCTTTCCTCAAAAGAAAAGGTGAAATGCCCTTCCTTTGCTGTTGGGTCTTCCTTTTGTCTGCGAGTGTGGTTCAAGGAAAGGCTCAGGTGCAAACGTTCGTTCTAGGCTCTAAGTTAGTCTGCGTGATTTTCTGACTAACATAATTTAAGGATCGCAGCTTTTCGTGGAGACAAAAGCTCCTCTGTGCCAATTCACTTTTCCACTTTAGCTGTTAAAGTGTTTGCAGGGACAGGAGACAGGAAATGTCATCATGTTCCTCCATCTCTCCTTTCCTTTTTCCTCTGCGTCTGAGTCAGGAAACACATTAGTGAGTCAGACAGAATTAAATCAAAGTGCAATCAAGAAATGTAAGAATCACCGAGATGATTTTGACATTGATGACAAGATATGTTTATTTATACATTTTTTGGTACTTTTCCCAGGAAATTGATGACTACATTGGCCAAGCGAAGGACAAAAGCTATGACACACTGGTGCATTTTGGGAGAAAAGGGCTGAATGTCGCAGCTACAGCTGCAGTCATGGCTGCAACAAAGGTAATGCAGACTCGTTTGTTTTGTATTGACCAGGGGGTACAGTGGAGGGGCATTGTGGGTAGGGCCTCAAGCCTGTTATGTTGTTTACTATTCACATAATTAGGTAGGATTAATAAATACAGCTTTGGATGTTTGTTTTTAAAGTAGGAGATCCAGTAGCCTATTGTAATTATTTATGCCCTTAAAGATGATCCATGCTCTTACTGTTACACGTTGCTGACCCTAATCCTGACCGTGTTGCCCTTTCTAGAGCCAAGGCGTCCTGTCAGACAGGCTGAGGAGTTTCAGCATGCAGGATCTGTCTTCCTATCAGTCTGACCCTGTTAACACCAGCCCCGGCACTACGCAGCCTGCACCAGCACAGCAGCGGACCAGAACCATGATGCGCAGCAAGTCAGAGAGCTACAACAAGGGTGAGACGAAATCACTGTGGTCAGCACAGTGTGTTAAAACCCACTACAGATATTGACTTAATCCAGCAAGCTAATAGTGTTATATAAGCCTATTAATATGTGTAGAGAATATATCAGGTTTTCAACATAACATGGTGGTAAAAATGTGTAACAAACATACTGCCCGTTCACCGAGAACATCAACTTTAGTGGTGCCATTACAATGCAATAACAGTGCCTGGTTGGTTTGTGTGAAACAGATTATCGCATAGATTTCTGTCTTCCTGTTCAAGCTTGTTTAAGCTGACTGATATTGTTTCGTACCTCTGTTTTCCTGAGCGGCCCCCTAACCTCAGTCCCGCCTTCCTGTTTGGAGCAGGTCAGGCCTCACAGGGCTGCCAGGCTAAACCATCCTGTGATAAAAACTCACATGTAGCTGGGAGGATTTGTCCTTAGTTTGACATCATGTGCAAACAGTTGTGTGTTTGTCCTGTGTACATTTTTCGTTTCAGCTAATAATTATTCCTTTGTCGGTAAATTTAGACGTAACATTTAGACAGAAGTGTTTACACTGAAGTGAAATGTCTGTGCGGCAGCTGTAGGCACAACTAATATCAAACAAAGAATTGAAGTATATTCCTAAAATAGCTGCTGTCATTTTATGAGAGTCTGGTGTTTTTCATATTTTTCTTATTGTTAGCTAATCCCATTAACAGACCAACATTAACCAGGTTTTAGTGCGTCTCGAAACACTTCCTGACACACCCTGTCTGTGGCCCTCAGCCCTGGCCCTACTGGTTTCTACTGAAGATGTAAATCCTTCAAAGTAGGTCACAGCTTTATGTTTTTTTCAAGAATGCTCAGTCATTTATTAAACTAGCTGGTCACTGGAGTTATGAGGAAACATTACTAAAACAGGAGTAAACTGTGCATTTGTTAGGGACTATTCTCAGCTGTATAGTACAGTTGCAGGGGGTGAGGCCAACATGTCTAACATTACCCATGATACAACTGCTGCCAACTTCTTTATACATGCCACCATAGGCAGACCATTTATGTAAAACAGTATTACACTATATGCACCAAGGAGTCCCTGCTCCGTTGCTCTAGGCAGAATAAGACCCCTGCACTGATCCTTGTCCTGCTCAAATGAGTATTTATGGCAGCAGGACGGTGACTGAAAATAAACTTCAGTGTCTGTGTTCATAGTAATGAAGGAACATTGTAACTATGCGGCTCTTTTATCTGTTTTCTAGATTTTTTTTTTTTAATCTAAAACTATCTTGATCTTGATCGGACATACTGTCAAGATCAAGTCATTTTTGGTTTTGGTCTTTTTAAGGGATTTGCTGACAATATGAAAAGTACATTATCCACAAAATTCTGTACTGCATCCAAATTGGACACAATTCTGCAGATACTCAGAGGAAGAACAGAGGATACTTCATAAGAACTGGCTTGTTAGGCTTGTTTGTGCTGCAACAAATTGGTTCCCACTTATCATAACTCCCTGTCTGGCCTCTGCTCTGTGGTCTGCAGAATGATAATGCATTACTATATGAACTTTCATAATCCCCACTGGAGAAAAAATCAGATGCCGCTCTACAGCAATTACACAGAGAGTATTTGGCTTTCCATTCAATAGACCAGAGACAGGATGTACATGTTGTTCATCCCTTCCACCGACCTTTCTTCACGGTGCAGGACAGGATTTGGACATGACTGAGTATGAGGTGTTGGACCAGTGGACCTCCAAGGGGTTGCAGTCCCAGACCATTTCACCTTCTGAGTCTGAGTCCTCACCCATTACGCCCTCACTGACACCCAAGTCCTCCCCACCCTCTCCACCCTCCACACCCTCTCCACCTCCCACCCCTCCAGTTCCAGAGCACCCTGAAGAGGTAGGGAAAGAGGTTCAAGCAACTTCAAGCTCACCACAGCTCAGGCTGATTAAGAGGAAGGCTCCTGAGGTATACCGCCTGGCCAACATGGCTGCGCAGCTGCTGCCTGATTCTAACTGCCCCTTGAGAGCGGTGATTTACTCACCCATTCACTAATTTCTACTGCTGTGTATCTAAACAAATCATCATGGTTCAGCACTTCTGCAACTGTGGAGATAATTGGATTTCTGCACTGACGAAGCTGAATCATGTTATAACTTAAGTGGATTTATCGTTGGTTCAAATGAACGTGTGATCTTGCTCTTGTATGATTGCAGTTGCTCACGTGTTTGGAAGTGTGGCATGGAAGCAGTCCAAACATGGCTTACAGAGTGACATGGATTGCCTCCCAGTGCATTTCACTCCTGAAAATAATGTTTTTCATGTAGTGTTTATGGATATGACTCTGCATAATCAGTTCCTAGAATTAATGTTTATTCACTATTACATGTCAACATCTAATATCAGTTATGATATCATATGTGATATGGCATGGCACTGGTTAAAGGATAATGCTGGCAATATTCGGTACCTTTAGTTTGGTTCCTTTAGTTTTATTGTCGACGAAGGGATTTGTCGACAATAAATCTAAAGGAACAATGAATCAATCCTATGCACAAATATTGTCTGTGTAAGCGAAGCCTGATCCTTCCTATTCCGGTGTGCCAGAGACATCTACTGTGTAGGACTGCTACTAACTATTATTCATATTGTTGATTGTTTCCTAAAGCCCAGGGTGATGTCCTCAAATGTCTTTTTTCACAACAATCCAAAGATATTCAGCTCACTGTCGTAGAGGAGGAAAGAAACCAGATAGACTAACACATTGTGGGTCTTGCCTTTGGGATTTGTTGATCAGAAAAACACAAACTAATGCCAGCTGTATTCATGTTAATATTGAGTGAAACACTGTAGTTATTAGCTGACTAACTCCTTCTCCCTCTTTGTTTTCTATCCTCATTTTCGCCTTGCAGCCACCTCTTAGAGTCTTAAGGCCTCTCACAAGATCCAGGAGTGCTCTTTCTTCAAACAATGAAGCCATGTGAAACTAGCCCTAAAGACTCCTCCAGCTGCCTTTGCTGCAAGAAGTGAAAATACTGAATGGCCAAAATCTACATGACTGAAGCAGCCTTTGCTTTGGAATAAGGTATTACCAAAGTGACCTATGATGACCCCTCTATATTAAGTATATAGCTCGTGGCTCATGATAATACAAAAACAATTGTTTGTGACGTTGAGATAGAACAAATGGGCTCCATGCTGACATTGACATTTTGAGTTTGTGGGTTATTGAATATGTATTTATGTACAGTTTGTGTGTACTCCATCTTTCTGATTTGATTGTTTTTATATATCAGGTTCGGGTAGGCAATTGCATGCATGTCTTCCCAGTCATGAGTCCGCTGTTCGTTAAACAGAATGTACTGTCGCTGAATACTACAGCTGGCATTGAGAGTGACATGGCCGCTGCTGTTAAGAGAATGTGTTAAAAGCCAAGGAACAAAAGAAATGGCATGGCTGCTTTTACCCTGATTCAGTCTGTTGCAGAGAAACATCCGTGGGAATTCTGCACTCATTAATTATCAAGTCAACATTTTGAAAAATCCGTTGATTACCCTTAGTATAACACAACCTGACTTTGTGGTAGTAAAAAGGTCAGACAGCAGTGGAGCACAATATTCTGTTGCTTACCTCTTTATTAAAGCCTTAAAGAAAGACATAGCAGAGACATAAAAAAAACTAGTGTCTCCATGTGTGATTTAAGTATTTAAACACGACTACGTTCTCATTAAACAATCATTTTGCACTATGCTTAGAATATAAAGTCCCTGCTCTCGATACTCTGAGAAGGCCAAAAATGCCATGAAATCAAAACAAATTAGTAGCTGAATATTGTCACAAAATACCTTTATTGTTGCTTGTTTCCTCCGGGGTGAAGAAATAATTACATGTGTGACAAGAAGAAGCATTTGCATCACATAAAACAGGTTTTTTGTCAGTGAAGCAGACTGTTTTTGACAATCTACTGTTCAGTTTTTTATGCAAATTTTTTTTGTCATTTAATTGACAATTGAAGGCCAATTAGGAACATGTCACTTTCAGCTGTAGCAGGAATAGGATGAGTATTTACTGTAAATGAACATGGCTCTTTTTCCATGTTTGGAATCACTGTGTAATGCTCTGCTGTTAACTGAGCAACACTGAACTCAACGATCATACCTTCTACTCGCTTCTTCTATTTGTTAGGAATCCATTAGAGTGACTTTATTGGTTTGCAGGTTTACAAACTTACATTTAACTTAATACTGCGTGGTGATACACTGTATGTTTTCATCTTGTACTTTATTCACTGAGCCTGAATCTAAGCAGCATTTTACACACAAAGTATCACTGTGTTTGGTTATTGACGGGTGGACTCACGCAGCAGATTTATGATTTTCATCAATGTATCTGTATCATTCACGGTGGTTTGAAGTTTGAAACAAAAGCTTCTCAGGTACAACTGTTCTGTTTACACGTCATTCACTCTGATGTTGTAGATACACTCGTTATGCACATGAAATGTCCTTTTAATGGATAAATGGTGGAAAAAATTCAGATTATGTGTTTCACTGTAGTAGTATCAGTGTTAGTGTTGGAGGTGATTTCCGTCTATTAAATAATTAATGCAAAGTAAAACGGAGAAAAAAAACGTGTTGCTAAGTAGCAGATTTGTATAATTGTGCATAGACTGAAACTCATCATTGCATGATGTTTGTTATTAATTTGTATGAAAATTGGATTACTTAAATGAGTTTGTGTGGAGCTGTTGGCCTCTTCAGATGCCTGCTGGCAACAAATGACTTTCGGTTGCTTTGTGGTAACAATATAAAACGTTATGACTATACATACATGTCGGCTATAGAGATATGAATAACATGTCTTCTTATTTACTGATCAATTTGCCACTTTGACTTAATTCATGAAGACACACCACTTTACTGAGTTATCCTAAAAAGTTTTGTTCTGGCAGGCCAGAATGTCAAATTAAATTTCAATTTGATTGTGAATTATAAAAACAAAAGGCATTGAAGTGACGACAGGATGGTTTAAAGGCTATCACTTCATCGTTCTGCTGTTTAATATTTCTGTTTAAATCAATTTACAGCCATTAAATATGAAGCAAAACTTTGACTATGTGTCCGTGTGTTTTCTTATCCCAAAGGTGTATTTAAAAGAAAAGTATCATTTAAGACATATGACTTCCTTACATATATAACTTTATTACATTATACTCAAACAGAAAACCAGTCTGTCACTACATGAATCAGCAATTTACACTTTGAGGTTGACCCGATCATGGTACTTCAGGTATGGATCATTAACATACCAGTTCCTCCTTTTCCAAAAAGAGGTTGTCATTTTATCCAAAAGCTTGCTCTGTGTTTTGTTACAGAACACATGCTCCCTCAGGCGCTTTCGTCTGGCAGGCAGCTTCTTCCACAGTTTTTTCTTGTATCCAGCCTGTTTAAGAATGAACGTTTGAGAACTGAGAAGCCGCATTGGAAACGCTGTGTTTTTAAAAGGTGTAAAAGGACAGTAAAACACTAAAAGACTTGCGCCTTGCACACACCTTTCGTCTGATCCAAAGGCCGCAATGCAGCCTCATGAACCTGTCTTTCACAGAGTTGACAGACTTCCTCTTGCCCTTCTTCACACTGTAGTATGTTAGACTTCGGCATGGTTGCTGAGTCAGACTGGGAATAAGTGGCGACACCCTGCAACAACAAAAAGAAGCAGAGAAGGGAAAGAGCACAGGAAGGTTCAATTCACTAAGAATACAAAACAACATATTATCACTTTACATAAAAAGGTATTAGTAGCTAGGCAGATAGTTTTAGTTTCATTTTGTCAGGTTTGACTTTGAATATATCTTTCTTGGCAATTTTTCAGAATTTTAATTTACTACAAACTATCAAAATAAACTAGTTTTCTAGTGACAAGAAGCAGACCTTGAACAAAATCAAATTTTCTTGTTGCACCTCTACAAACTGTAACCCAATCCTCGATTTAAGCTATAATGATCAAACCCCAACACCTAACCCTGATTCCCTAAAGTGAAGAAGTACTTGAGAGAGGAGAGCAATAGGTGACCACTATGATAATGGATAGTTATTAAATAAGACATTAGGTTGCAGTAAACAGTTTACCTGTACTAAGATTCTCTCCTAAAGCAAATATGCTCTCCTATTTACCTTTAGACAATTATTTGAACAAGAACAAGCTTCATGGTGTTTATAGGGAACACTGAAATTAGTTCTGAGGCTAATCTACGATCATCTCAGTCCCTAAACCGTGGGCATTATTCTGCTGCTGTAATAGTCTTCATTCTTCTGGTAAGAGTTTCAAAAAGAAGGCTACAGCGCTTTGCTTCTCTACAGCCTCAGGACCTTTAACACCCATCCCCAAAGGTGTTGGATAGGGATGAGATAACAATGTGATCCATTGTTATGTTACAATACTGAGCATATAAAAACAGCCCCTTGATAGGGATACAACAAACCTTTGACCTTTATTTCTTTATTATTGTCCTTTATCTTACTTTTTTATTGTATTGGTTTTTTTTTTTACTATTAGTATTGTTTAAAACAAAACTACTGTCCTTTGGCTGCTGTGATGAATTAACTTCCCCGTTTGAGGTACAAATAAAGGAAATTCTGATTCCGATTCTAAAGCCCCTCATCGAATAATGTAAAAAAAAAAAAATGTATGAGCAGGATAAAGGGACTACAGCTTTACTTTCCTGTTACAACTCTGTATTTTCCTTATCCATGGTAAATTAAACTTGTACTTCGTATTGGAATTATACAGTCTGTTGTAAAGAAGAAGAAGAAAAAAAACAGCTCCATACAGGGTTCGTTCCTCAATTCATCTTTAGCGCTTCACAATTTAAAAACTGTTTATAGCTTATCACTAGTTTATAACTAGTTTATATAATTTATTTATTCTTGTATTTACCATTTGCTCTTTGGATCACATAAAGGGACTACAACTAGCATTTCGTTATAGACCCTGTGTTGTGGATTGACATATAAACCATGTCTTTTATATTGCATTATGTACAGTAGAGTATAAATTATTATTATTAGAAGTATATAGCGGAGTATGAAAAAAAAAATAAAAAATTAATGTCTACTTGACAGTCTTCTGAAAATCATCAGCAGGGTTTTCTCTGGTCTGTTACCGTTGTAGGATGTTGTACCGGGGTGTCTGACACACTGCACCCCGCAGAGGAGCTCGGACAGCGGCTGCAGCGGAGTTGTAGAGAGCTGGAGGCTGGATGAGACTGGAAAGCTGACAAAGCTGCGGTGTCTTGGCACACAGCGAGACAGACAGCGGCCTCAGCAGGCCTGTCAGACGCAAGAATAACATGAAAACACATGAGAGGAGTCTCATCGAGGTCAGAAAACCATGCATTGATGCTAGTTAGCTAATGTACCGAAATCACGTACTCCTAATGTTAACAAATAACACGTACGCACAATTGCTACAAAATTAATTCAGAACGTTTGCAATGGATACAACACTAAACATTTACAAAATGAAGAGACTGAAATGAAAATGTATGAAAGTCAACTTGTATGTACATACCAGACACCCTCCTTGCCAGGGCGGCCGCCATGTTTTCTTCTGAATGCGTGCGCATGTACGGAGTCCGGCTTGGACAAATTAAAATTTTCTCTCATCGAGCGTTAACACACAGCGCATTACCGCCACCTAGTATTAGTAACTGGACATTTATCTCTGTACGCAATATCAAAAGAATCCAGAATGCATGTATGTATGTATGTGTGTGTGTGTGTGTGGGTGGGGGGGTGGGGTGTGTGGGTGTATATGTGAGAGAGATAGATATGTATAGTATATAGGATATAATATAAGACATAGAGGATATATATTATATATATATATTATGAGTATTATATATGAGATATGATATGATAGTAGATTAAGATATAAGTAATATATAGTATAATAGGATATATATATATTATATATATATATATATTATATATATATATATATATATATATATATATAATATATATATATATATATATATATATATATATATATTATATATATATGAACTACAGTTTTATGATTGTTATGAAGGTGGTTCATGATAGAATTTTCTTCAACCAGACCATCGTCATCAGAATATTTATTACATGTTAATACATCAATAATAGCTTAGGCCCATATATAACATTCTGAAAGGGGATGTATTGAATAAGTAGTACTTCTACCTTTTTATACTTTAAGAATGTTGCTTGAAGTACTTAGTTTCACTGGGGATAAGTGTTACGGCTTCCAGTATCATTCTTCTATGAGTCTTGTATATATCTTAAAAGCTGTATTTGTCTTTCTGCTCCATGGTTGTCACACTCTGTAAACTTGTTTATCTGATCCTAAGATCTGCCATTTGTCACAGTCTTCAGTTGGCTGTTTACATAATGTGGAAAGAACTGTTCACTGCTGTGAAACTTAACCACAGTCTTGTTAGTGAGACCTTTCTCTTTTCTTTAGTCTGGTATACCTTGTATTGTAGCAGCCACTGAATCTTTCCTTTTCATGGCAGATATTTTCTCTTGTCATAGCAGGAGCAGCCTATAACATAATCAGTGTTCCACGTGAGTGCAGTCCAATGGCCCTGGATCTGGAAATGGAATGCAGTTGTTAATGTTGTTAGGTACACCAGTGCTTTTAATGCAATGACACGTCAAAATATCTGCTGTGATGTGTGCAGTTAACCTCTCAACTCTGCTTTAGCATCCCGCAGCTTTACTTTGATCACAGTACAATGATCAGACACCTTATTCAAAAAGACGGGGAGTTAAAACCACTAAATATGATTGAAAAAGTAGATCCTTATTAGAACATAAACTCCTAAAAACATAGAAGTAAAAACTAGAAAGGCAATGTAACATTTTGAAATTTTCATGTGTTTCAGAGGCTTGTGACCTTTTTACTGCCTTCTTACTACTTATAATGGGATGATTTATACTAAAAACTATTCATGGTCGCCTCACGGATATTATCCCATTAAAGAGTTTGGTCAACAAATTTGACATGCAGTCAAAATGGCATCCAAGATTAATTGAGGAAAGTAAAAACTCAAAGATTACAGTTTTTATTGATTGCTTTGACCTGCTTAAACAAACTGGGATCCACTCGGTTTTCATCATCACTGTCTCAGCAGAGCACAAGACGCCTCTTGCAAATGTGTTAACCCTTTCTCATTGAATTGACACATTTTCCCCACCCTTTTGCAGAACACACAGATGTCATTCAAGCAGTCCAAACTCCATTGTTTTAGCTATGGTAACCAAACAGAAACCATTTGTTCCTAACTATTAGAAACTACCTACATCAGTATGAAATCACTAAAGCACCTGTTTGACACTCCAAACCACAAATCTTCAATGAGCAATCAGTCTGCAGGCCTTAAAAAGTGCAGCGGCTGTGTTGTTCTTTGCCAACATGGATTGAAGAGGTCTAAGGCAGATGAGAGTGAGAAATAGGTGCAGAGGAATGTCAAGGTTGGATGGCATGCAAGAATATTTTCCCCTTGGTTCATTGTAAGAGAGGATAATGAATGTGATGTGGATGAGGCCATGTGGCCCCATCTTCAAGACAGAAGAGACTGAGTTTCAATAGTGGTATCAATAGTATTTCTTATACTCTACAGTAATAGATTGTTATACTTTACTGTAATATTTTATATCTTTAACTTCTTTTCTATGTTTTTAAACAGGTCAGTTGTTCAGGAAAAGGCTTGCTGTGAAGCTGCAGAAATGTTTTGTGGACTATGAGACTACCAGCTTTCTTATTTTCTTATACTCTAATAGATTTTATTTTGGTTTCCATGTATTTTGTGTAATAATTACAGTGTTTCAGTTTTCAGCCACAGTTCGAAAAAAAGAATCAATGGAATCAAAAAATGCATCAAAGCATTTCTGATTCTGGATTCAATTCTTTGCAAGAAGGCAAATTTGACAACAAATGGCACTGGCATGAAAGCTACGTAGAGTAATAGGCCACAATGACAAGCAATGGTGCACTGATTCGCACTGAGTGCTATATTTTGTATTTTGTTGTCCACTGTGTAATGGTTGATTGGAAGAGCTCATACTCTTGTTTGCAAGTTGTGTTGTTTAAAGGCAAAATGGGCTTTTGTTGCATATTTTAAATGTTGTGGCGTGGTTAGAGCCTTTTGCAAACAAAATGAGTCATTTTGACCATGAGTGCCACTGTTTCGGCCTGTGTGTTAACTGTTTTGAAACTGTGGAGTTTGAGTTGAATGCTGCATCAAAGCAATCAATAAAAACTATAATAGCAAATATCTTTGTATCATCGACTTTTAAAGCTATTTGAACTTAATTCAAGTTTACTATACAATTCAAAGTTTCAGTAAGTAATGAGGCTCAATATAATATTTTTTATTCATTTTCCTTTAAAACATACAAACGTTACCTTAAAAAAAGCAGATGAAATACATTAAGCAAATCTATTATCGACACTACAGACAACAATCAAATGCATAAAAAAACACACAAGACACCGACCACATTTTACACCTCTCTGTAACTGTGGAACTACACAAGTTAATGTAGGCATCCACAAGTCTGCCAACACACGAGTGCAAAGTAAATCAATTACTTCTGTAGAAAAAAGTGCGTTTCATAAGATAGAGAGAGGTTCCCGCCCGGCCGAGGCATGTGTCCTGCTTTCACAGTTCCAGCATACCTCTCATAATTCACTAACCTAATTCGCAAAAGGAGAGCGTTCATCTCTGAGTGGCACAACAAAATTAACAAAAGAGACAACTTCCATTTCTCCAAAATATTATATTAAAATGTACCACGCTAAAAAAGCTCTTGGATTGTAAAAGTACACTCAAGGCACCAGTCCAGGATTTTACCATCAGTCTTCTTCTATCAGTGTTTTTGTCTTTAGTTGGGACACAAATGGACACTTCAATGTCCTGCCAAGCACTTCCTTTGTTTCACCAGCCAGCATATACAGGTTCTGCATCACATGGGATCCCATAGTATCTGCCTTGAGGTCGCTCTTTGCGTAACAATGGAGCTCTGGCAAGAGTCAGCTCTCCGTCGGTGTCTTTTCGTCGACGTAGTACCATTAAAATAATGAAAAGAAGGGCCACTGAAAAGAGCGAGGAGAAAAAAAAAAAAAGCATGTTACAGGAAATCACCTACAGGCAGACACATATTAGACATAAACAAAGAGCGCCTTGATATGTGATCATTTATTTCATCATGTCTGTTTGGCTGGACATAATGTGGTCTCCTGTTTCCAGTATACAAAAAGAAAAGCGTCAATGTTTCCATGACTCCAAATGACCAAAAGAGTCACTGGATAAACAGCCCATTCCCAATAACAGTTAGTAAGATTATATGTCGACTGTCCAGTAAGAAATTCCACTTATCGATTTAAATACCTGTAATAATAAAAGTCAACAGTCAAAGACCATCAGCATCAGCAACAGATATAGATATAGATTATACCTGCTGAGGTTGAATTATTTTATTTACAAGCTGTATTTACATCTACACAGCTGCTCGGTCAAGAGTGGAAAGTACCTCAGCATTTTCTAAAGCTCCACTTAATATTTAGTTTGCGCCATCTTTGCTCATTTTCTCTTACCCGTGGAAAAAATCCACATCTGTTAAGCTACAGAAAACAGCCGCGCCTAATATTATCTAAAGGGAGCTATGCACCATTACTAGATCAAACATCAGCTATGAATACTTTGGAGTGACGATTTTGTGTGTAATCAAATCAGCTTTAGCTTGTAAACTTTAAAAGCAATCAGTTTGAAAAGCAGAACTGTAAGTCCAAGGCCTTTTAACATGGTGTTAGAGATGCATTACAAAGGAAGCTGTGACATACCAGAAGACACACTGGATAGCTAGTAAAGCAATACTTTTAAAGGCACTAGGAGTAATATTCGTTTATTTGCATTCCAATCAAAGAGGATTCTTTTGTTTTCCAGAATTTTTACTTACCTCCTCCTCCAATAACTAAAAGAGCAATAGTGACAGGAGCTAATTCACAAGTCTCTCCAGCTTTGCGGAAGAAAGTCTCCATGCAGTAACTCGGGGCCAAGCTGCCCTCGGGGCAAAACGCATCGCTGGGACACTGAATGGGGTTCACGTCTGGACTCTGAGGGAACAACACACTCTGTCAGCCAGACATCTTTCTCTCACACACACACAGCCTCAATGTGCTAGGCGCAGTGCTCACAGGACAGTAGTGATTCTCTGGGCAAACATCACAGCCTTCCTTGCCCCAGTGGATCTGATAGAAGCCGCTGCCGCAGATTTGACACATAGTCTGATGGGGGGCCTTGTGCATGCCTGTGCAAAACCAGATATGATGGATATTCACGCGTACCTTTTATCATATTATGAGCTGCAGTACTCATAAAACTCGATGTGAATTACCTGGCCGACATGGCATGCAGTCTTTCGCAGCGGTTTGTAGAGCTTCTGTTCCTCCGGGACACATCGGGCACTGGGAACAACCAGAGGAGCTGCCAGGGAGAAAGAACACTCACTTGAGACATGTGACTTGGGACTACTATGAATTTCATGGCTGCCGCAAGTAACTACAAGGTGTTTGTGACACATGCCAAAGCTGATTTAGTTTAAAGCTGTTGTTGCAGCTTGGTTTCACAGTGCTGATACTGTATATGAGTAATGGTTTGGTGTAGGTCTGTCATTTCAGAGGTTAAACAAAGGTTTGAAGAATAAAAAACAACTTTTGTTATCTTGTGAAATGAAGACAATACTTCACTGCCAAACTAGGAATAGGAATTGGAAATAATTACTGCAGAGAGTTTCAGAAGTGTTTACAATTGTTGTTTGGACACTTCATAAAACTAAATATCAAATATGATATCCACGATCCAAACACAATACGTTACAGTCGGTGAAAATTAGATGGAGCTGTGGCCAGACAGGCATTATTGCTTGTTGAGGTAGCAGCCTAAGAATCCACTGGCTGAGGAGAGAATCAAAGAAAAGAGGCTTTTCAGGGGCCTCATTTATAAAAATGAACCTACAGTACAATCAGTTTAGACTTTTCATATGACAGAAAACAATGTATAAAGTGGAAATGATCTTATCTGGACTTGACATCAGTGATGTTCCTGCAGGTTATGTAGGAGCATTGTCCGTGTTGACCTTTGCATGAACTTTATTAACAATTTATTACCACAGCAGTGACACACTAACAACAGGCACATTTGGCTTAGCTAGCCAACTCACTGTTCAACCCAGCAAATTTGTGTTGCCTGACTTCAATCTGCTTTACCATCGCTGTGATCTTGTCTTCAAAAAACGTTTTATTTTCTCTTTTTGGTCCATGGGTATTCCTGATTACAACCCTTGTAAGGGGGTGGGTTTTTTTTTTGGCATATTTTATGACTCAAATTTCAGCACTCTGTCAAAAATGAAATTAAATGATGCCCTGAGAGGACTATCACTTTCATTGAAACAAAAGCAAAAACTCAGTCGTGTGAGTTTTGAGAGGCCATGGCGAAGAGTTCTGGTTTAGCTTCAAAGAGGTTGCCGGACTATCATGGTGAAAGCTGAGCCTAACCTCAACTGTGGTTATGAGCTTTGAATTAAAGTTACTAGATGACAAAATCTGTGTGGGCTCAGATATGTCGAAAGAGCTAAGATTAACTTTTGTTCTTTCACTTCTCATGTGCTTTAATCAAGATGCCTCTGAGACGTATCCCTGTGGAGGATTACTGGGTACGTCAACTAGGACTCAAGTCCAGAGCAGACCGAACAACACTGTGGAAAGACTCCATATCCAGTCTAGACTGGGAATCCTCAAGATCCCTAAGGGATTCTATGCAGCCTTCGGCCTGTGAGAAATAATCTAGGGCTGCTGATCTAACGCACCATCTTGTATTTCCAAGTCCGGCTTTATGAGCAGCATTCACGTCTTCAGCATACATGACACTTAGAATTTCATACCGTCTGATTAATCAAAGCAGCGACTGTGTCTCAGTCTTGTTTGTATGGGTGAATCTGTGCTGGGGAAAGCAACCATGGGATGAAAGGAAGCATGTGATGTTTGATTTGGTTGTTATATCAAATTTCCACACTAATTATCCAGCCCTAGTTACAAGCAACAACAGAAACAGAAAGTGGAATTCAAGCGCGGCTTACTTGCAAAACCTTCCCAGTGAACATGGTGCACATGAGGTGGAGCTCTGGCGCGACGAAAAAAAACCTGAAAGCAGCAGACAAAGGATAACTCAACACATGTGATTTGTGTTTTCTCTCAAGCTTTAGAGTACATGAAACTGTATTGAGATAACTGCATAATAATCTCACATCTTTGTGACTAGATAATCTATTCATTTGCAATCTTAGATTCCATCATAATTGATTTGGTCAAGACATTTTCACTATCTAATTTCTGACCACAAGCATGCTGCTGTTTTTGTAACACTAGTCACTGACTTACAGCAGAACTATGAACTGAGCCTACAGCTAAATAGACACACCTGGTGAACAACTTGTGCAACTGTCTCCACCGGTGTTATTGTTGAAGGATCCAGCAGGACAGGGGTGACATAGTGGACTTCCAGTTAAACTGTACAGTAACGTAACATACAAAAGAGATTAACCAGTGAAGTAGACTGCAGAGAGGATAATACCACGTTTGTGTGTTGTGTCCTTACTTGGTGTAGAAGCCGCGTTCGCAGGGGAGACACTGCTGCTGTCCAGCTAGTGGCTGATAGAAACCTGTGGTGCACGGCAGGCAGGCTCCAGGGAATAGACACAGCCCGGGGTCAGAACAGCACACACACATCAGGGTGTCTGAGGAGGGACAGTGAATCATTTGTAACTTAAATCTACTTTATTGTCTGCTCTCATAGCTTTAATCACTGCAATCGCTGCTATGCAGAGACAGGAGAAGTATCCAAAAAAATGAGTTAAGACAGTAAAACATGCAAATGTTTTTCAAATGGTGTCTTCATGTCAGATGACACGGTCAATGACTCACTGTTGTCGTACTGCGATCCTGGCGCACAGGGCTCACAAGTCGAAGTGTTGAATGCAAAACAGCTCGGGGTTGTGCTGCTGAGAATCACAGGAGTTACAGTCAGACTGGTCACGTTCTCGATGACAGTGGTGTTCATCACAGCAGGAGTAAGCGTGGTCTGGCTCAGCACCATGCCTGAAACAGAAGCACAGTTGATCATTCAAATCTGACTTCTGCTAATGGACGGACACAGGGTCGCAAACAGAAGTTGTGAGGCTGAAGTGTCTGACAATGAGCTGCATTGTCCGTGGTTTAACTCCATCTCTGGACATACTGCATGTTACATGTTATTCCAAATCTCTCTCTTCTCTCTTTCTTCATTTTCTGTCATCTCTCTCCTATCAGCCATCAAAGAATAAAATGCCCCAAAATATAAAAAATAAACTTTACAATAGGCTTTATAATCAATAAAAGGAGCAGATGATTCTTTGGTTTAAGTCGCAGCTGACTGAATCTCCCTGAGGTTTTTGGAGTATGTTCTCTAATCCTTGAAGTTTAAACAAACAATGAAAGTAGGAAAAAGCCAAATATTTGGTAGGATTAACAGAGCTGGTCTGAGCCTTTTTGGGACCTAAAGTGATTTAAATTTTCACCACCTAGTAAGTAAAACACATTTTCACATTATTATTAGTGGTTCCCAATAGGTACGGCTTAAACATGTATATGTCACCTGTTGTTTTGTCTGTTTGTTCTGTGTTGTGTGAAGTATGGAGTTATTTGTTACTTGTCGATACCGTATTTAAAACTTCATAAGCGGTAAAAAGAAATACTCCTGAGAAACCATATTATAAAAAATAACTACTAACTTCCGACCCATTTCTGCTCTCTGCCACTGACTCTTGTTCTATTTGTGTTGTTTTTGCTGAGATTTTACACACATAAAAGGGAACAAATGCATGAAAATACTTGTGAGAGAAGTAGATCTTCCTTTGTTGTGGGGACAAAGTCTAGGAGACATTTCATGTTCTGTAAAAATAAAAAGCGTTCAGCCCCCCATTGATATTTCCAGGCATTTACAGTAGTGGTCCTAGGGGTAAATAGTCCAGCCTCGGGAAAATATATAAAACTGCTGACAGTGGGTGGGAGTCATGAGAAGCTATGTCACACCTGCTATGAGTATTACCTCATAGTGAAGAGGAGTACTTCTTAATTCAGCTATGTTATTCTGACATCAGACATCACTCCAGAAAATCTCAAGTGCACCATTCAACATTTTTCCAACCACTGAGGAGAAACGGGGGCAACAGGTATGAGCACGTCAGCAAAAACAGAGCCCATATTGTGGTGGTAATCACATTAGCCATGTGCCTAAGTGCTTTCTTGACTAGGAGCCATCCTCCTGATGAAATGCAATTATTCAGAAAGTCATGTCATGTGATTTTTCTGGTTCAGTCTCCTCTCTGTGCTGGCAACATTTCTACTTTTCAAACTTTTTAGACACAAACTCTCTGCTGGACGAGCAGAGAGAACGAAAAGCTGAATAGACGTCTAGAAAGTGTTACCAGTACAGCAAAGATTCCATCATTTAAAATAAGATCGGCGTTGGTTCGACTATAAAAACACATCAGTGTGTTCATTTTATGGTCATTTTTCCATGTGGAGAACGTGTGTTGTGAAGTCTGGGTGCAGTGAACAGACAGATTCTAATGAGGGAACTTGTTTTAACAGGGCCTACGTGGCAACTACAAGAAAATAAACTCATCCACTGAAGGAATTTTGTCACACACATGTCCACATTTAGGAACCCCTTTGTCACTGCATGCATTTCCATTACATTGCATACAGTTTCTTTACACTTCCAGAGCAAAACTCTACAAAAAAAACTTGTGATTTACAAAAGTCTATTCCACGTGATGATTTAAAGTGCTGGACTAACATTACAGCATCTCTTACATCTCATTTACAGCTCCTTGATACAAGTACTGTGCCCTTCATGGCTTTATAAAGCATTACAGTGGTCATTCTGGTGAGTGCCAGAACAGTGTGAACTTACCTATGAAATACGCGGCGCATATCGCAGGCGCAGCTCCCCGGCGGTCCATTTTCCACATATTATCGAGTCCTACCACCAAACAAACAATGTCAGGTTACAGCATCTCATCACTGACAAGTGGAAGGGTCGCCTTTTGTTTTCCACGGAGGACGTCAGAGACGCTCGCTCTCCTCTCAGTGGGCTCAGTCCTCTCATCAGTATCATATGACAAAATACACATCATGTGATTTTGCTTTAGAGGGAAAAACTGAGTCGAATGGGCTGGATTCAGGCAGAGCTGCTGCTGTTACAGGGGGCGGCCGGCAGGGGCGCCACTGCACAGTGTAGATAGATAGATAGATAGATAGATAGATAGATAGATAGATAGATAGATGTTTAAAAACTCAAAGTAGGTAAAAGTCACCCATGTGAAAAGTGCTTCAGTAAAAGTCTTAAAGTATCTGATATAAAATGGATTTAACCATCAAAAGTAATTTTAAAGTAAAAGTAATTTAATCTAGCAAAAAATCCACTCAAACATCAAAATTACTAGCAAAATCATTCATATTTTTTCACATAATGTATTCATAAAATGTATGCTGTGGATCAGTCATACGCAATTATGGCCTCCAAAAAGTATCTCAAAACTTTACTTAGTAATGTACTTAGTTACATTTCATCATTGGTTAGGGCAACAAAGGTAGGCAGGACATTTTTTAAAAAAAAAAAACCTGATTATGTCATACCCTGTCCAATGATTAAATAAAATGTCCTGACTGATGTTTTAATACTATTATTTATATAGATATGATATTGTGTTCTAAAAATACTTAAGTTACAGGTTTGCTGTCACATTACTGTAGTTCTGTTTTGCAGTGGGTACAGTCAGACTGATGACATTCTGATAATGATGAGTAACCTTTTGTACAGTAAGTTGTTGCCATAACATCTAACGATAGAAATAACACCAGCATTGTTTCGGGGAAGGGAAACTTTTTTCACAAGTCACAAGTTGAAGATCCACTTCCCTTTTATTGCTACATGGACACAGATGGGTGGAATATACCTCTGATTACTGTACAAAGCAAACTTCAGGGCAACATTTGACACTTTATTACATGTAGACTGAAGTCATAGGTCAGTAGTGTTTCAACTAATGATTACTTTTGCAATTAATTGACTACTTGTTTAGTTTATTAACAGAAAATGTGGAAAATGCTCATCACAGTGTGATAAGACAAAAGGTTAAAGCTCTGACAAATTTTTCTTGCCACAAATAAAATTAATGATGCTTCTGGTCTAAAAAGAAACATTAATGTGTTGGAGGAGCCTGTTGAGTGTTTGTGTCAGAGAAACAACATAAGGAACATTACTCTGGATACGACACTCCAAGCTCAGATCCAATTCCTCCTAGCCTTTTCTCCTTTTTCTTTTCTGGCATGGAGAGACGAGTGAGGAGCATTATTTACTGCTACTAGCATGAAGAATCTCAACCCTAAAAGAAACAGAAAAAGCTTTCGTACTCACTCTGTTGTGTATCTCTGTGCTTCTGACAGCCCGTTCTGGCCTTCTGGCTCTCAGTCTGTTGTTGTTGTTCCTCTTTCAGATTCACCTTCGGCTGAAAAATTCCACCTTGCATTCATCTCCTCTTTCCTGCAACAAACCAAAACCATTGTGACTGTCCTTATGTGATACCTGCTTCAGCCAACATTTTCCTACTAACAAACATTTTCCCTGACCTGATGGCAGCAGCCTGGGCCTGCGCTCTCTTGTTTCTTGACCTCTCAACATTTTCCACCCCTATTCCATATCTTTAGAATCCAGTAGATAGTGATAACACGCCACAATATATTCAGGTTAGACAAGAGTACTGTGATTAGCATGCACAGCTTTCACAAAACCAGGATATGACTTTTACATATGCAAAACATAACCTGGAAATGATTGTAACCAGAATATACAGAGCACATGTAAACACATTGAGAAGGAGATCACGAAAGTACGATCATTGAAATACAAATGAAATCTGTCTGCTGATTTCCCATATGGATGATTCCATATGATGATCACAACACTAATTTTAAATGGAAGAAGTCAGATCAGTCACTGTGGACAGTCTGCTGTGCTGTACCCGTGCAACCTCACCTACTCCCAATGGTCACATAGCACCCTCTGCCTCAGGATGGCTGCATTGTTGCAGTAAGCTTTACGGGCCAGCTGTTAGTCTAAAAGGCATCAGAAAAATGCACACATTCCAGTGGATATCATACCTCCATGAATTCATATTCATCACTATCAGACTGAAGACTGACCCACTGGAATAACTAGCGCTCACCTTTAACCTCAACATCAAAGTTGGTCAATCACGTCAGTTTTATTCATACAGCTCAGGGCTCAAAGTCTGAGAATGTGGGTGACTTTAGGATTATGATCGTGTTATTTCATCCCATAGACACCATTTGTGTATCCAAGATAGCCTTTTTCAAAGAACTTCAGACTCCATGTCACCAAAAACATCAGAAAGGTCTGTCTCAAGACATTTTTTTTGTTTTGCTTTGTGTAAAAATCAAAAGATTAAAGAGAATATAGACAACTCAGGTCATTAAGGTGTACATATATTGTGTTGAGGCTGTGATGGATGCACCACTCAAAAGGAATTTATATTATAGGTACCAAGTAGGACAAACACGAATTCCAGAGTATGGAGGGAATCAAATAAAAGAACCAGCAGAGGAGGGAAGCGCAATCTTTGCTTTCACTGTTAATCTTCTGGAAATTGCTGTGATGTCTAGATGGCAAAAGATGGTCTGTCATTTTAGTGTAGGAAAATAAGTTTAATAGAAGTGGTTGTTGTACACAGGCAGCTGAAAAATATTCCCAAAAATATGGCTTAAATGTCACTTGAGGTAATTCAATTTTGTGTAAATTTCTCTAATCTAAAAAATCTAATTCTATCACACAAGATCAATGTAAAAGGGTCACATTTAATGCAAAACGTTTCTATTATGTTGAGTCAATTTGTAGAAATTAGATAAGTTAGTCTGATTGAATTATTGCACAAACCTTATGTCTTTATTCAATGATAACATATAAAGCAGAGGAACTTCCACATCAGCATAATGTGTTTATTCAAATATGTATTATTCAAATATCGGACGCAGTAGTAATGCATTTCAAATGGATTATTCTGTTTCCACTCATAAATCAGACATCTTTGTGTAAACAGACACATATTTCAGCTCAAACACCTGAGTTAGCATTTTACAAAACCAGAAAATATCAACATGTATTTGCATTAACGAGATAAATCTTTGTTGTTTTGCTGTTTTGTTCAGCATGTTAAAAACAGTCATAGTTTTAATCCATCCGATGCAGATTAACAGTGTGACATCCTGATCCTTTGTTGGCTGCCATAACAATAATTATGACGTAGCATATTGTGACGTCTGTGCGAGACGTGGGCTGCCTTCACGGGCAGTTGGGAATTCTGCAATGAGCATTTCAAACTGAAAAATACAGCAAGGAAAGAGAACGTACATAGTAATAATCTAATGCAGGTTAAGGCAACGGGCCTGTGAGTGATTGTGACAAATAACTGTGAGAGGGAAAGGTGACTAACTTCACGTCAAGATTTTGAGGGGTTAGGGGGGGAAAAGCTGATTACTGAGCAAATCACATGCAAACTTGGGTTTTAGAGTAGTTCCACAAAGCATCATCTGAACCATGCCATAATCTCATTAACAGAAGCAGATATTTGTGGCCATGTCAACAACGTTGTCGGTTTGTTAGTTCCAAAATATATATAAATGTATTTAACAGGCCAAACGTTTATAGTATTACAGTGGTAAGACTTTACATTTGATTTTTAATCAAAGAATGAGCTGTAAGAATGAACGAATAAGAATGATTGTCTTATTTTAACATTCATAGTTTCACTACAACAGAGTATACTCAGCTCTCAACATGCTGCTGATGAAGGCTGTGTGATAAGGTTGAAAACTCCAGAACAAACAAGTGGACTTTGAGCTGAGATTGTTTTTCAAGCTAATGTCCCTAGTCAATAAAGTAAATTGGAATTAAGTGACCATCCATGCAAAACTTTTGTTTATTATTACTCGGTGATGGAATTTAATTATTATTTAAATTTAGTTTTGAGGTACTTGGGCTTGACTCGAGTATTCACATTTTCTGCTACTTTATATTGTAAAAAGATATTGTACTTCATAGTCCACTACATTTACTTGACAACTTTAGTTACTAGTTACTTTTTGTATCAGAAACATCATAACGCCTTTTTTCTAAAATTAAAACGTTTTAAACAAAAAGGATATGATCACATTCATCTGCTTAAGAAAATGTCTGTGTGTTTACCTTCTGAATTTGAATACTCTTCACATATATCTTATATCATTTTCTATCAATTAAATTTGTAAACTGTGCATGTCTGTCCGTCCTGTGAGAGGGATCCCTCCTCTGTGGCTCTTCCTGAGGTTTCTTCCATCTTTTTTTCTGCTGTTAAAAAGGTTGCTTTTTTCCAATATTGTAAGTTTTTCCACACTTGAATCGAGGATGTCACTCACTGTAGAGATTGTAAAGCCCATTGAGGCAATGTGATTGTGGCTTTTGGCTACATAAATAAAATTGATTTGATTGAATTGATTTGAAGTCGTGTATGTAACAGCATGTTTTTGTGACATTACTACTAGCTTGGGATACAAATTATGCTCCAATATAAAACTTAATATACAAGATTGATGCTGGAACTTGAAACCTCCAGCGCACAAATACTGTGAATGGACTTTTTAGTATATTAGGAGACATATGGTACTACTGGACATATTTTCAGCAGTACAATATGTCTCCTAACAATATGTACATGTACTGTATATTGTATGCTGCTGTGGATCAGTCGAATATTGGCTGCAATATGTTATAAAAATAAACATATTCTAAAAGGTGTTACCTTGGTTCTGATGCAATATGAAATCTACAAACTAAGTAGAAACTAAAATTGTCCAGTAGCAACATATTTGAAATTAAAAATATTTGTATTTTCACAGAATGTAGATTTTTTTTGATGAGGGAAATGCATTTTAAAGTGGATAATTCAACATTTTTAAGAAAATTTATCGGAGACAAGTCTCTATAAAACGTTCCTGGAGGGCATCTTTGAAAAAAATACAATAAAATGAGTTACGCTGTTATACTTCACATTTCCAACCAAAAGCACGGTGTTTGGGAGCAGCACGTGAAGGCACCATTTCCTGGGAAAGTGGGAGGTGGATGTTGTCAACGTGACTGTCATCAAGTAACGTTAGAGGGGCAGAGAACAGCAGAGCCGTCGGTGCTCCGCTTGTCTGTATCGTCGGGACTTGGAAAGTGGCCGGGCTGGGGAGACGAGACGGGCAGCCAACCTTCGGGATTCAGTGAAGATGGAAATAAGTCGCTGTTTTCGAATATCTCCTTTGTGCGCCTTCAGAGCCGCGTTGTAACGTCCGGGACAACTTAACCTGCGCTGCTTTTTATACATTTTGCGATTTGGAGCCAACAGCGCTAGCTAGCTGTAGCAGCCCACCGCTGATAGTGTCAGACACACAGGTACAGGAGAGTAGAGGAGGGCTTGGTGACAAAGGAAGGTGGCGAGGTAACGATGAACCGCTTTCGAAAGTGGCTGTATAAGCCCAAGGTAAGTTATCATGGATTCACACGCTGTGTCAGCGCTGCAGTCAGTCATTTTTTATGCATAGCCGTGAAGATAGCTAGCCGGACAGCCGATCGGTGAGGCTCGCTAGCCTGATTACTTCACACACTGGCTGGAACACATCTGCTAACTGCTAGCTCCTGATGTTACAGTGTATCCAGCAGCAGCAGCAGCAGCAGCAGCTCATCTCCCTTTGTTGTTGTTGATGCTTTTGTTTTCGAGAGCTCGTCAGGGATGCAGTGTTGAAACCTGGAATGTACAAGGGCTGCCTTCAGCTGACATTGTCATTAATGTCAGGTAATACTGAAGTGATTAATTTTTTTATTATCGACAAAAACTGATTCTTTGTAAAGCCTTGATAATAACAACAGCATGATTACTGATAACAACAACAGCAGCATTAATGATTAAACAATAATCAATTATAATGATTTATTTATAGTATTCTAATGTTGTAATTGTTGTAACGTCATCATCATCATTTTACAAAATAAGAAATATATAGAAGTAAAATAGATTTTGATAGAAAAGTAAACAAAAAGCTCTGTATCAATTAATAAACTGTTTATTTTCTCTAATACTTTTTAATTAATTAATTTTGGTATTTAAAAAGGCAGAAATTTTACAAAGATGTTTAATTCACTTTCACATGAGATAAAGAATATCAGCAAAGCCTCACTGAAAAACTAATAGATTCACTGATCATCAGAATTGTTTATAACATTTCTCTGAATGTTTTATTAAATGACTAGAGTTGCATGGATATACCGTTTTCAAGGCATATTATTGTATTTAAATGGATGATTATCATACCGCTTACATTTGCTTATCTTCTGTATTTATTTCTACCATATTATTGTTAGTGAACAATAAGTTTAAATATCAAGTTTCATGGACGGGACATGATATATTGTGAAACTTTTTTATGTTTCTCATGCTGTGAAAATGTATACTGCTGCGACCTCATAAATGACACATTTATTATCAAAATAGTTTACTATTTACTGTTTAATTAGATGACTAATTGTTTCAGCTCTGTAGCGTTTGATTCATTTGTTACTTGTTGAAATCACCCTAAACTCTGCGTTAAGAGTGAAACGCGTCAAATCAGCCACTGCTCAGGCCCAGAACAGAATCATCACCTTTGTGGTGAGCTTGTAATGGATGTGCTCTGACTCTTTAAATCAAGTGCAGACTGTGGAAACATGCCTGACACAGCAGAGAGAGTATTGAAGGCTTGGTGGCCCTGTTAAATGAACAGTTTAATGTGCCAACGGCAGCACTTTTCAGGTTTTTACTCATGTAAATATGAATATTTCTCCAGGGAGGGAAAACTTGTTACTTTAACGACGACTTGCACGTAGACAAAATTGCATAAATCAGATGAAAGTTGTCATTTATTATTACATGCTTTTTTGTTTTTGTTTTTGGCTGAGAGTTTCATTACAGCAATAAACCATCATAGATAATCTGCTCAGGTTGAGATACTCCTACGTAATCTACGTCCAGAGAATCCAGAGCATGAGATGTTGTAATACTTAATGTGGGTTTACAGCCTTAATGTGCTCATAACCTTGTCCAAATTACTCACATGCTTCTCTGGAAAGTTTGCTATTTACAGTTAAGACTGAGCAACTTCCATTGAAAAGCACTTTGTGAAATGATGTTAACCACTTGTACTACACAATATTCAAATCCGGCCTCTTCTGGAGGATGATGGGTACAAAAAGGTTATTATTATCAACTGCAGAGGATTTATATAAAAACATTATGGAATTAAAAAAACTGAATTTCTTAAACGGATACTTCACTTCTGTAGGCTGAAAATGAAAAGTTTTCTTAGCTAGTCTGCACAGCTAACTCCAGTCAGGCATGAATAACATTTTAGCATGTTTAATTCATTGTGTCCTCTCAGTGTATCGGCATAATAACTGCACATAAAAGGTTGACCTTGCATCATCGCTGCTGGAGATCACGAGTCTCAAAAGCAGATTTTTAAATTGATGGAAGCTGTGGAAAATATACAGCAGACAGCCTCTTAAACAAGTCAGTGACTTTGGTGCAGCGTTGTGTCCCTTGGCAGGCAAAATCTAATTTTTTGCTCTACTAAGTTTTGTCAACATGTATTTCTAATTGGCAGTGTATCTGGTAATAGAAGACAACTGAGTCTCTGTATCAAACAATAATAATACAGTAATTAGAGGTTTTCCAACGGTAAAGTCAGACAGGGATAAAATAAAATGCCTGTGATTATACATCATCCACCTGCTCTTTACCACATACACGCACCTGCGTCACTCCTCTTTTCTCTGTTTAACCATGTTTGCTGTCACAGCATTTCAGTAGTCCATTGTTGGGGTTAGGCCTAAGTGTTGAGGTTCACCGGAGTATTGTCACATTCATGAATGACCACTGACTCCGAAGTGCTGAGCTATTACATCAGTGCCCCTTCTGCCAAATCACAGCCATGGTAGGAATTAGCAGAATTACACATAGGTCTGTGGGTTTTTAATGAGCACTTTTCTGGCTCAAAGTGAGTGAAGAGAAAATTGCTAAAAGCCTCTGTAATTATGTCGATCAGCATGAAAAGACAACAGTTAGAAAGGAGGGTGCACATCACTTTATGCTGCTGCGACTGAAGCTCACAAGTTGTTTCTTTTTTTGCACAGAGAGAAAATATTTCTGTGGTAATTAAAATCTGTGCCCAACCCACATATTCTGGCATTTATAGTCAAAAAAACAGTACAGCGTTGTCATTTTGCATCAACAGTAAGCCAGTTTATTATTGAACTGTATTCTCCTGGAGAGAGAAAAGTGTTGAATCGGCATGTTCTCATGACTGAAGCATAGCTATTGATATTTCCAGAGCTGTTCTTTAGCTCCCCAGATAAGTCCCACTGAGGAGGACTTTCCTTTTGCCCCTGCTACACAATCCTTTCCCAGTGTGTCAGAGAGTCATGTGCAGCTCTGTGCGGGACATAACGTACCTGTCATTTTGTCATCAAAGTGCCAACGAGAATGGCTTGTCCTGGTTGTCTGTGAGGCTGTAACGATTAATTCACCTAAGGTCATGAAGATTTATCTGTGTAAAGGGAGATCGTTCACGTTCCCTCTTTGCCCTCAAACTGGTTTAGCTGGTTTTCATGTGAATAGGTCAACTTGTTTTTCGTATCTTGTGTTCTTTTATCTGACCCCTCATTCGTTGAACTTTGTATATCTGTCCCAAACATAGACGAGACCTGGCTCAGGTTTCCAAGCAGCCAAAATGGCCACTGTCTCCTCACTCACCCCCGTGTTCATCAGCGACAAACTTACAGAGTGACTGACGACGAGAAAGAGAGAGAGATGTCAGGAGGCTAAACCTGTGCACTTCCTCGGTAGCCTGTGTTCCTCTCTTGGTTGTTATTCCATCAGGCATTCAGGGTCTGACCTTCAGCTCCACACCGCCTCATCTGTCAGTGTGACGGGCTCACATCTCGCACCAGGCCCGGGTGCCCTCACCTCCATCTACAGGATGCTACTAATTTGTCCCCCCCCCCCCCCTCCCACTGGACAGTTTAGTGTGATGGGAGCTGCTCTCCCCCTTATCGAAATGTCAAACAGATATGTAGCAATGTAGGCTGTTTGCAAGTGTATGAACATATGTAATGCAAATGCCCCGATTGCTTTGATAAGGTCATCCAACGTGTGACAGAACTAGGAATAAATTCATCTTGCTTTTAGAAAAATATAATTCGTGGTGAGAAAGCAGATTTGACCAAAATAATTGTAAGTTTATAAGTAGTTTCTCAGTTTAATCTCCTAATTTTACCTTTTTAATTATCTCCCACATTCCATTCGTTTCTTAAGTCATTTTAGGATAACAGTGCAGTTTATTTATTCATTTAGTACAGCACAAATATGTTGCCCCAATAGCTTGTCTTCTGCCCCCTACCTACCCCTAACCCTAACCCTACCTCCACATGCAGTATATCCTCTTAAATTTCAATTAATTTGTTTGTGACTTGTTTGTTGTACAGCTTTATCTTAAGTATACAGTAAAATAAAGGATCACTATTGACTTTGAGCTTGTAAAAATTTCAAACTACAGGTAACAAGGTTTTCTCTTGACCGTCTGTATGATTGTATTGCTGTGGAAAACTAATAAGATATCTTATTTCATTTAAAATATAATACTTAAAAACATGATATGTACTCAGGTAATGGACACAGTAACAAAGCCTTTACAATGTAAAACAAAACAAAGTCATAATAAGATCAATTAAGACAATATATCCAGTCCTAGCAAGGGCTGTAGCAAATGGGCTGATCATTTCAACTCTAAACAAGTGTTTAACATAATTGGATTCAATGGTTTAAGGTCAAATCTCACGAAATCATCTGTTTTTTATAAAGAAACAATGGTGTGAAATCATTTGGACACATGTTAATGAAACACAACAAGGCATGTAAGTATTTACTGTGGCCATAAATCATTGTCAAGCCCCCATAAATGATGCTGTGGACATGTTTGTCTACACTGTCGGAGAGGAAATACGACATGTTGACAGCTGATGGCTCCGACAAAGCAACACATTTTTACTAATCGTCCACTCAAGAGCCAGTTTTCCTTCTGTCTACTTCTGCCAGCTGTGTGGGCCCTACTTAAAATGCATCAGTTGAATTTGATTTTGAAAAGAAGTGTTCAGCTATGAAGAGGTGGGGATGACACATGATTAAAACAGCAGTAATAGCGATGTATGTCTTTATTACAAACTCAGAAAAAGCTGTTGGAACGTGGTGGCAGGGTCATTGTGTTTTGTATTAATGCTTTTTTTTTTTTTTACCCAAGACAAATTTCAGCAATTCTACAATCAGATTTTCAAGCAGGCTGCACAGATATTAATTATCACAAATATGTCTCCAGTGATTTTTTTTCTCTGTGAAGGTGGTTTATTTTATAAGAAGAACAAATCCAATCTTGTACGCCTAGGACTTTTCCTCTTTTGGCTGTGGTATCAAAAGAGGAGTCAAGAATCATTTTTTCATACTATTATTATATGGAAGTTTGAAATTCTGGCATCACTACAGCCTTGAATTGAAGCAGTTTATACTTGATGCTTTTAAATGAATGAGAAATGATTTGTTGTCAACATTTCGCTGCTTCTACAGAGTTAATATGTTAACATGAAACAAAAATCTAAAATGGAAGATGAATGCATATCATGTACAGTATATTTTCAACAGAGTGTTGTTTCTTGGGTATATTATGTCACAGCTCTTAGCAACTGGTGAATCATGGTGGTTGGTTTCTTCAGTAATGATTGCTTCACTTCTACAGAGCATGACAGGCTTTGCTGTAGTAGGTTCTGCTGTTGTTTATTTGATTTATCTCAGCCTCTTGCTTGCCCTTCATTTGTCATTCATCACTACCCTGGTTTGTTTGTGAATACTGCAAAGATGCAAGCAGAGGAGCCAAGAGCAGGCAGACACATATTTCCAGAGTTGTTTTGGCACAGTTGGCACAAAGTTGATGGAAGAGGGAACAGCAAACTGCTGAGCAGCGGCCGGCGTTGCTTCACATTTAGCCTCGTTTCGGGAGTTCTTTGTGGACGTCCCATTCTGCTTACCCACCAGCCATGGGGTGATTGATTTGGTGTCAGCTGCCGAGATTTAGAGAGCTGACCCTAGTGCAGATCGGGCAATTGAAGGCCTTTTTAAATTCATTGCAGGATTGGGGAATCAGGGGCCCACTGTCCGAGGTGTGGGGAAGCGATGATTGAAGGAAAGTAGCTGTGGCGGAAGAGTGAGATTTAAAGGTTCCACAGAGAATCAGCTGGTCGTGGTATCAACTGCAACGCTGCACTTGTATCTTATCGGCAATAATTCTCTGATTTTAGATTTCTCTCATCATATTTGTCGATAAAAACATAAAGCATCCACTCAAGGTGCCCTTTGTCTATATTATGACTGACTATTCAAGGAAGAGCCAGAATATGATATGCCATTCCTCCTGCTCTAGGCTCTGTCTCAGAAGCAGGGGAGAATGGGAGGGAAAGCAGGAGAGGAGGAGAACAGTAGGCCTGTATTTTTGGGATTAGGTTTTGGCTTTGGTTCCAGTTGACAAGAGATAAGATGAGACGAGGCCGCTCCTAAGCAGTTTCATGTTTTTTTCTAGATTGTTGGACTGGGATGACATGAAATCCTGAAGAATGAACAAATTGAAATACAACAAATTTTGATGGAGATTGATATTGTAGCTTGCTTTTTATAGGAAAACGGTATGTGTTCAATGGATGATCATTTAATTAAGCATGTGTCTCCTCATCCTCTTCTTCATCATCTTCAGTTTAGTCAAGTTAATGACTTGCATGCATTTCATCACCACAGACAGCAATCAGAGATATGTGTTTGCATACACACACAAGCTGTTGCTGTCCATGGCTGTCAGTGGGACAGCCCGGGCATTGCCAGCTCTCAGTCAGTGTTTGTAACAATGAATGGCATATGGGCAGAATTAGCCTGGTTGTGAGTCATGCATAGTCTCAACAGTGAACAGGGGATGTGGGTCAGGAACCATGACAGTGCATAGGTGGGTTTGTGTAGAATCCGTTTGTTTTAGTGATTTTAAGACGTGACATATTTAAGAATTGCCTGTCAAATTCATATTCAAAACAACTACGAGGCAGCATATCACTGGAATAAATGCTACCTGCTGCTAACTGTAGCTGCTGTTAGCTAATTAACTTGGTTAGCTGTGCAGTAAGCACTGACTAAAATTCTTATAAATAGCACCTTTAATGTCAGGGATGACACTTCTCCTGTTATTGGTCTTTATTATGTAAAGGGTTCATGCATCTCCAGCAATCTTCTCATCTTGTCAGGACTCCACAAATAATTTTGTAAATCTAAAACAGTTTACCAGCCAGTTCTGGATTGTATAACCAGATTATTTCTTGCATAAGACCCTCCCTGCGGTAGCTGTGAAGAGGGGTGTCCCCACATGGCACAACACTACCGTCAGTGGGATTCGGGACACGCCTTATAGCCACCTAAATCCTCTGTGCCCCCCAGTGTCACCTCAGCCTGCCATGCTTAACATGTGCCAGGCACATGCACAGGTCATTGCTTAGTCCAAATTCCAGATTAGGACGGCCCTCAGCGAGGAGACAAGCTCACAGATTATGTCATCAGTCCAGATGGGCAGACCACTCTGAATATATTGAGTCAATGACCAGAGTTAAGTCGGCTGTGGATCCAACTTTCAGCTGGTTGTGGCAGAAATCCCCCTCAGCAGTCTTTGTTTAATAGGAAATCGGTCTTAAAATGCGACCATAATGACTAAAAGACAGTTCTGCTCGAAAGCTCATCATCAATAACTTCGTAGTTGCAGAAAACAACAGCAGTGAGGACAGAAACTCCTGATGCAAGCTGAACATGAAAGGAATGACTCGACACAACTCCAGTATAAAGCTGTATTCTTAGAGAGAGAATCCTTTTTTATTCTGCAAAACTTAATATAAATAATGTCAGAGGAAGTTTCCTTGTTTGTTACCAAAACGATTGGCTTGCTTTCGCCAGGGCTTTTATGCTGAGTCCTGAATAATAAATAAGGTGATGAACTGTATCCGGCTGCTTTTTTGCCACTCTGCCAGCTGACTGGATGAAGCAGAGTGAACTGGTTTCCCCCCTTACAGTATTTGCTTCTGATTGTTGGAAGGCAGCCAGAAGCCAGCAAATTGAGCCTGGAATAGAGTATGGAGGGCAGAGGCAAGGTTTCTCATAAGTCCCTTAAGTGGGCTCAGTGTGCATGCACTGATGCTATGGATGTTCATGAAGCATTAGCCTGATGGCCTCCATCATCTGCACAGTCTGAATAGAAATGAAGCCCAGAATCAGCATCTCAAGGCGAAAGCTGGCTGAGATGATGTTAATCGTACAGCAGCTGGCGACTCTCGGTAACACGTCTCAATAAGAGTCACACCGCCATCGCCTGTTATTGATTTAATGTTAAACAAAAGGAGAAGAAATTTCACTGAGTCATCGTGAAATGATGTGATTGAGGGGGTTTAACAGTAATTGTCACTCTGGATGAAGTTGTGGGAGCCTAATAGTCTGAAATGATGGGTTTGTGACCGCCATGGATAGAGTTTTTGAGTCATCTCAAAGAAAGGGCAGCCAGGACAACTGACAGCAGGAGTATAACAGGAGAGTGGCTCGCCGCAGGGGACAAGAGCTGGATCTGCTGAATCATTTCCGCACTTACGCAAGGTAGAGCTGTCATTGATGATGATGACACAACTTGCAAGTTCAAGAGTCAGATCGCCAGATGTTCACACACTTAGTTTTGTAAGCCAACTGTCATGCCCTTTTTTCTTAATTTGACCATAGTTTTTTTCCTTTGTCTTTCTCTTTATTAAAACAAATTTTTTTTAACACAAACACACAAAAACTTACTATTTAAATTTACTGTATGTGTTTAAAGTAAATGTCAAGTCCACTGCTTCACTTAGTGCCAGCTTATGTTATGTAAGCAGATGAAAACAGGCACGCTCATTTTATTTTGCATTTCAGAGTCCAACATCATGACTGACTCATAGCCAATGTAAGAAGGTAAATGTTACCATTGAAGGCTCTAGATTTGAATTTCAAACAAGGGATTAGTCTGTATTTCATGACTTGCATGGCCTCATCTCTCAGTAACAGGTGGGCCTGTTAATCACAGCTGTTAACTGTGCTGAATTTCATTAGTTTCAAATAGCATTTGACTTATGACGTGACACAGGATTTTATTGCGCCAGCTTTTGAAAAGGTAGATTAGCCTATAAAGACTTTTGGAATGTGTAAATTGGTTGCCAGGAAACATTTGGAGTGTTTTCCAATCAAAAACAATCAACTGTGTTAACTGGAAGTCACTGTAGCATTACTACCATAACATGAATGTCAAATATAGTTGTGTTTGGAGGCTGAAAAATATTATAAACTTTTATGCCAGTTTTCTATAAATGTAGGTATGACTGTGTTTGATTTGGCCATAAATGTTGAAACATTTGTAGAGATAATGTTTGAGTGGCTGAGGTTGAACCAGGTGCAACCCACCCCTGTTTATCATACTAGTTTAATAAATGGTAAACAACTCCATTACGTGAAATGTTTGCACGTCAGTTCTGCTAAATGATGAGTACAGTACACCAATCTTATAGACCGAGCAGCTCAGGCATTGCTGCCTATCTAAAAGTAAATCGGCATGTCTCAAACATTCCCTGCCTTTGACTTTTCCCCCATGATGCAATGCTGCAGGAATGTTCCCTCTTGTGTGAGGAATGCTGCAGCAGGAGGAGGCTATAGGACAGTGTCTATCTCAAATACTTCTTTTCTTCCTCTGTCAGCAAGCGTTGGCCTATATGCTTCAGAGATCGTGTTGTGCCTGCGCTAGAAAAAGGCCTTTCTCTGTCTCCCACTCCTGTTTCCTGTTTGGTCATCAAGACATTTTGTATCATAGACTCTCTCATTGTTGTGCAATTGAGTAAATTTCAAGTCATGTCTGACTCCTGACTGGTGATTTCATTGCCTTTCTCACTGTTCCTATTTTAGCAGTGGGTTTTTCGTGCCTCCTTGTGTGTAATTGTGATTAGGATTAAGTTTACGCATTCAGATAAACCCACTTAAATGTATTTCTATTATAGTAATGCTAATGCAACGATGAATAACGCTATTTATACTCCTTTCTGCTGATATTTGTTTTGTTTCGCTATAGTACCATGGCTGAGTATTCCATTCTTTGCAGATTATTGTTATATATAGAGCATGTATATGACCTTGTTAAGAGAGAACACTTGAAAAGAATGTGAAACACTTTCTATATTTGCCTGCTGTGATACTCAGTTGCCTGTTTGAGTTGGGATTAGGTGCCTTTTCTGCATTGCTTTTCCAGCTTATTCAGTAAACATGACATGGAAGAGACAAAATTCACAAACATGAACAAAATGTGCGGGAATATTGTTGATTTTGCTCTGTGGGACACACGTTGGCAAGAATCTGCTCCCCTGAAGTGTACTTGGCCAAGAAAACAAATACCAATCTGCTCTAATCCAGAGCTGCTTTCCTGTAACTCACCTGACTGCAGCTCTAATTCACACGTGAAATGTGTCACACATGAAAAGACAATTCTAGTTGGGTTTTTTTTCAAAAATTACAAATGATCCATCTTGCAACCGTCTTTACTTTGACTATAAAATGTCAGCAGTCATCAAAATACAGTCTCCCCCATGTTGATTAGGACATCTCTCAGTCATCCAAATAACCTTGAAAATATTCAAAATGTGTTTTTCACCCTCACAGTAATAATGCGACAAGTACCCCAGCTGTAGGTTATATCTCTGTGTCTTCTCCTCGCTGTTTGTTTCATTATTAATGAGAGAGAGTGAGGGAACAGCGCCATGTATCATATTCAGAGAGAGAAGCAAGGGCCCACGGGGGGAGCATCACGCAACAGGAAGCACTGCAAACTTAAGGGAAAGGGTCCTGTGAGAGGTTTTTCGGTAAATACCAGTATTCAGTTTGACTTCACGACAAACACTTTCAGACAAGTCGATGCATGGCAGACAAATGTGCCCGTTCACCGCCTCCCTTCTTCCAGTCTGCGCAGTCATGCTGTTCGTTTTAAGCTCCTGTGCCGTCACCGGGTCCATGCGGTTTGTGATGATGCACGTCGGCATGTGGTCGCCATTTTCGAAACCATTAACCTTTTGATCAACATGAGCACTCCACAGTAAGTGTATGTGCATGCGTAAGAGTGCATCCAGTGTTTGTGCGATTTGAAAAATGGATCTCTTGATTGTCTGTTAAAATTCGTTATTTCATTTTGGGTGGGTGATGCAATTAATGAAAAGTGATTTTGTGCTTCAGTGTCTCATCCCTGCCTTGTGTCGCTCAGACAGCAGTGGAATGATTTTCTATGCTGTGCTGTCCCCCTCCCTCACAGCGAGGGGAGCATGGTGGGAGATAATGACATAAATCCTCTACCAGGGCCAGGCTCTCTAATTACACCTACTCTTCTGGGGAGCTTTCACACTATATTAACCTCTGTTAACTCCTCTTGTCAGAATGAATGCCATTTTTTATCATTTACTTTGCCACACTTTTTGAAAAATTGTTTACACAGGAGTGTGAATTTGTACAAACATGCCTTGTGTTTGCTCATAAATCATCTTGGCAAATGGGAGAGCAATCTGTTGTAAAGCTGGCCTATGAAATGGCCTACTTACCTGATTTTATTTTTGTCCCTACAGACTTACAGTATGTTGCTGTGCTATGCAGCATTCATGTTGGTGCTGTATTGCCTCAACCTGACTGCTCTCTTTCTTTCTCAGTTTCTTGGTTTATTTGCAGGTGATTAGGCTTTAGATCCCTGAAGCAGAAGGTGACTAAAAGAGTTAGACTCACTGTTGGGAGTGGGGGAGAAACTCTGCTAAATACTCCACCTGTTAACACCAACGTGCTGTAGTAGTGCAGTGTCGTTGTAACCGGGAGACTTGCTGGCTAGGTAATGAATGAAATTCATGCGTTGACTTGCCCACAAGCATTGAGCTGGTTTTCTGGAGACTGCAGCTGTATTTCACTCATGCGGAGCTCTAAACAATATACACGTTAATTCCCCTAAGCACAGCATATGGAAACTGGTATACTGAATGAACACAGGTCTAGTTGACCTAATGGTTAAAACAGAGCAGATCAAGACTGTGTTGTTTTGTACTCTCTGTGTATTGTTGCCGGATTTCCTCTATGCATGACTTCAGCTGCTAAATGTTGCAGCTGAAATTAGTAATTGACGCACCTTACGAGATCAACAAGCAGGTTGGACACTGAGGGGTTTATCACATTTCTCTCTCTTCAGTAAGGCATAAGACTGAAAAGAGGATACTATAGCCAGTTATCCTGGCTTGACCTGGCCCATACTCTGTTTAGAGTCAAATAGAAGTCTTGTTTGCTTTAATATTCATTCATCTCCTCTGTAATTATTGGGTTGTTTTGAGATTTAAGGTTGTGTCACAACCTTTCACAGCTGCTAACTCTGTGATATTTGTGGCCTCGGCTTAAGAACCACGTAGTGAGAGAGAAACATTTTTGTAATGTAGTACTCTACTATAAATAGGGTTGCATCTAGTGATTATTTTTATTATCGATAAATCCGCCAATTACTGTCATGATTAATTATAAAATGTGAGCAGATTGTGAAAAATGCTCATCACAATTTCCAAAAAAAGTCCAAAGTGGCCCTTGAAAATTGCTTTCTTTGACGCACCAGCAGTGCAATACTCAATAACTGAAGAAAAACATTAAATCCTTCCCTTTAAGAAGCTTTAAGATTGCTCTAGCTGTGATCAGAATAAAGTCTAAGATATTTTGAGATATATTTAATTTGATGGCTTGCTAGATTTTGGCAATAATATATTGGCAGAGTTTATTGTCGGACAGCTACAGCTTTCTTGAAGCACTGACTGTGTGTCTGTGACTCTCAGAATATGGTAACAAGCTAACAAAATAATAATTTTTCTGCTCTAAAATATTGAGGTGCTCACCTTTTAATAACCAAAATAGTAATATATATTCACTTTTCTATGGTGAGAAAACCACAATATCATGTTGCAACTTTTTAGAAAGACTGATGGAAGAAACCCAAAATGAGAAAATACATATGTATTCTGGCTGAGACCACATATGAGGGGCTGGGCTTATGGTGTAGGCTGAGGAAATATATAAGTATATAAGTAATAAGTAAAAGGTAAGAGAGTGAATAACCTTCTGTGATACCAGAATGAATGTATTTCAGGTTTTGACTGTTTTTGAGAAAACAAGACATTTGAAGACATCACCTCGGATTTTAGTAAAAAATTGTGATGGGCTTTTTTCGCCATCTTATAACATATTATAGACAAAATGACTAATCTATTATTCTACAAATTAAAAGATTAACAGCTGCTAGTTGTAGGACAACCTACATTGTGATATAAGCTGTTAAGAAAAAACAGTCAATTAAAACTCGGTCAGACCAAGCACCGAGAAAGGGGGAGACTATTTTCAAGTCCAGTAATTAATCATCATAGTCATTTTAATTCTGACATTAGTCATTTTTTGTGTTGTTTCTGTGCATTGCGTCATCCATATTGCTTCTCATAAACAGCTGTGCGTGTACTGAAAATGACCTCCTTGTGTCTCTTTGTGTTTCCGTGCAGAGGACGGACCCTCAGCTCCTGGCCCAGTTCTACTACGCTGATGAAGAGTTGAATCAGGTGGCCACCGAGCTGGATGGCCTCGACGGCAGGAAGGACCCTCAGAGATGTACCCTGCTGGTCAACCAGTTCCGATCTTGTCAGGTCAGGAGGGAGACTCCAATACACACAAAGTCATCATCTATGTTTTAGTCTATTTGAATTACTGTTGATATCTCATTCATTCATTATAAATGTTACATGAAAATAGGCCTTTAAGTGGAGTAGAGCTCTGCCTTTCCATACTGACCAACAACAGATGCCTTCCTAATGCACTTTCAATGGAAGTGATGGTGGACCAAATCCACAGTCCTTGATTTGTTTACTTTATCTGAAGCTATTATGTATTATCGTTTCAGTTAAACTCCGGCTTGTTTGACTCCAAGCCACAAATTCCACAAAGTCTTCTTTTCATACACATAATCACCTGAGTGGACCTTGGTTTGGCCTGGAAGCTAAAAATAGACAACAACCTTATCAGCCCTTTATGAACAAAGGAGTGATGATATGACTGTTGCCTTACAAACATTGCTTGACCCAGTTCTGATATCAAGCAACTTTGCTGATAAGATGAAAAAAAAGCAGACTTTGTGTGTCATGTGGGTTGATAGCAAATGGCAACAAGAGCAGCTAATTTGGTAAGAGGCACTTCATAATTGGTGATATGATTGAGGTAACTGTGTTTGGGACAAAAATAGGTTAGAAATTGGTGTCTTATTTTTTTTTACTCACTGCAAAAGTGCTGATGGAAGAGAACCTGAGAATCTTAAGATATGAACGTAGGTGCAGGTTATTGTTCGAGGCTGAAAGGAGCTTGGAAGATGTTGCTGTGTGCATGAGTGATGACTGCCATGCTGGGTCACGCTGGGAGAGCTGGAGGTGGTGGAGGGGAGGTCGTCATCTGGCCCGTTGTGCTTTAGCCTCCCCCCAACGCCACAGCACACAGGGAAGAGCCCCTTAATAAGGTCATCACTTGATCCCCGACTGTTCTGTCTCTCTCGCTCCATCCTTCCCTCTGCCAGTCGGTTACTTCTTTTCTTTGGTTCCTCTCAGTTTTTTTCTCTTTTTCCTTGTTCTGATGCTTTTCTTATTCTCTCATATTAGAGTCTTTTTTAAATTAATTTGGTTATCAAGATGAGACTTCCTAGTAGTTGTGAATGATGAGCTCATCTTAGGGTGCATCCATACCTCAAATCAGTCTTTGGTTTTCCCGCCCTACAAGTTGCAGTGAAAATGTTTAGCAGCAAAATCTCAGCACTTGTATGTTCAGACAGGGGTCTTTTCGATGGTGTTCCCCCGCACGGGTTTTTGGAGAATGAATTAAGCAGCATGATACACCACAGCCCCAAGAATAGAAGTGCTCTCCAAGTGCTCTCAAGCCAAAATTTTGCACTTGAACCTGCCACTGCAGCTATCGGCTCTTATTCATGGGCCTCTGTGGGAGTTGCTGGCATGCTGCTCATATTATGTTGGCACGGCTGTATCTACGGTGCGGCCTGCTGGAACAGGCAGGCGAGTATATGTGTGTGTGTTTGAGATGGACAAAGATTGAGTTAGATGGCGCGCACAAGAGACGAAGGAAAAGAAAGGGTCAGAGATAGACGGTGTAAAGAGTGAAAGATAAGCTGAAAAAAAGGATAGAAGCCGGTCTGTGACAGGTGTCATACTTTAAACCCAACAGTAGAGATGGTTATAACCGGTGCCCCCCACTGGGAGACGCTCACAGACATGGGATGGTTCTCAGACTTGGCCAAGACACACACACACACAGCCATAAAGGAATCAGTGGCTAAGCTCTCCTTCTCAAAGCTTTTTAATCTTTCTCCTCGGGGCGAGCAGAGAAAGACGCAGTGCTGTGCCTGACAAGATTACAGTGCACAGTGCAGCTGTGGTTGAGTGAAAGGCTCATTGTAAGTCATTGTTATGGCTGTTGTACATGCCAGCGGCACATAAGCTCTTGATTAGCTCTTGCTGTGTGTGACACTGCATTTTCACTGCTGGAATTATGAGCTTTAGTTTAGTGTTTTTATTGAGGGAGAATGTAGCTGCGAGGGCCTTAATGGTCCTGTGTGCTTGTCAAATTGTTTTCATTCACTTCCTAATCAATGGTCTTTAAGTGCTGCGATACAGTGGCCTTCTTGAAAGAGGTGAAGCTTGGATTGTTAACCAACATTAGGTAATCAGAGTAAACACTGAGAAAATTGCTTTTCAAGAACAGTTTTGTACTCTGTACTTATTTGTTCAATTTTGTTTCCTGTCACTCTTGTATTCATCTGCAGGACAATGTGTTGAACATCATCAATCAGATCATGGATGAATGTATCCCCAATGACCGGGCCAACAGAGACTTCTCTGTCAAGTTCCCAGAGGAGATTCGTCATGACAACTTGGCCGGGCAGCTGTGGTTTGGGGCTGAGGTAGTGTATTCCCTCCTGCGTCGGTCTGAAAGAAAACAACCTGGCACAGGCCCCACACACATGCAGAAAAATACTGTATTTCATTTTTACAACTGTGGTGATTCATAATCGCTGAAGCGTGCCATTGTAAACATCATTTTCTCAGTTTAATCTTCTGTGCAAGGCAAAATGATTTATGACATACTTGTTTCTGTGCAGTGTTTGGCTGCTGGCTCCATCATCATGAACAGGGAGATAGAAAGTATAGCAATGAGACCCCTTGCAAAGGATCTTACACGTAGCCTGGAGGAAGTACGCAACATCACCAGAGACCAGGCCCTGAGAGACCTCAACTTGTACACGGACCGCATGAGGGACGCATTGCGACATTTCGACGGCCTTTTTGCTGAGTTTGAGCTCAGGTAAATTAAGGACCAGACATTTGGCAATTGTCGCAATGCAATTAATCCACATTTATCATCCTCTCAAGGATTTAGTTGCCAAAAACTTTCACCAAGGCTGTGGTTGTCATTACAGTCCACTTTCTCTTTCTTTCTTTGCCAGTTATGTGTCAGCCATGGTGCCTGTGAAGTCTCCCAAAGAATACTATGTACAGCAGGAGGTGATTGTGCTCTTCTGTGAGACTGTCGAGAGGTGGGTTTACCAAGGAGCAAAAATTTTAAAGGTCCCATATCATATCGTAAGATTACCATGTCTCTTTTGGTAATAAACCAGGTCTAGTTGCTGTATAAATACTGTAAAACAATCGAAATGCTCAATCTGCTGAGAAATGCACATGTCATTCTGGCTTCATCTGGAATTCACCAGAATATAAATATTGTAAAACGGTAATTTTTTTTATTTCCTGTATTTCCTTCAATCTGTTGTCCCAGGGCCCTGAAGCTGGGCTATCTCACACAAGACATGATCGATGACTATGAACCTGCGCTGATGTTTACAATTCCCAGACTAGCCATTGTGTGGTAAGTGATGCCTGTCCTCTCCGTTTCTTCGGCCACCTGATTGTTGTTTAGTCCCTCCTGTCCTCTTACAGAATTTTAAACATGTTTTGTTAGTGGGCTGGTTGTGTATTCAGAGGGACCTCTCAACCTCGACCAAAAATCAGAGGACATGTCTGAGCTCTTCCGGCCTTTTCGCACTTTATTAAAGAAAATCAGGTATAGTCTGAATATATCATATAATTTTATCTTTTTTTTATGATCTTTATTTTATCTTATTAATATGTTACAACAATGCTTTTACAGAGACCTGCTGCAGACCCTGACTGAGGAAGAGTTGGTTACACTAGAGAGGAACCTGTGTATCTCTCAGGACGGGGAGTTGTCCACAGAGCTGGCCACAAACTGCTCATCAGCTCCCGTCCAAGAAAATAACTCATCCAGCAGCCCCGCTAATGACACCTCCAAGGGAGAGAGTGAGGGGGAGCAGGATCATCTGGCTCTGTTTGTCCATCCCAGCCAGGAGGAGGAAGTGGAAAAGGGCTGGGAGGAGGTAGAAACTGAGAGGGGGGAGGAGGAGCAGGAGCAGGAGCAGGGCCTGCTGTGTGAGGAGGCAGAGGAGGCTGAGTTGGCTTGCTCGATGCAGTACGATGAGGAGGAACTCGAGCAGCTCAACATGATGGTGTACCGCGTGGGAGACGAGATGTCCACGCTGCTGTCGCCTCCCAGCCAGGGTCAGTCACCTGCGCACCAAGTCCACAGAGGAGAGGCAGGAGTCTCCAGTGGGGCTTCAAGCACTGAGACGTCTCCCCGTAGGCTCCTGGTGGGCCGAGGAAGGACAGGCATCTATGTAGAGGAGGAAGACAGGGTCTTTCTCATGGATGATTTGGATGCAGCAGGAGAGAGCATCACCAGCATCTCAAGAGAGACCAGTAGTTGTGTCGCCTCTCCTTCCAAAGCATCACAGTCTCCTCGTTCAATGCAGCGTAAGCCGGGACTGCGACCCGATTCTACCAGGAATGGCTGGTACTCTGGGGCCCAGTCAGAGCAGCCATGCCCACAGCCACGCAGCCAGAACACACACTGTCTGAATGCAAAACGCCCTCCTTGCACTTCTGCTCCTGGCTCTGAACCTCTGCCTTACACCAACGGGTGGGAAATGGGCTTGGAGGGGACAGCGTCTGAAACCGCTGAGGTCATCGCCCACCGTATGGGTGGGATGAAGCTGTCTGCCACGGTCATCTTCAACCCCCGCTCTCCAAGCTTGACAGAGCTGGCCGTGGATAAGCTGTTACTGCCGCGGCCCGCTCCCTCTGAGATTGAGCCCTGCGGCCCCCTGGTGGCCACTCACTGCCTGCTCAACTCCTGTGTCTGCTGCGGGAGCTGTGAGGATGGCCACGAGGATGCCATGACCACAGAGAGCACTGGACTTGGACTAGGCCTTGCCCTGGGATTGGACAAACACTGTAAGACCGCTGCCCCCAGCACTGTCATCCAGTCTTCTGCTTGCCGACTACCACCACGAGGTCACGAGCCTTGCAGCAAGGGTGAGCTGGCCCAGTTGACTCCCCCTTCTTCCCGCTGCTCTGCAGAGATGCTGGAGGAGGATTCGAACTTCCAGCTCTGTGAGAAGTGCCTAGTGGTAGCTCCAGGGCTGGGGAATCAGGCTCAGGACTGCGGCTCCAGCGTGGAGGATGGGCCCACTCTGCTGGGGACTGAAAAGAGGCAGCAGGCTAGTGAATGCCGGCAGGGGGACAAGGAGACAGATATGGACAAACCAGGAACTAAAGACTCAAAGAGGGACACCAAAGAGGACAGCAGGAGGTGCTCCAGGTGTGTTGTCACTTCTACGAGTCATTTTACAAGCTTATTGATTTATTTTACAGTGATCTTTTTTCTCTGGAGGACTTATGACCTCGACACAGTCTTTCATAATTGCCTGTTTTATTTCACCATATTTCATCATTTATTTTGAATTTCTCTATTGCTTCCATCCATTGGTTGCATTTTACCTTGTGTTGCCTTAATTACCTAGCTGTGTTTCTTTTACTGTTGTGTTTGTGCTTCATTTGTTCCTCCCTTTTTTTTTTTTTTTTACAATTCATTTGGTTGTTTTTAGTTTTCAGAACTCCCCCCTCAGCTCTGTGTCAGGTAGTGACTGTGAGAGTGTGTCGGTCACCACATGTAGTCTATCAAGCAGTGCATACACTCCCAGGTAACCATCACTCATGAAAGAATGTGTCACTATAATGTGTGTTAGGATTGTTTTTTCATGGCCGTGTTTTGATACTAACTTAAAAGTCCTTGCATGATAGATGAACAGATTGCTTTGTAGTCTTTATGCCATCCTTTGCTCACACTCAGCCGCTGATTGAAGTGCCAGTCACTCCTTCCTGTATGGCCTACAATTGACAGCAGTAATTTGCCTCCTGGTTCAAACTGTAGATTTAATTCGACAGATGTTGCAGTGATGACGTCCAGTGTATAATTGATAACAATATAGCAGAAGATAGCAATTTGTAATGTGCCGAAAAAATTGCTAAGAAACATTTTTTCATTTATTATTCATCATTGTTAATTGAAAGATCAATATCTAGAATTGGTAAAGTATTAATTCAATATGTAAATTGTGCTTGCAGAGTTCTGAAAAATAATCTTGTCCTGTCTCTCATCACCCTGTCCAGCCCTGTCAGCAGTCTGACCCCCAGCTCGGGGACGTCAGAAGATCTGGACCATCAGGAGATCCAGCTGGCCCTGCAAAATGCCAAGATGGCTGCCAGGAACAAGATCCGATCGCGCTTCCACAGCAGCAGCGACCTCATCCACCGCCTCTTTGTTTGCATATCAGGTAAAAGCTCTCGCTCTGATCGTCGCCCTCCCCCGTCTCTTTGTTTCCCTCATGCTGATATCCATTATGTGTTCTGGCATGATGCAGGTGTTGCTGATCAGCTGCAGACCAACTATGCCAGCGACCTTCGCAGCATCCTCAAGACTCTGTTTGAAGTCATGGCAACCAAGTGTGATCAGGATGACAACGACAAGCAAAAGAAAGGTAAAGAACATGTCTTGGATATATGATATGTTTCAGTCCAATGTCCTAACCTCATTAATTAAATCCTGAGAGAAATTAAACACTGCTGAAGTGTAACTAAAAAGTGGCAAAAAAATTAAATGTACTTAATGGCAATATATCAAATGACAGTGTGAACCAGTGATGACCCTCAAAAATTTATCACCTGACTCCACAGCTCCCCTTGGCTTTATGAAATCTTATAAGGAGCTTCAGTTTACTGTTTTGATTCACTCCTACTTCTTTCATGGTGTCATTTTCAGCTGCAGCAGGCACCTGTTTTAAGCAAGAAGCAAGATTAAAAATCCACTGTACACAACCTGCTCAGCAGTAAACCATCAAGAGTAACAGCTGGGCACTAGCTGGTGAACATAGTGAAGCATCTAGCAGCTTAAGAGCCAGATGTTTCCCTCAGGAGATTGTAAAAAACAGTGCTGTTGGGGATGTGAATATTGAACACACTATGTGTTACAGAACTGCTGAGTATCTGAACTGTTTATTAAGTTCATCATTTCAACTTGAAAGGAGATGTGTCACTGTTGTTCTTCTGACTGGTCCATCTTTGTTTGTTTTCTCTTAAATAAAGGCTTTGCAAAGGCCCCTCCTTCAACCTTTTTGAAAAAGGCATCCAGACTTTTATCATATCATATTTTGATGTCTGTAATGCTTCCTCATCTGCCACAGCTAGTCTGCTCTATATTGTGTCAAACTGATCCATAACTCTGCAACAAGGATATTTGTGCAAACAGCAATCACTTGTACATTACATCAGTTTTACTTTCTTCCTCTGTGGTGTCCAGCAGGTCCTGTTCTGCGTAGTGCAGTGCTGGAGGACTGTGCTCTCTGTCAGGAGACCATTTCCTCATCAGAATTGGCAGCCAAGGCCCGGGAAGGCCAGTTCGAAGGTCAATAAATCCACAAACAGAGCCACTAAGAATTTAGTTGAAATATCAGTCTTTTCCTCGTTTTTTTCTACAGCAGAAATACTGATGACTGGTGACAGGCCTGCTTTGTTTTAACTGTTCCTAATTGCTCTGTAGACCCTCCAGACTGGGTGCCCGATGAAGCCTGTAATTCCTGCATTGCCTGTAAGGCTCCCTTCACTGTCATCCGCAGGAAGCATCACTGTAGAAGCTGTGGAAAGGTACGATGACTGACGGAGCTCAGGTGGCAGAATTCCCAGTTTAATGTACAATTGATCAAGCTGATGACTACTTTGTGTGCTGTCATCATTTAGATGTAACTAATACATCACTCTGTCATTTCAGATCTTCTGCTCTCGCTGCTCCTCCCATTCTGCTCCTTTGCCCAGATACGGCCAGGTGAAGCCCGTCAGGGTTTGCACTCACTGCTACATGTTTCATGTCACGCCATTCTACAGCGACAAGGCCGGCATCTGACCCCAGATCATCACTGATAGCACAGCAAGAACATATGCAATGGGCAGAATCACGGCTATGTACAAAGCAAGTGTCACACTGCTGTGGTTAAACTAAATGGTTGTCATTGTACCTGCTGAGCAAAGCCTCAGAGTAAGGCCGTTAGAGATGACATGAGCAGAAAGAGGAGACATGCAGCCACAAGTGATGACTTGACCTGTTTCTGTTGCTTCAGAGAGACTTGTGCGTCACCGGGAACCAAAAGCTTTGATTTCAGTGCCCAGCCAACACACAAATGATTCACAAATGCCTGCCTGACTGGAGAAGTGCGAAAGGGAGAGGGGATAAACAGGCAATAACACATTTTGAACTGGCATCATGCAACAGTCCTCTGTAGCAGTTTGCAGCACAAACTCATTACAGGCCACCTTGTTTGTTTTGTTGCTTTAGGTGTAAATGAAAGGACTTGTGACATATTTTCTTATGCTTTAGCGAGCTTCCTACATTTGTGCCAGAGCTCCCACGGGACTCGGATTACTCAAAAGAATGTAAGTCATGATAACCATGTACATAGGGATAATTCTGGTAATCGCTACACTACAATGTCTTCAGTAAACTGTTGCTATTTATTTGGGAACTGGAAAGGCTATCTCCACCACGCCAGTCCCAGTAAAGCAAAAATGAAAATAACAGCTTTTATATTGAGATTCCTTTATGCTTTTAATGGCAATGAATGTGTAATTGTGTATCACTTTGTGAAACGGGAAAGTTTTTGACAAGTTTGACAGATCACCTCTCGATGGCAATGGGCTGCGCCCCTTGCAACACAGCATGTTCAGTTTTCTCTGGGGACTCCGCTGCACACTGAGATGGATAAAAGGGATCCTAAGTCATCACTGTCAGGTCTTTGAAGGCCCCCTAGTGGAGAGTTGACCTCTCTTCACTCAGTGCTCTCTTCACCATGTTGTGAATAGTTTGTTCTGAACCAGAGGCCTTCTCAGGTGCTGGCCTACACACTACAGGCCAATTACTGTCCACTGATTTCTCTTCCTCACACTGATATAGTGCAATATTGGGACTGCTAACTGCAATGGTCGAGCACATTTTAGAATCAACCCTTTGTTATTTAAATTGTAGTTATATGCCATTTCTTAAGAGAGATGTTATATTGGGGTTTACACTAAATTATTTCCATCTTTGGTTGTGGTGGTACATGGACAGGAACAGATATTTTGTTCCCAGACTGACTTCCTTTCTGCTCTTGAATCTGCTTCCATTGCAAATGACAGCATACAAAGTATCTTCCACGCTCATCATGTATTACAGTTTGTACATCTGAATGGTTTGAAGTTGCCGATCTACGTAAATGGACCTTTGAACGACATCGATGTTCATTCTGCTCTGACGTAAAGCAGTTTCTCAGGCATTACATAATCAAAATCACTCACCTACTGTTGGATCAATCCTATTTTCATCAAAGAACATATAAAATCACTTTGAAAAGGTATGTTTTTTTTTCTTTTATAAAGAACAAAAATAATGTATGAAGCTATAATTACTTTAATGTAAAATACATGGAAACATGCAGTAATGAAAGGGTGGGATATTCTATTATTGTTTCAGAGCTTCGTCTTATTTTGTAAAAATTCAAGGACATTTCCATGATAAGAGCTGTGTGAGATATTCAACGAACAAATAATGTTATATAGTTTTAAATGCGATGTATATTGAAATAAATTACTTTTTCCTGTTTAAAAAATGTCAACCGATGAATTCTTCTGTTTATTTTATGCAAAGCACTATTGAATTTCTGCCTTGAAATGTACCAATAGGTTTCTGCCCTGGATTGACTTTTTCTCAGGTTACTCTCCTTACTGATACAACTGTACAACTCCACTGTCTGTGAGTTAAAGAACATGAACACTGAGATCGACGATAACTCTAAATAGTTGAGTATCTTTCTGATTTGATAAACTGTATTCTCCAACTGTGCTCATTTACAGTTGGGGGCTATTTTAGTTACTATTTGTCAGTGTTTTCTGCCACTTGAGTAGGCGGAGTGGGCCTACTCATCAGATGAGCAACACCATGCTGAGCTGAATCTCTGAGTTTTGTGGAGAGTTGGTGTGACGCACTTCTAGAGCTTTAGATTTTTCCACACAGTTAAAACGGGCACCACGATGAGTTACACTTAAAGATCAGTTTATGCGTCATGACTAACAACCCCAGCCTGTAAAAAATTCAGTGGCTCTGGGGGAACTTTCTATAGAAGTTATATTACTACAATTTTACCAGACATGGAGGATTGAATGAAACTCTGCTATAGGCTGTCTTACTGTAATCATAGGATCCCCATCGTTTGTTTGTTTCAAGCTTAGCCATACAAGAATCTACAAGATATTTCTTTGATTTTTGATTTTAATTCATCTCTTGGAAATGCTTCAGCTTTATGGGGAGAGTCCCCTATAGATTACTGGGATAACCTTCCAGGCACCAACATATAAAGCTACATAAAGGAATGCATGCCATGGCAGTTCTGGGATTCTTAGATAGATCATGGTACCTGAGATGCTGGAAAGACTTGGTGCAGAGGAGGTGCTTTTCCCTGCAATGTTGCGGCTTCTGTTCACATCACAGCTATACAGGCATTTGCCTGAAACGTTCTTGAGAGGGTAAATTGTTGGAACAGTTTTCCCCAAATATAGAATACCTGCACCCATAAGAACATGGCCAAGCAGGAAATATTTCTCAACATTTAAGGAATGTCCTACATGTGTATAAGAAAAATACATGGGTATCCCAAAATACTGGTCCAGCACAAGAAATACAAAAAATTTCACTAAATATCAGATAACTCCACCAGTTCCACCAGGTTTTGAAATGCAGTCAACTGGTCTAGCACTGGACAACACTGTTGGACTCATTATAGACAGTTTAATAGCAAAAATCGATACAGCAGAATAGAAATATCACCTTAAATATTCTGCACATTCTTCTTTTCAAAACCTAGCGCCTACATTACCCACATTGCAACTTAACCACTCAGTGACATCACTAGAGTCAGTGTAACAGTTTACACACAGCTTCCTCTGGAGCCACAAAAGGCTTTATACTACTTCTTTCACATGTGCGGTAGTACTCCACAAAACCTGCAAATTTCAGTTTAATGTGTAAACTTGTTGGAGTTACCCTTGAAGAGAACTGGGCTAGAACCATTTTTTCATCTCAAGAGAACAATCCAATTCAGTATGTGTTTGGTTTTGGCACATGACACACAGTCAAGCTTCAGTTTTGGCTTTCTAGGGGGAACAAATTGGACATTCCAGCATTATGGGAGGTTGAAGAAAAGTGTACCACCTATTATGAAGCTTGAGCAATACCAAAAGTCAGGATATCTCTGCTTTAAATCTAAACTTGCTCATATCCATCTCTTAGAAATATGTCAACTTTATGGAAACTGAAAAATACTGAATCAGGACAGGACAACGTTTTGCCTCAAAGATCCCCAAAATTCCTGATGTCTATCTAACTGCTATCAGTTCTGAATTAGAGGAGGGGGAAAACAGCTGGACAACTAGGAGTGAATAGGTAAACTCTGCTCTGCTAGGTGGTCAACGTAGGGACCACTAGGTGGCAGCACCGGCTCATGGTGTGGCATTAAAATAGCATTTATCAGCCACAACAGCGGGAGATACATGTCTGAACTACATGTATTTACATTTATTTATCTTAACATTTAGAAAATAATGTATTCTAGACGAAGCTTCAGTTGATACTTCTGCAGATAAGTATTTAATAATAATAACCATAATGATAATAACAATAATAATAATAATAATAATAATAATAATGTGGGGATGTTTGTGGTGCCCATCAATAAGTTTGTTCAAAGTTTTTAATCTCACATAAAGCATGCGGTTTATATTCAATCCCTAAAAACCGCACGGACTTAATGTTATAGTGATATTAGTGCGGCGTCATGATTGCAGCTGTGCAGCTGTTGCAGAGGTGAGATGAAGGCTTTGTGATGAAGAGGCTGCTGCTGGTGGGATAAAGAGTTAAACGTGTCCGGCCTCCGCGGCCTCTGATTGGCCCGCAGCTGCAGCTCCGGGGACGGACAACAAGTCTCCGCTCCGTGCGCACCGTGGAAAAGTCACTTTGTGGACGAAGCGGACTAAACACACTGGACGGGAGTTCTACTAAATGAGTTTCTGGGACTTTGTGATTCGTGGAGGAGTTCAGTTTTATTGCAGCAGCCTCGAGTTTGTTATTTTATCTCAGAGACGAGGGCGCGCTGGTCCGTTAGAGGTCGGTGAAAAGTCGACCACTGACACTTTTGATTCATGGACTCAACACGGACTCTAGCTGAGCACATTTCTGTCAAGAGGCTGCTATAAGGTTGACTTCATTCATTGAACACCCAGGTATGTTATCGACACATTTATGGTGGCATTTCCCTCGGTTTTTTTTTGTTTTAAGCGTCCCTGTTTATCAGCATCCTTCACACAAAGCTGCAAGTGAACGCACCAGTCAAATTACACTGTAACAGTTAGGCACCAAAGATAAACTGGGTAAAACAGACGTTTTCAGGCGAAGTCTACGGTTCAAAACCTCGTTTAGCTTTCTGAACATTTATTTAATGATGTCTTATTAAACTTTTTAAACTTTAAAAGTGCCCTAGAAGACCCCAACATTAAGCCCCCGGGAAGACCCCAACCCTGAGTGTCTGACTGTACCCGGACTCGAACAATCACTCTCTGTCGTCATGTGATACAAATTTATTTTTGATGTCTTGCTATGGAATTTATATATACATTTTTTTAATGTGACATTAAACCCATTTAATTTGGGTTCGATTAGACCTCCTAGAGTCTCCCAGGAGTCTAGTTTTAGAACCACCATGTCATCCCAGCTAAATACTTGTCCAACGAGAAAAACTCTTTTACTGACTTTAAAACTTGGTTCGAAATTAACATTACAACCATTGACATTACCTATGCATTTCATATATCATACAACACATTAGATTTTAAATAATAAAGTTGTTGTTTTTTAAAGTGGCATGTGAAATTGAACCGTAAAGGTGTATTTTTTGTATAAATCCTGTGATAGCTCTATTATTCTTCATGGATTGGTGTCTACACTGTGTGTAACTGTCACCATGTGTCTTTCAGATTCAGAGGAACGTGAAGATGGACAGTGTGGGCATCCTGAAGATTGTGCTGCTCGTCTGCCAGGCTGTTTTACTGACCGACTGTGCAAGAGGTCAGAACCGTTTCATAAACCTTTCTTTTAGCAGTAATACTGCGTTTTTTAACCCGGATGCTGACGCCAGATCATTTAAACTCAAGTTGACTGGCTGGTTTCTTGTGAGCATTAAGAAAGTCTCAGTTGGCTCCTAATGTTTCTTTCGCGATGAGAAGTAAGAGACGGAAAACTAAAAGTTAGAAATCTCTAAACGGAGACCAAAATCAACACGGGGCAGGGGAATGAGAGGAAAAGCCAACCTCTACCCCCAGTTTGTGTGTGTTTCAGTCATGGCTGTGTATATATGCGTGTGTGTGTGTGTGTGTGTGTGTGTGTGTGTGTGTGTGTGTGTGTGTGTGTGGACATTCACTGCAGCTAAACCAAACAAACATCATCCATCAGCTTCCCAGGGTGAAAGAACACAAGTCAGTGTAAGAGTCCAGCTCTCCCGTGGCTCGCCAAGAGACTGTCTCACATCAGCCTGAGTGTGTGAGTGTGTAAGTGTGTGTGTGTTTGTGCGTGTGTAGAAAGTGGGGGACCTCGGTCTGACCACAATTCACTGAAGAATTTATTGTGCCAGTATCAATACTTTGCTTTATAAAGACAACTTGCAGTGAGCTTGTCAGCAGGTCATGAATAAACTGTCGAGGCAATTTCAATGATTTCATCCACCATCACTGACTACTGAACCATGTCTGATGCAATCCAGTGCTGTGAGTCAAAGACCCACCGAGGCAAAACTTGAAACCATGCTCTGGATTTAATGAGAGAAATCTGAAAGCCAGACACATTTCCCCGGAAGACCTCGCACTGGCAAAACAAGCAGGCTCCATAGCGCTCTCTTTATTCTCCAGCTCAGCGTGGAAGCGAATTAAAGAGGCGTCTGATAGGTACAATACCTGCATGTAGCTATCAGGGCTCGAGGTAGAAGGGGGCTGGCGGCAGTTTAGAGGGGGAGATTAGATCTGTGGGTCTGCAGACAATGCCTCATTCACAGCGTGGCAGCCGTGCCTTCACGGCACGACTAAACCAAAAGTAAACAAGTCGTTGAGGCTAAATAAGATTAGACGGGCAATTTTGTATGTTTATAGATTAACAGATGTCAGTGAAGGAGAATGAGATGGTGGAGAGTGGAGGTCCAGTGGGTCTGAAATGATTTAATGCCAAGAGGAAGAATTTATAGCCTTTTGAAAAAAAAAAAGAAATTCTCTGAAAGTGATAACAGATGCACAGGCAGATAGACAAAAAAGCAGATATGTAGCTGGCAGGCGGCATGAATGTAATGATTTTGAATGATGCTTGACAATGTGTGAAGTGCAGATATCCCTCAGTTCTCTCAGCAGCAGCAGCAGCAGCAGTGATACAGTGAGTTCTGTGTTACAGTCCAAAAACGCAACAGCTTGACTTTGACATCCTGTGAAATACAGTTGGGAAGTCTTGACTCGAAGCGTGTGCTTTTATGGTGAAGCCAAGGCCAGAAAAAGCTGTAAAACTGTCCCTGTAAAATTTAACAATGTATGATGACATCTTTGACAAATGTGAATTAAATTATAAAGGACAGGCAGCCTTTGACTTATGTGTGAAATGGTAAAAACCACACTGGAAGTGTTACTTTACTGCTGTTATCTCAAACAATGCACCTGAGAAGACAGTGAGTTTGGGTGAACGATTTCAAGCCTGTTGCTGTCAGTCATCAGGGGACATCTGACCCTGGATCCCCTGCCCTTGTGCCACACACACACACACACACACACACACACACACACGGGCACATGTGGACCCTCCCTCACTCTTTCCACTGCTACGACTTTGCAACTGGCCAAGCAAGAATTATTTCTTTAGACCCCCCCTTAGGAACCCCTCACTTCCTCCGTCCCAGCCCCCCCCCCCTCTGGTGCTTCGCCACCCCCAGCAGCTGGAGGAGGTGCTCAGTGATGTGTCCCAGCAGAGCCTCTAATGTGGTGACAGGCCCGGGGACCACTGGGCTCCACTAACTGTGGAATGCAGCAGCCTGGACATATGGATCTGCAGAAATGCACCCTGGGAGAAACAGCGAGGCACCAGGTGTCTCTGCTATGCACAGGGACTGGCTAACAATGAACACACACACACACGCTGAATTGTACTGTTTGGATGCGTTTTAATTAGAAACAGGCTACAGATACAGTTTTGTCCTTTTGGGCATGTATGTGACTTCACTCTGCACATGTTTGCTTCACCATCTGGGGAAGTTTAGAGCATGCAAACTGCTCTGCAACCCTGTTGGAAAATATACATTTTATAGCAGAGTTACATCATGGGTTTCATAACAAGAAGGTACTATGAGATAAATTGTATGCCAAGGGCTTTTAAAATCACAAGGCTATTTGGCTCCAAGACAGTTTTCCATTTCCTTTAACTGTAATGAGGCTAGTTTCTCAGTAACCAAATGCCCCAAAGTCCTCTTATTTTTTAAAAAGCTCCTGAATAGTAAGAAGGTGTAACAGTGGTGTGGGCCAAGCTGGTGAGACTTGGGGAGGGGGAAGAAGAGGAGAAAGAATTGTGATGAAAAAGCTCGACTGTGTTGCTTTTCCCAAGTCACACTTTAATGCTCCATTTAGGTGCCTGAAATAAAATCAGCTTCATGTTACGTTCTGTTTTTCAGCCCACACCAAACAGTGGAACTCAGGGGGAGTCAAACATTTCTAGTCTTCTGCTACAACTCTAATCTGGCCGACCATTCAGTGCGTCACCAGCTCTGCGCTGCCTGCCACCCTTCTGACACATGTCCCCCTTCTCTTTTGCCTGCTTCTCTGTGCATTTCCTCCCCTTTATTAGCAGTGTAAAGTTAAAGGAAGTGAGTTAAGTTAATGTGCTGTCGTTAGAACAAGGCATGAGCTGACCTTTACTCCCACCCAGCCTTTCTCAACTCTCCGTAGCCCCTATTTACTGAGTCTAGGAGAACAATTGGTGGATTATTTGGAGTGGTGGTCCCCCAGGTTGGACAGAGCAGCAGTGATTAATTTTAAACACTCCTCATCCCTGTAGACCGGACTTATTTGCCATATATTAGAAACTCACAGCAGACGGGGGACTCTCTTTACTGAGGCACTGCCATTTAGAGGTGCGTGAGAAGAAGTTACGAGAGTGAGAGAGGCTGCTTTCGTGCGTCTGAATATATGCATGTGTTTTATTAAGCAGGCTGAAATTACCCTGAGAAAAGTCATGATAATGAGACATCCAAGAAGCACAGAGCAATTTGGAAAACCTCAGAGGTACACCAACAACTATTCCCACTCCACCTCCTTCCCTCCAAACCAGGTGGAAATAATATTCCTGCTGCTATGATCCCTCTGTTTCTATCACGGAAATAATATTAGCGCCACTACAGCGATCCGTGTTCCTCATCTATCAGCACACAGTGCTGACCCTGTCAGTTCAGGAGGAAACATTCGGTGAGAGGAATGTGTCAGACTTCACCCCTGCGAGGGGAAAGAAAGGAAAGGGCTGTAGCTGTGATAAGTAGTCATAATGGAGGTCAGTTGGTGTTTACTTTAGCAGGGTCATATAATCCCTGTGAGCAACACTCACCTCATTGACTGACTTTAATGGCCACTTCATTTGGCATTCATGTGGAATTTCAACAAGGCATTGTCCGCTTTCAATATTTGTCACTTACAGCTGTATGCTAATGCAGGAGACTTTTTCTTTTTCGTTTTACTTTTTTTAAAAGAGGAAAAAAAAGTCTTATTGAATCGTACCAAGGTCTCTGCGTGTGTACAATGCTCATTAGTTTTGTTTGGGCATTTGGCTCCGGGAGTGTTTTCAGACCACACACACTCTTCCTGCTGGCTGAATGAATTTGGGTTCAGTTAAATAGGATTCCTGTTGCTCCCGTTAACCTTCACAAAACCCATGTGGCTGCTCACAAAGTGCACGCGGAGGTGCCAGACTGTCACCATTCAGATGATAATCAACTTTATGCGCTTCCCTGGTCTGACTCCCGGGATTTAACAGATTTTTATTTAATTGGCAGCTGTTTGGTGTTAAATAAGCATCTGATGACACAGGACACTGTTTAGACTCCACACTTCAGGCTGCTGTGTTACACCCTTGGCCCAGAGAAAGAGTGGACTGGAAGTGAGCCTGTAGGAGGGGGTGAGGGTCCACCTCGCCGGGACCTTACAAGTGACCTTACAATAACATTTCAGCTCCACAGTGGGAAGTGTTTGTCTTGCGCAACCCGTCTTTCTTAGCCTCCTTCAGTTCTCTAGTCCCGCTCTCTTTTTTCTTTTGAGGAGCCAAGTCGTTGAGAGAGAGACACCCCCCCCCCCCCATCCTCCTCCTCCTATTTTCTCCTGTATCACGCTCCTCCTCTTCGTTTTGTTCTCCACAGATGTACACTCAGTCATTTTAGGAAGTGAAATGATGACATTCCAGTTACTGTCCTCTTTCACCCCTCAACTGGAGATGCAGGTTTTGTTTCCCAGAGATTTTAATCTGTAGATTTATGAGTCGGGCTGTGAGTCTACATCCAGCTGAAGCCAGGAGGTGCAGAGATTAGTTGACCAAAAGTGTATTTTTCAAGGGTGATATAATCATTTTGGTTTTGGGCTAAAAGCTGATAGCTGATTATTTGGCTGATAACCCCCCCTCCGCCCTGAGAAAACAAATCTGACACTGTCAGAAATTAATCTTTGACTGTAAAATAAACAGGATCACTGTTGCGCTGAACATCTTTTTTGGTTTTTGCAAGACCTTGTTTTGATTAGGAAGTTTAGTATTTTTCTGTTGTTGCTGTTTTTCATTGTTCTTGTCTGTTTTGACGCAGTTTAGCCTTAAAGACTTTTCAGCGTCCACTTGATATGAACTCCACTATTCATGTGAACAATTTGGTGTGCCCTTTACACTTACAGTGTATAATATTGTTGCTTCTGTAGCTCCATGATATATATGGGATGTTTGCTTTCATATAGGGAATAGAAAGTTGTTATTTATCTTGGGAATGTAATTGGTTGCAGGCTTGCAGCTACTGAAAAAAGGATTTGCCTGACGAGGTTCTTGTACAGAAACGTCAAATTTGACAGTGTGCAGGAGTTTGCGTGCAACTTTTGCACTTTTGCACTCTGCAAAGTCATTGATACCTCAATGATATATAAATCAGTGATATTACAGTACGTCCATGGAAAACATCTCTCCCATTTTTCTTACTTCTCTCTGCTCATCTCCATTTCCTCTGGCCTTGACTCCTTGTGGCATCTCTCGCCTCACTACCTTTGTGAAGAAAACCTACAAAATGTGTTCTATGACAACCTTTTGTTGTCTCGAAAAAACATCTGTACTGTGTTTATGTGATGGTGGCCTTCAGGATTCTTCTGAGCAGGTTAGGGCAAGTTCGACGGTTGTCACTGAGATGTTAGTGAATAAAAGGCTGATTTAGTCTGCAGAAACATTATCTGGCCCATCTTACTGTATGTACTTGCCACAACCTGCTTGAGTCTTTGCTCTCGTAGCCTCATCCTGACTTATCAGAAAACCAAATCAGGCTGCCAGGAGGTACCTGTTGCATATAACATGATAATGAGTTTCCTCTTTCTCTCTCTTATTTTTTCTTTGTATTCCTCTGTGCCATCAAGTCTTTCATTGTTTTCCTCTGTTTAGGATCTTGAGAAGCAATTTGGTGCCAGTCAGCTCTGTAATCTTACATCAGACATCGACGCCTCGCTTTAAAAACTTTCTCTGTCCTTGTTGTTCCTCAACCTTCTCCTCTCTCTCAGGGTTTCATTAAAAATCACTTGCTGTCCTGAGACACACACACACACACACACACACACACACACACACACACTCACCCTGCCATCCTGCAGTCAAAAGGTTGATTGAAAGTTATGGTGGTGGCAACAGCGATGGCTGGCTGAGCCTAAAGAAAGCCGAGCCAGGGGACAGCTGGGATAACAAGCTCTGAATGAGGCCTCTGCTGCCTACGACACACACCCCCGGACCCTCCTTCAAGTTTCTTCCATCCTCCCCTCCTCAACCCCCCCTGTCTTTCAGTTCACCTCCGATGAGCTTCAATGAGACCCCACATGGCTTTGTGGCTTTTTTGCTTCCACTTTGTTTTTCATTAGCGATTCTTTTGAGCGACCTTGGAAATTCTATGTGCATTGTCTCCATTGATTGAGGTTATAAAGAGTCTGGTCAGGGCGATTGCTTGTCACAGTACGTCAAAAAAGGAGTTTTCATTGCGAGAGTATAGGCTGTCATGATGGAATCTGTTTGCACCCATTTCCAGCAGCAGCAGCAGCAGCAGCAGCAGTATCTCTCAGCACTGGGGATGACGTGAGGAGGCAAAGAGGCCCTGATTTCTCATTCAGGGGACCTCTGTAATGAATGGAAAAATATGTCCCCGCTTTGACTTGAAGAGTGGAATGGGACAAGGGAGGAAAAATCATTTCAGGAGCAAAAAGTATAATCTGTCATATTTTATAGCAGAGCTACTGCTATCCCAGACTGCACCATGCAGTGAAACTGATTTGATTTCCTCATGCACTGGGATGTGAGTTTGGGCCTTGGATCAGCCCCCAAGCCTGGATGTACTTGGAGTTAGAGGCTTGGCAGATGGCAGCAGTGCACCAGTCATAGTTAGTCTGCGTCTATATTGAATATGAGCTAAAGTGACTGTTCTTTTTGTATATTTTTTAGCCATTTTAGCCATGCTAGCAGCCTTATTACTCCAGGGATGGCAATGTAGGGCTCTGTTGGTCAGTCATCCCACCAGACTGAAATATCTCCACAACTGTCAGATGGACTTTTTCTGTGGTGCCATATAGATTATATACTATAGATGGGTTTTCACGATAGTTGTATAGATATTATAGGTCCTAAGAAGTTGAATTGCAAAAACTTTTATCCAATTATCTTTCATCTTGAGCCCTCCTCAGGTCAGCATTTCTGTTTGTCCAATACTTTAGGTTTATGACCAAACAACTGCTTTAATTGGGTGCTAATCAGAAAATATTTGCACTCTCACATGCTAACACTCTCATTCTACTGATCGTGAAAGTGTGCTAAACAAAACTTGCTAGCATTAAAATTGTAAGAATAATTGACTGTATAAAGTGTGGACAGAGATTCAGGGTCACAAACCAATGGGTGACTTCAAGGTGGATTTACTCTTGATATTAGCGTTTACCTGAGAGCACCGCAGTGCCAAAGTATAGCCTCAAAGAGCCACTAGCATGACTTTAGACTCCTAATCACGTTTACTGTTTTTTAAGGCATTATCACATTTACTGCATAGTTGGCAGTCTATTCTGGTCATCAGCTGCCTGTTCCTGTGCGGGTCACCTTGATAAAAGGACCGTATAGCTCAGTGCAGACAGTTGATGAACAAAGAGAGAGTCAGCCAGACTGGCGGATAGAGATGGATAGAGGGCAGTGACCTTTTTACAGCCGAGGAGTAAGGTGAACTGGGAAAGCACTGAACAAATTGTCACTGTGAAAGGGCGAGTACCGCGTCGTAATGACAGGCTCAACAGCTCCACGATGACAGATTGATTTCAGACAATATTCCTGGATTGTCAAGAGGCCCCATTTGCTGTCAGTGAGAGCTTTGCCAGTTTCTCCACCCCCTCCGTCTGTCTCGCCTTGCTTCTCCCCGCTCTGTCTCGTCTCTGTCTCACCCGGCGTTCTCTTTCCCTCACCCACTACTCTGCTAGCCTCTCCCTCCCTCCTGCCCCGATCTGAATCGCTCCATTCTGCCCAAACACTCCTGCTACATCGCAGTCTGTCATTGGCCCTCTCCTGAAAAGACCTTGTTGACAAAGGCGCTGGTGTAAAGCGCTTCCCAGTGTCATGGAGATTGGCTGATCCTCTGACTGTATGCCGGTGTAGGGTTCCTGGAGACGGAGAAATGAGGGGAACTCAGTGCCAGGCATAGCCATCATCATCATCGTCGTCATCATCATCACGCAGATGTGACCACAACACACACTGGTCCGCCGGTGACAGCATGTCTGGCTCAAAACGGTGTTGTTTACGGCCTCTGTGCTTCTCTGCCAGTCAGTTGAACATCAGACCAACTCATAGTGATGGTGGCGCGACTTAATAAGACATCTGTATCTCATTCAGCACCTCCAGACTGGACTCCGACTGTGTTAACTGTACACAGTGAGCCAAACACAGGTCAGATGGTTATTTGTTTCCCACCATGGAATGCAGGAAGGTAGAAAAGGGAGGCGTGCAGGGAGTGGCAGGATGCACCTCACTGTTGACTGATGGAGACCACGAAACAACATAAACAGAGTCCTTGTTATGTGTAGAGGATGAAATAGGCCGCCACAGTTGATGGTCCAGGAGGAATGCTCTGGAGCAGTGGTTCACAACAATTTATGCTACTCTTGTCCTGTTGTCATCTGTTGCATATGTGCAGTATAATGGATAGAGGACCTAAACTTTGTTAGTACCAACTGAAAACCATATTGTGCTGACAAGTATCTGTCCATAGACCGACAAACATATAGCACTCAAAACCGTTTCTCTTCCTGCTCCAGGTGTCTCTAAGACCACGTTTTTTCATCGTGACTCACACACAGGCTCACAAGGAGAAAACAATACCGGCCACGCTGTCTTGGCCTTTGACAATGTCTTACTTGTGACCTCTAATCACAGTTCATGGTCTAAGTTTGGACACAAATTGTGTGCAATTCAACCGAAGAGAGACTTTTCTGAAGAGGTATATTCATTATTTTACAAGGAAAAGATAACAAATCAGAGAAAGTTTTAAATGTGTGTGTTTTCCCCCCCCCTGTTAGAGTATGTGGTTAAATACAACTCTAAAGTAAGGGATTTGATCTTTAACTCCCTCTAAACTTTCATATCTGTGTGTGTTTAATAGAGACAATAGGAGACAATACACAGGGCGGTCCGCAGCAGCCAAACATGTGTGAGCGTTCACACAATGTCCCTCTCCGTGCCAAGTGGTCGGCCCATCTCCAAACATATTAGACAGACAGTAATAGACAGGTGCTTGTTGGTGCCCTGCTCTGTACTGGAGAAAGAGAGAGCGGTCTGTTTGAGTGTGTCATGTGGCTGAGGCTGAGCCCGGGCCAGGGAGTGGGGTGTGAGATTGTTGGGATTCCTGGTTACTGCCGCCTGGGCCCACCTAATCCCCCTTCACTCCCCCATGCAGCCCTCCTCTCCTTATGAGCTGTGTGTTAAAGGAGGCCTCACTGCCATCTTAGCCTCTGCTCCCTGCCACTCTCTAAATCAACCCTCCTCTCCTTAACACTCACCCTACTTCTCTCTTCCTGGCTTGTTGTATTTTTTTATTTCTCTCCTCTCCCCTGACCCCTCTTTCTCTGTCTCTGTCTGTCACTCTTTCTGGCCTTTCTCTCCCTGCCCAGCCTCCCTGCTGTTGCCTCTCCCCTGATAAGTGGCCCTAAGCACACACTCAGCCCCTGTGTGTGCACCGGGCCTTAGCCTAATGGAGTGAGATAAAGCGACTGGAGTGCCACTCACTGTGCGCTCCTTAGGACCACTGAATTACTGAGTCACATCTGCATGAAAAGTTACGCTACTGAATTAGTATGTTGGTGTCACGTGTTAAAAGTCAGTCATCAGTACCTTCATAACATTTTACCAGTTGCATGCCAAATTCAACACGCTCTCCATAATATTATGGATATTCCTTATATTTTAGTTATTTTATAGCATTTTTATCGAGAGGATAGAGAAAAAGGACGGGGATCTCACCTTGCGGCAACAAGTTTATGTTCCAGCTTTTGACTACTCGGTTATCTTTCTTACATTAATATATGACTATAAAGTACCACTACATGAGGTGTCACCAGGACCACATTTTGCCGTGATGACACAGACACAGACTCCCAAGGAGAACCCATTAGCATCAGATGCTGTCACGGCTGGTAAAATGAACAAAATGAAACGAAAGACAAATCTCCCTCTGGACAAATAAAGGAATCTTGAATCTTGAGAAGAAGAATGAGCCACACTGCCACACTGACAAATCTCGATGTCACTAAAGTACTGGCATGTACCAGAGTGACTTCTTTGATCAGAGAAGAGAAAGCTCCTGAAAGTTAACATTAATAACCCAAAATAGTGACTTTGAACTTTCAACAGAAAATACCCAACTCTCTGTACAGTGGTCGACCAGGTCAGACATCGGAAAAGCAGGTTATAAACTGTTCCAGTAATAAGACAGCATGGCCACTCCAAAAACATTAAATGAAAGGCCTCTATTAATTCAAGTTCAGGACTTTCCATAAGGACTGCGTACCTTTCCTGGCTTGTGGAAGTATGGAAAAGTATGGAGCCCTTATGGATAATCCTTAGCCTGAATTAAAAGGGACTTGTTGTATAATCAAAGTATCAATCAACTATACTACTCTCCCAGGAGAGTGTCGGCTGAGGCAGTATGCGGGATCCTGATGTAACTTGTCTTGTGATCAATTTAGTATGGAGCTGACAGCCTAAACAACAGCCACACTTAATAAGTAAAGGGCATTCGCTTTTTTTTCCCTGAAGGCTAGCTTTTATTCTATTTCAGAAATGCAACAACATCTGCCCGGTTTATTGACAAATAAAATGCAAATGTCTAAGTGGATCTTTGTGCCACTGCAGCTACACATGACAGCTGTAGGGAGTCTTACAAAAACACACACACACGCTGCTTTTCTCCGACACAGGCAGCTGGGGCCGGGGGAGAAGGCAGTCAGGTTTAATGAAATATAGCAGCTTAGAGTTCAAAGGCTCCACAGTAGGGCCTGTTAAGGGTTGGCCGCGTGATGGAGATGTTTCCAGGAGCTTTGTGACGCTGGAGTAATTTCTCTCTGTTTCTTCTCCTGTTCTTTTGATGAGGGGGTCAGCGGGAGTCGTTGTTCTGGAGCCATTAGCTGTGTTCTTCCAGTGATTCTGCTTTAATCAGATAGATCGACTGGAGCATCTTATTCTCTTTACCTCTTTCTCTTTATTCCACCCCCCTCCTGCTTTTTTCTCTAGTCCCTCATGTCACCCAATAGCTCCTCCTGTACCATTCCCACCACAGAGGCGGTTGCTATTCAGCCCACATCAGATGGTGCCGAAGAAAGAGCCATTGTCCCGGCTGGTCTTACCGCGCTCTTATCTATTGATTGGAAAGCCGAGAGGAGAAAATAACGGGTATTGATTACCACACTGGGTGAAGTTGCTGGGCAGGACGTCTGGAGGAGTAAGAAAAGACGGCATTCTTCACCCTCCGCTGCCCCGCTGCTGTCAGAACAGCCTCCGTGGCCACTCCACATATCCAGTCCCCTTTCACCCCTCCTCCCTCCCCTCACCTGACCTCCTTTCTTGAATTGCCAAGGTGGCTCTCCCCCTTCTCTTTCTCGCTGTTTTATGCCGATTTTTATCTGTGCTTGTGAAATGTATAGCCGAGCGCAGCAGCAGCAGCAGGCCTCGCACAGAAGCTCCGGCCTTTCACACACTCCCCGAGCTGCGGTGTCTGCCCTCACCTTTCGCCTTCACCCAGCCCATTCGGTCTCAAGTAAAGTCACTGGCTCTGGATTTGGTTTCTAGCTTTCATGTCGTTTTTTTGTGCATTTTTTAACTCCAGCTCTCCTCCCCCCTTGAACTCAACTTACTTTTCCCTTCCATTTTGTTATATTTTTTTTATTATACAAGCGCTCCTGAGGTTTTAAGAGATGCATGATGGGAGTATTTCCCTTGAAGTGCAGGCTCCATTAAACTTCCTTTCTTATGTTCGAGGTTCGTCTGCTCTTGTACGGTCTGCTGAGCTAACACAGTGCTGCTGAGTAGGAGGATGCATTCTCTCGCTTCTATCTGTCTCTTATCCTTATATAAATACTGCATATTGAAGACACATTCACAAAGATCTGTGTTTATCTTAGTAATGAGTCACTTCAGTCTGGCAGTCTGCGAAAGCCTTTTTATGCACAAGAAATTCTTGCAGTTGGCTGGAGATTAAGGACCAAATCCTTTTTATAAGAAGATGTTTACAGTGTTGTTTGAATAACTATATCCTCTATTGGGCAGACAGTGTTGCGTGCATTATCGAGATGTTCTCATTGCGGTTGGTTTAGTTCCAGGTGTTCGCTATTGGAGCGGCTGTCAGCGGCCAAGCCAACCTTTTATTGACACGCTTGCAATGGCTAGAAAGACCAAAGCACTTTGTATGGGAGGAAAAATGCATGCATACATCATTACAAATCCACAGGTGTTTCGTAAAAGAGAAAACAAACTAGGAGAGATGTACCAGCACATCTGAACATTGCTCAAATCTGGCAGTCTTTATAGTTTGTGGGGTTTTTTTTCTATTCTGTGTTCTTCTTTCCCAACGTACCTTCCTCCGTGGATGCCTGCATGTCAGATCAACAGGTCATTAACCCGCTCACAAGGTTCCGTGAAAGTGGCTATATTTAGTCTGAATCACAAGAATGCCCCTTATTGAATGTGCCCCTTTCTTTTAAAATAATCCATCACCAAATTGAGCAAAGAAAAACAGAGCTAATTCTGAGAGTCGCCAGGCCTCCTCCCCCTCCTCTTCCTGTGCTATGAAAGATTCCATTCACACATGGGGCTCAGCTATAATAAGGAGCGCCGTACCAGCGCTGCAATACGGGAAAGCCCATATGGTCATGTGTATCATTTTCCATGTAGAGAGCAGCTAACAATTCGAACAATTTGAGTAAACACTCAGGAGTTTGACATAAATCTGGCTGATTCCCATTCATCACAGCCTCCGCAGAGGACCATAATGCTTAGTTCAGCAACCCGGAGAGCGCCTCAGACGACTGGAGCTCAGACAGCAGAGAAAAGTGCAGCTATAGAGCATTTTTACTTACAGTCGTCGTGAACTATATGTATCCTACAATCAAGCAGATAATTATTTACCCTTTTCTCAGTGTTAGATATCTTTTCACAGAGGGCCGCTGTGTGGTAGTTTCAAAGCGTTCAACTCCAAGGTTAAGAGAACCTGTCCTTGAGAAGGAGGAGGCGGAGGAGGAGAGTCCCTACTGAAGAAATGATGGTGGTCATGCATGCAGCACAGATACATTTTAAGTTATTTAGACGATGTCCTTGATTTCAACACTTCTTCTTGCCTTGTTTTTCAAAAGGACTTCAAGAGGTTTTTTTTTTAAGAGCGGAGATGGAGGGAGGAAATCATTTGTTGCACATTCCTCGCACTTGGAGCACCAGCCAAAGCTTTTTAGTTTATTAAGTCAAAATGCTCAGGAGCTGGAGTCTTCTTTGATATGGTTAAAGATCACATAGACCTTTATCACCATTGAAGTATTAGTTTGGGAAATGCGGTTATTTGATTTTTCCACAGTTGGCTTGATAAGATACCACCCTTGTATTCATATGGTATGCGTGAGGCTGCAGGCAGCAGTCGGTTAACTTAGCTTTGCACCAAAGGGGCCAATATGTTCGCTGCTTGTTGGATGGTCATAAAGCTTCTTTTTAACTCTAGCTCTTTTTTCATTCTGATACACCACTCCATCCACATAATGAGTTTATGGCCTTTTCTCCTGAAAGGCATTCATACATCAACATACTGTAACTTGTCTTTTTTAATCTATTCAAACATTATTTTAGAAATATTTTAATTGTGGTTTTTAATGGCTGGAGGTTGGATTTTGTTACATTTGGACAAAGTTGCTGTCCAGATAGCTGTTTCTCCCAGTTTCCAGTCTTTTTGCTAAGCTAAGCTAACCAGCTGCTGGCTGTGGCCTTACATTTAGCATAAACAAATAAGAATGGTATCAATCTTCTCATCTAACTCTCTGCAAGAAAGCGACAAATCCTCTTTTAAAAAATAACAGTCACATGGCCCGAAAAAAGCTTCTTTAAAGGACATGACAGTCTCCTAAACTTAGGGCATCTAGCCAAAGATTCACCGCACCACTGAGATAGAATTATCTGATCAATAAATGAAAAATTAAATCCAAAATCTAATCAAAACTTTAGTAGTGAGAGGCTTTCAAAGCCAAATTCACAAGTGGACTGAATGTGGAATGCTCTGCATGTTTTTGCAGTACACCGTTGTATACTTTTTCAATTGGTAAAGAGCATTCAGTTGTTCCTGTCTTGTTTTATTTTCTAGTGAAGAATATAATTCTCGAGAAATGTCCAGCTTCCAGAAAACCTTTGTTTGACAGAAGCAGTACCTGTGCTGGGACAATGTATTTTCACACTTTCCTTCAGCTGAACCTTTGACATGAATCAGGCCTTGTTTTTGTATGTCATTCCCCTCCGTTAATCCAGAAATAACACATGGATGAGTGGCTTGCAGGACCATAAGTCAGAGGAGATAACTGAAGCGTATTTGTTCAAGATTTAGCAGAAATGTGTTTATGTTATTTCAGGGCAGTTCAGTCATTCGGGATCAGCTCGGTCCATGTAAGCTCCTGCAGCACCGAGCCAAGCTGTGACCTGTTTGTAGTCCTGCAGCAGAGTCCGCAGAGTAAGAAACTGAACAGTGAACGCCTCTGTTCTGCCTTTCCTGGTAGCAGAGGAGTGAGATATGTGGGCCAGCTGACAACAGCCAAAAAGACTGTGGTCGCGTTTTCTCCACAGACATAAACAATGACACTTCCAATTTCCTGTGCATGCTGTGGACCAGGGAAGGCCATCCACAGAGAGGAAGGAAAACTCTGAGTGAGTGTATGTATGTGTGTGTGGGTGTGTTCATGCATGGCGGAGAAAGACGTGGAAACAGAAAGGAAGTCATTGGTTTTACGCTCACAAGTTTTTTTCCGCTGAGTTTTGTGGCGTTACTTATAAACTTTTAAGTAAGCCCTGTTTTTTTTTTTTTAGCATCGAGGTCACCGGCCCCAACAGTCCAGATGCTGTACCTGCAGCTGAGATACATCTGCTTGCAACATGATGGATAAATCAGCCAGATGGAGTTACCTGTGTCACCTTCCCCCCACTGCAGCCCCATCAGTATAATGAACTTCTTGTTTACCATATGTGTGAAATGCACCAAAGGAATGTGACTGTGTGTGTGCTTGAGCGTGTGTATGTGTTTGGGAGAGGCCATGTGTACTTACCCTCCCCATTGTTTTTACTGCTACCAGACTGGCCATTTGTTCTGAGGCACAGACTGTGCTCTGTGTACTTTTGAGGGCTGTTGCAGCAGCTATAGGTTTTGGTTGCATTTCCTCCCCCTCTTGCAGTCCTGTTTCTCTCCGGTGTCAAGTCTGCGCAGTAATTTGGGATTTTGTTAGGTCTTGGGTGAGGAGGGGGTTAGTTGGACGCCTGGTGCTGTGCAAGCAGCAGCGCAGGCCCCCTAACACCATCACAGGGTGTTTCGGCCCGCTCCACTTCACCAGATCTGAGGGAGCAGACCTGAGCCAATTAAGAGCGGGGAGAACAGGCTGCTGTCCGTCTCGCTGCGGCCCGCCCCCCTCATCGCTTTGATCTCTTGCACGCTACACAAAACCAGAGCCAGAACACTTTACCCTCTCTGTGCAGGCCATGGACGACAGGACTTGTCCAATTATTACAATCTGGTTTCAACATTTCTGGGTAATCGGACAAAAAGATGACAAATTACCTCTATCTCATTCCATCTGCCCACATCCGAGCTGGTTTTAGAGCTGCGTTGAGTCAAGGAAGCCAGGATTCAGATATTTTATTTGCTGATTCCAGTACACTTAACTTAGCAAAGCAGCCTAATTTGAAGAAATGTAAATGCATTAAAGAATTGCGAAAGAAATTGTTGTATATCCTTGTGTATGTAAATACAAAAACTTGAAAATGTCTTAATACGTGAGGAGAGCTTCCACTGATTTCCGTATTTCCAAATGTTGGAGACTTGAATGTATTGTGGTCTAGATCAGCAGTTAATAAAACTCAGGATAAGGAATCTTCAAAGGGCCAGCAATATGATTGGGGGGAGGAAAGGAGAAAAAAAATAATTCTTGACTTTGGAAACAGCTGTTGGCAAAGCTATGTCACCATAAGGTCCATTCAGTAGCTAATCTGGGGTTCTTTGGTGGAAAGACACAATGTTCATTAGCAGATGGAGTTGTCTAGATGTCATGAAAAATTTAAGTTGATGTTTAAATGAATTTCTATTTCTATAAGTGCTTTAAGGACATAGATTTAAGCTTGAGGAAAGCTGCTGAAAAGAGTTTGTTGTTGCTGTTTGCCACATATTTCTGCCACAAAGTATATTTATCTTTTGTTAGACTCTTTTTCTACTTTTTAGATTTTTGTCAAAGGTTTTGTTTGGTCACAACTGGAGCAGGAATGCCATATAAGCAATTCATTTTTTCTTTTGCAGAAGCATATTAAGGTTTTTAAAAAATGTGTTTCACAGAATTTCCCTTTACTGTGTTTGTGTGTCCTCAGGACCTCCACGGGTGTCTGAGAAGGTTGTTCACAGACAGTCCGCCCGGCTCGGGAGTGCCATTAAGCTGCCGTGTCCAGTAGAAGGAGACCCTCCACCCCTCATTATGTGGACCAAAGATGGGCGCAACATCCACAGTGGCTGGATCCGTTTTCGTATCCTCCGCATGGGCCTGAAGATCAAGGAGGTGGAGGCAGATGACACGGGTACCTACATCTGTAAAGCCACCAACGGCTTTGGTAGTGTTAACATCAACTACACCCTCATCGTCATCGGTGAGTGGGGACGAAGTTTCTCTGTGTCGCTTCAGATAGTTTGTATAACCTGTTGCTTTGCAGGTTTGTGAGATTAGATCATGGAGGACCGTAAAGTGTGTCACTCTTGTTAAAGCTCAACTGAGCATCTTTAAAACATGAAGTCACCTGTCTGCTAACTAGAACCAGAGACCGTGGCAGTGAGTCAGTCTCCTGATTTGTACGATCAGAGTGCATCATCTTCCTCTGTGGTGTTTAAAGCCATATTGGAAACACTTTCCTGTAGTCAAAAACCCCACTACAGTTCAAATGTTAAAAGAAAGCATCACTCACAGAGGTCGAGGTCTAAAACAAGTGGATTTGTGGAGGTTTAGTGGTTGATCCTCTCATCTATTGTATGTGTTATAGCCCCTACCTCTCCCTGCCCAAAGTCAACAGCGGCGTGGGATATTGTTTCATACCCCTTCATCCTCTGTGACTCAATTGGATCTCAAGCTCTTCCTTTTCCTTAGGCTACACTCTGTGGAGGCAGGAGGTCTGCAGCTCCGCAATAAGAAACACATTCAGTGTAATAGTGCTGGGTTGTCTTCGGACGCTCGCACAGCTCTTGAATGGGAGCCTGGAGGATTAAGCACCGTCTGACCGGGTGTGTTACTCTGTGCGTGTGCATACAGTGCATTTTCTCTGTGCGAGAGCCGAGCATGATGAATGAGCGGAGTGGAGCGTGAAGGCTGTGTTTAGTCTAATTACTCTAAGATGCCTAATTAGGGCCAGAGTCAGAGTCGCCCAGAGGCTGCAGCTTCATCGTCAGCCTGGTCTTCTGAGAGCCGGCCTTCAGAAGAAGAGCCATAATCAGGCAGATGTGGAAAACACAGAGCGCTTCAGAAAACGGTGCTTTCTGTTATAAATCACTCACTGGAGTTGGGAATAGACGGGACCAAAGTTTATTTTAGGGTGCCCCTCAATGTGAAGTTGCTGGCGAGTTCAAAGTGAGGGTGTCTGCTGATTGTGCTAAAATGAAAGGTTGGAGATGGAGGCAGTGAGCCAGCTTTAATGTCAAGGTTCATACTACCGTTGTGTTATATAGTATCAAAGTCAGACGTGGTTGTCTGTGTCTGCATTGCACTAGAAGGGCATTCTGAGTTTCACAACATACGTACACTGAACACTTCTTTGTAGAATAAAATTAGAATCAATCATGTGATGAATAACAAGCACCATTTCATTTTCGGTTTGTTTCAAAGCTCTGTTGATTGGATACTATGACAATCCTCGGAGTGTGTTAAGTTACATAAACACAATCTATCCACCTGACTCAGGCAGAAATGTCGACAGATGAACCAGGGATTTATAGTTTTATTCACATTAGGCGTAGTCACATTGATTGACTTCCTGCCTCACTCTCTGACTCTCTCCCAGAAGTTAAAGCAACACACGACCAAGTGACACAGTAAAATGAGTAGAATGTTGATTTCTCTGGGATTAAACATTGTTCAAAACAACTCAACCAAGTATATAACCAAGGTCTAGTTGCTTTTAGACATTTTAACTTAATTTTGTACTTATCACATTTTTTCAATGCTGTTACGAAACATGATGGGGAAATATATTAAAAGAAGTTGAAGTTTCAGTTCACTGAAAAAAGTTGAAATGCTTCCTTGACTCCCGGCTATTTAAAAATATTACATCTTATTCTTTAAATATAATCTCTGTAGTAGAGCCAAATACTTGACATGCATGTGGAATTTATTTCTGCTTTTTGATACTGATTTAATGCTTGGAGATATGATGATTTTGATAAACTAAAGCCAACCGCACACCACACACACACACACACACACACACACACACACACACACACACACACACACACACACACACAATTAGCCAATTCATCTTAGTGATAGATAACAACTTTTTCCCTGCGGTGTGTTCATGTGACAGATAGTTTGTCTGCTTTGGCTTCTGCTGCAGCCGGAGTGAGTGAGAATGAAGACTTCAGCGAAAGCAGTTTGAGACTGCCGTGATGGAGCCGGTAGGGAGATCAGTTCAACCTGACTGCATACGCTGCTCTACTCGCACTCTGTGATTACGTTAGGAAAAAATACCTTTGGAAGTTAAATCATAAGTCTTTCTTGGAAGCATATTTCCCTGAGATTTTTATCAGCCCTGTTTTTGCCCTTTTTGGAGTTACCTAGAGACTTTCTGGCTTGACTCTTAATCCTGATCTGTTTTGTTCCATTTCCTACTTGTCCTCTGGTGGTGGTGAGTGCGTGACAGACCGACTCGAGATACTGAAATCTGCATCTCACAAGAACCCCCTTTCTCTCTGTCCTCTCTCTGTTTTCTTGTCCATCATCCCATTAGGCGCTGGCAGGCCATCACCACAGCGTTTGTTTTTATAGGTAATTGTTCCAGCAGAGCTGCATTGCATTCTGGGTGCCTTTTTTTGCCACAGAGATTAGGGGGCCTCATTGTCAAAATACTTCCAGGATTGAAGTCATCTTAATTCAGCCAAATAGTCTGCAATTACCATGAGCAACACTTTCCATCAACGTTGAATCGCCTAATTGTTCCCCATTTTAATTTAGTTGCGTGCAGTTAACTGCAGTGACCTGCGGGGAGGCCCATTATGTTGCTCAGAAAGATCAGAGGGGAGATTATTTATTTGAGATGCTGTAAATGAGGGGTAGCTCCCAGCATAGCTGCACATACAGTATCCATCATGTCAGTTTATTATTTTTACTGGATCACAGAGGGGAAAAAGCAAGAGAAGCAACTGCAGTCGGTTATAGTGCCGGTCAGGGGAGAAGGGTCGACAAAATCCTGGCAGCTGTTCAAGTTCAAGGCCCAGCATGGAGAGTATAACATTTTAAACATCGCCTGGGACCCAGCAGAGAAGCCGAGCAGAAGAGAGACGGTAAGAAGAAGAGACAGCATAGAGACGTGGGGTGAGATTGGAGGTGAGAGAGTGAGGGGTTTTGGAGGGTGATGTAAGGAGGAGGAGGAGGGAGGGGGGGTTTCACTGCGGCTGGAGAGATCCTCCCATCTGCCAGCGGACAGCCTGTCCTCCCCTGAGCTATCTGAAGAATCTGGTCAGTCAGTGCAACATGGCGCCTCCTCAATCCCTCCAGCTGGCTGTTTGGGCCCTGTTTGGGGTGGTCTCTTGACAACTGGCCCCCATCACCTCCCAGCACCCCCACCAGGATAGACCAATGAATAAAGCAACCCTCTCTGTCCTCAGCTGCTCAGGCTACAGCAGGCTTCATATCAGCATTAACATGGGATTGTCATATTAACATTTACAGGATTGTATTTTAATGCTTATATCTGCACTGATAATATATTACAGGGTTGATACAGGGCTGGCAGCGCTCATTATGTGTACATGGAGAAATTGGCTCTCGCTGCACAGTTTTCAATTTCGCTCCTCTCTGGAGACGTTGTCGGGCCAACTGTTGGATAAACTGACCCGTGTGTGGCTGATCACATGTGGTAGCTGTTTTGAGATTGATGCAAGTGAGTGTGATGCAAGGCCACTGCGCACAACTTTCCCTGGACGTTACAGTGTCCCCAACAACATCTGGAGCTTGTTGCGGCCTCAAATTATCAGGCCCTTTTCCTGCGATTCAGCTGGCACAGGAGGCCAGGGGAGAGAGTGTGTAGTGACCTGTTTCCTGTGGCTAGATTTGTGAATGAAGTGGGAGGGTAATGGCATCAGACCCTAAACACTGTAGCAGACCATGAATGGATTTAAGTTGTTTGGAACAAGGCTGATTGCATTTTAAACAATTTTATACTCTCTCTTGGAGCATTCACTCGCTCTTGAATCATGACACTTGTGATCGAATTTCCGTTTGGATAACAATCCTTTTGATTTCTTACTTTACAGCACGTAAAGTATGAGGACACTTGTTTGATCACTGATTCTATAACAAGTTGCAGCTTTTACTTACGTCCCAGTGCAGAGGAACAGGCCTCTCGTGCATGTAGAGGCCTTGATTCTTTTTATTTTTCAATCTCCAAGAAATAACAATCATATGGCAGCCATACCTCACCCCCGTCTCCAGTTTAGTGAGCCAACATTGTGTAAAGACAATAGTGGCAAGGGATAACTTTAACAGGACAGACATATAAAGGGCGCCATTGTTCCCCTAGAATCGCCAAAAAGTAGAGAGGAAATAGATTCAGGGAAAAAAAAGAGTCAAAAAGAAAACCCCGGCAGTGTGGGACCATGTTCTGTTTGGATTGGGAGGTTCAGGAACCGGGAGGAATGCAGAGAGCCCAAGTGAGCAACAGAGAAATATTTCTTCCAGTGGAGGCTGTTTTTTAAAGGAATGGGTTATTATAGTTGGCCAGTTAAACCCCCTCAAGTAGCCATGACATCATGGCTGGGCTTGGTGCTGCAGGGGACAAACAAAGGAGGGTTTGTACCCAGAGAACCCTGGAGAGCTTTGAGGGTTTCGGGGGGACTCGGAGGGAGGCAGAACGAGGGGGTTAGAAGTCACATCTGGACTCTTTACCTGACCCAATCAAACCCTGAGAGGGAATCAAGTGTGCCAAACTGCATCTAGAAAAATCGTGAGGCTGCACTGAACTCGAAATCAAGAAGAGGTATGAAAGGTAGAGAACTGGCTGGTAGTGTTTCCATTTTGTATTGTTATCAAAACACAGAGTTAAGTCAGCCTCCACATAGGGATACTGTGTCCACTTCCTTGACATATTGTTGGTGAGTTTGTCAGAAATACTGAGAATGACTTACCATGTCTAATGCGAAGTGACACCTCAGCAGTATCGTATAAAATCATTTAACAGCAGCCGCTCTTTAATAATCATCTCCTCCTGCACAGAGTGGCAGATACTGGCGAGGAACCTGATCTGCTCTGTTAATTCATCATTGCTTAACTCGAAAAGTCGATACGCATCACAAACCGTCGATTAGGTTTCACTCATTATATTCTCTCTAAGCCCTGTCTTAGCTCCACTGCATGATGTCAGCCAATGACATAAACTCCACAGCTGTCTCCTGGAACTGGGCTTATGAAAACTTATCATATTACTTCCAAATGCTGCAGAGTGTGACCTGAGCATGCACCCCCGCTCAGAGGAGCCTATCTATAAATGCTAAATTTACTCAGATAGAGCCAGGAACACTTTACTGGGTCTGTTTGGTGTTGGGTCGCTGCCATAAAAGCGGTGACTGCAACACAGTCTACAATTAAAACCGAGATTCTGGCACTTAATACATTCTTTAAAAATGGAATATACCTGTAATATTTTAGTGAATACTGCTCTTTATTTTAACACAGTGAAAAGCACATGTTTAGCTTATTTTTCTATATAAACTGGAACAAAGTTGAGCAAGTAAATTCTTGAACCTGGAAATAGCTTAATAATTTTGATAATCATTTAATTTTGATTTTAATAATTTTTAATTTAATTGTAATAATTTCACCAACTAAACACTATAAAAGTGAAACTATAGTTGAATCACCTCATGTAATCTGTCATCACCTGCTCTTACAACTTTTAGGTGATGCACTGCAATTGTTTTTTTTTTGGTTTTTGCTTTTTTTTTATTCTGTTCTACAACATGTATTTATCTTCAGTTCAAAAGATCCAACATGATGCCGTTTTGCTTGGTCATCAGATGCTGATAATAAACTGTTGTTGTCGCTGTGTTAACAGATGACTCAGGTTCTGATAAATCTGGACCCGGGGCGGCTGGCGGAGCAGAGTCTGACCTGGGCACTGATGGCTTGTCAGAAAAATTTGGTAAGAGCTCTGTTGGCATGCTAACAACGATGCAGTAGTAAATTAAAGGATAACAAGACTGGGTCTGCATGTTCTACAAATCACATGTGCTTTTGTTTTTAGATTTTTGGATGCATTTCTTTTTCCAGGCTTTTATCTTTTTATGCTATAAAACTCTATTAGTCGACTCTTCCTCTGTCATGTCATGTCTGCATTTAAAGGAACAATTCACCCAAAAATGAAAACTCAGTCGTTACCTACTAACCATCCATGCCGATGGAAAGTCGGTCAAGTTTTGTAGTCTACAAAACATTTCTGGAGAATTACAGCAAGACAGCGCTGCAGCATTCTACTAAACATCTGAAGCAAAACAACCCCCCCAAAAAAGAAACACAGTAAAATGGCTCCGTACAGCTTGGCTGGGGTAATTCCCAGGAAGCCCTGAGGTCGCTAATTGATTTGAAAAGGACATTATTTACACCATCGACATGTGGTCGAGCTGCTTCAGACAATGCTTTAAGCTTTTGGAACCATTTTATGTTTGATTTTCAGTTACATTTTACTTTTTAAAAAACATAATGGCTGAATTTTCATATGTGGGTGAACTTATCCTATGATTTCTCAATATGTCAAGTGACATAGTGTTGCCTAGTAATGCGGTTTAATGCAGATTTTGGCTGTGATGAGCCAAAACGTGCAAAAACGCTGGAATGGTCCTTTTTAAATAAGGCTGAATTGTCAGCTCACATCATGTATCCACTCCCAAGTTACTGAATGTTTCCTCTCGTTTCCCCAACAGTGCGTCCCCGCTTCACTCAGCCTGCCAAGATGAGAAATAGGGTGATAGCTCGTCCTGAGGGCAGCTCACTGCGGCTCAAGTGCATGGCCAGTGGAAATCCTCGACCGGACATCGTGTGGCTGAAGGACGACAGGCCGCTGACGGAGCAGGAGGTCGGCGAGGGCCGTCAGAAGAAGTGGACTCTGAGTCTGAGGAACCTGACGCCGGAGCAGAGCGGCAGATACACCTGCAGGGTCTCCAATCGGGCGGGGGAAATCAATGCGACGTATAAGGTCGATGTCGTACGTGAGTATCCCACAGAGAGGCTGAGCTGCACGCATACCGGACATACTCACCTGGAAATACGAATGTTAACAAATGAGGCATCAATTTAAATGATTACTGCTGTGTGGGTGGATCTTTGCTTTGGGAAATAGCATAGGAATAACTGTAACCTTTACAAAAAACCTTCTCTCTGATCTACCTACTCCTGACGCCTGATCGCGATCAGCAGGTCTTATTCATATCCTTGCTGCATGGATGAATGTGCTTGTGTAATCATGTATATGAGAAGCATATTGAGGAAGCAGGCTTGAGAGTGAGGGCTTGTGCCCTGGTGTTTGTACAGGGGGAGAGAGAAAGAGAGAGAGGGAGAGAAGCTGTTTAACTTAGAGACCCTCCACCCAATCTGGAGCTGATTAAAGCCCAGCTGTCTGCCAGAACCCCCCCCCCCCCCCCCCCCCCCATGAGAAATGTGTGCTGTACAACCAGGAGCAAAGAAAGAGAGGAAACTAATCACACATACTTCTAGTCTTACATGTGGTATTCCTCCCTCTCTGTCAATTATAAGTTCTAAGCCCCAGGCTAATAACGGTATGGACAACTAAGACCTCTTCTATCTGCAGAAGGGCTGTCATGTCAAAAGAAGTCCTGACAGTGTTTCTCTGTGTCTCTGTACAGAGAGGTCAAACTGCAAGCCTGTTTTGACGGGCACTCATCCAGTCAACACAACGGTGGACTATGGAGGCACCACGTCGTTCCAGTGCAAAGTGAGGAGCGACGTTAAGCCAGTCATTCAGTGGCTCAAACGTGTGGAGACAAACGAGGAAAGCCGCTACAACTCCACTATCGAGGTGGGAGACCATCGCTTCGTGGTGCTACCCACGGGGGAGGTGTGGTCACGACCCGATGGCTCCTACCTCAACAAGCTGCTCATTACCCGCGCCAAGGAGGAGGACGCCGGCATGTACATCTGCTTAGGCGCCAACACCATGGGCTACAGCTTCCGCAGCGCCTTCCTCACTGTGCTGCCAGGTGAGGCCTGGGGAATGTCTGTTTACAGTGAAGGGCTGCTTCAGCAGCAGGATGTGTTACAAAAGTACTGCAGAGCAACAAATCACCCACTTGGACAAGGATCTGTGCTATCACTTTGTATATTTTATGTGGTTGTTTATTTTTAGGGATCTGCATTAGTGGATATCACACAATGACATCAGAGGAATGTTTAACTGGAAGGAAAGCAAGACTACATACATGTCAGGGAAAAGTAATGATGACAGATGACAGCAAAGCAAGGTTAACGAGCATAAATGTTATGTTGTTACATGTTTCATGTCAGTTTTTGATATGTTTGGGACTTATCCTCCACCAAATATATATATAAATAACTGTCAGATTCAGGAGGCATTGAAGCAGTCATCTTGTTTTTAAGGGCTGAAATGTAGTTTTTTCAGTAAATTAAGTGAAGCAAATGTATAAAGCTGTAGGCATTGAAGAGCTCAAATTAGGGCTGGGCTGTCCTTAAAATTATTTTCAGATATTTTTAGGCTATATTGCGACACACAGCATATATCTTAATATTTTTTAAATATCCTTGAAAGAGCTGCATAAATGCCAGGACTGAATATCATGATCGTTTTTTACCCAATACGTTGATAGCAACATTGCAACAATATTGTAGAGATGACTTCCCACAAAGTTTTACCTCAGTGAGATTATTGATAAATAATCACTAGTAATGTAGATATAATGATTAATTGGGTAAAGGCAAGTGGAACAGTCTGGTGAGTTCAGAAATTACATTTTAATTTTATGCAGCCTTAAAAAACTAGGAAAAGACAACACTTGTGCCAAAATATAAGATGATATATAGTCTTATTAGATGCCCCGACCCAAACTCAAATGATCGGTCCCTTAACCAATTGGAAAATAATCAACAAAAAATATTTAACAGGTTTGATTAAATATGAAATGTGTAAGTCAGTTTTCAAGGAAAAAAGTGCGAAACACTCGCTGGTTTTTGCTTCACAAATGTGAGGATTTCAATCCAAACAAAAAACAGCAGACTAATTGATGGTGAATATAATCCCTTGTTTCGGGCCTGAAGCACTTCACCTGTGTATTTAAACAAACTCTTGGCAGCGTTTTAAGAGCTGGAACCTTGTTTTGATTTTTTATTTTGGCCCTCTTTTTCTGCAGACACGAAGCCTCCCATCACGCCCATTTTCTCACCAGCCTCCAGCTCCCTCCCCTGGCCTGTCATCATTGGGATCCCAGCTGGAATAGTGTTCATCTTTGGCACTGTGCTCCTGTGGTTCTGCCAGAGCAGAAAACACTGCCCCCCTCCCAACCCTCCAGCTGCGGCCGCACAGGTACTGCAGGGCTCCCACCGGTTGCCCTACCGAGAGCGGGACAGGGGCTACGCGGCTCCGTCGTCCAGCTCCTCCAGCCCGGAGAAAGACTGCATGAGCTCCATGAACTATGAGGAGTACCTGGCACAGCAGCAGCTCCTCCTCGCCCAGGGAGGCCCAACGATCCCCCCTAAAATCTACCCTAAAATTTACACTGACATTCACACGCACACTCACTCCCACGTGGATGGAAAAGTACATCAGCATCAACACATTCATTTTCAGTGTTAGCCTCGGTGCCAAACATCCCCACTGACTGCTCCAGTATCTACGAGGGACAATGAGCTGTGGACTGAACAGCCGCATTCACCTGGCATTAAAAAAAAAAACTCTTCTCGTAGCTGGAGATGACTGGGAAGAGTGGGAAAAACAGTGGCCAGTGATACACATCCAAACTTCCATATTTGGTGCTTATTTTTATACCTGTCAGATCCTCACACCACTAAAAAAAATCCATGAATCTTTGTTGTGCACTTAATACAAAAAAAGGACTTTTGTTTTTTGCAGCGTGTGAGTTTAAACGCAGCTGAAAGGTCTCCCTCAGCAGCTGAATTTGGCATTTTCCTACTTGAGGTGTAGCAGAAAATGGAGGTTAGGTTTTACCTTTCACTTATTCAGCTGTTGGAGTGCGGAGGCTCCGTGTGTTCTGCCTGGAAATGAAGATGAAAAATGGTACTCAAGATTTACAAAGGGGCCGTTTTTTACGCTCCTACTCAGGTAGTCCCTTTGTTGTTAAAGATGCATAATGTTTGAAATGCTGACCACTATCCTTTGTTACCTTTCTCCATCCCTCACGTTTGTCCTCTGTTATCAGTGATATAGAGTAGGCTGGGAAGTTTTTTTAAGCCTTTGTTATGGCATGCAAACCTTGCCTAAGACTGCAAGGGATGGCAGAAGTGTGTTTCCACGTTAACTGAATTGGTCTTCTTTATATTTCTAGTTAGGTTCCCATCATCCAGTCAGTAGCATGTTTTCGGTAAACCAGCAGAGGATAACCTTCTCCAACCACAGTTTATGAAGCTGTAGTCATTTTATAATCAAGTTGAGTCATGAATATTTAATTTATTTTGCTAAAAAATGTATCAAAAGTTTTATTTTTCAGAGTAAGGCGTTTTACATATCTATGTAATGTTATTAAAGTATACTGTTGTTGTCGTGTATAGTACATTTTCAGTACTTCGTCACCCAGTTTAATCACATTTAGTTAATGCCAATATGTAGGTATTTCTGTATGTAATTTGGTTATATTTGACAATCTTGTATGATGTACTCTGTTCAAGGCGCAAAAACTAAATCATCTAAAGTGTGATGGTTTGGTAGTTTGATTAAATAACCTTAAACAAAATTCAGTATACATGAACATTTAACCATTTGTTCAACCAATGAATAGTCTTTAAACGTTGCTAACGAGGGCGAAAAAAAGTAATTGTAAAAATTGTTGTCCTCCAAGATAGCTGTTCCCTGTCCTAAAACATAATGGCTGGCTACAGACAGGTCAGCTTTCTTCCTTTGAGCGAGCTGAAGTGTCTGCTGAGGGTGACACAGAGGGCAGCCAGCAGAGAGATACAAGTTGCTGGAATGAATGACTGAATAGATACCATACAGACACAAGAGCAGTCTCACACAGTCCCTTTTTAGATGAGTGATGGCCCCTGCAAGACTACACCGAGTGACCAGCATCTTTCCCCCATTTAAAGTGAATCGCCTCCCCCTCTCCTCGGCCCGCACTACCACCTCATTCAACTCCAATCTAGGTAGGATTTCCTTTCACCATTTAGGAAGTGCATTGTCCTGCTCAGGGAGTGATGTGACAGGACCCTGTGATTGCTCAGGAAAGAAGGGGAGCATTGTGTCAGGTGAGCTCTTGTTTTGTTATGAGCGTTGCAGGATGGGGATGAGCTCTGGCTCCAGACTGATGAGGTGAGTACGTTGAACATCTTGGGTGTTTTATGGAGAAATTCTAAACAGAAGTATTTTTTTAGGCTTCAAACAGCCATGTTAAGTCCATAGACATAAATAATGCTTTAAATTCAAACCCCAGATGAGGAAATAATAAACATGTAGACAGACACTGCCCCCTAGTGGTGTACAATCATGCACATGGCAAATTAATTGTTCGAACTTGTAAATCATCTTTATTAAACTTTTTTACAGTAGTAGAAGAACATAGACAAAGACAAACAATGTGCTACACATGAAAATGATCCAGACAACAATCATAAGGAAAGACTGAAATAAAGTCATAAAATGTACAGTATTTATAAATGAGCTCAACCCTTCTGGACTTTGGTGATAAGCTCATCACAAAGTTTGGTGAGCTCTTCAGCCTCTTTCTCCTGTAAAAAGGGAAATTAGAAAAATATAAAAGATGATAATTCAGACTTTATCTTAAAAAAAACTCTGCAACACTGTCTAATATATGAACTCACCTTTTGGTCCAGGCTCTTCTCCAGTGACTGTACCTTCAGCTGCTCCCGTCGCAGCTGTGCTTGGAGTGCAGATACCTCAGATTTGTTTTTGGACCGCACCTCAGCAATTTCGCCATTTGCTCTGAATATGAATAAATGTTAGTCAGACACTTGCATGTCCTCCAATAAAAAAAAACATTAACACAGTAAAAATCCATGTTTCTTACTGGCCAATTTTCTCCTCTGCGTGGGCTTTAAGGGTCTGGTAGCGCTGCTCCTCCTTTTTGATCCTCACCAGATAGTCCTGAGCACAAGCTTTCAGTGTCTCTTCATTCTAGGGAAAAGGCACAGAAAACCTAACCAAAACTGCCACAGCATTTGCTAAAACATAAGATATGTCAAGTGTTTTATAACAGGACAAGTGCTCATGTTTTCCAACCTTTTTGTAGCCCTGAACAACATCTTTGTACTTCTCCAGTCTCTTGAAAAGGTCAGCAAAGGATCTCTCCATGGTGTTCAGATCATTGGACACCTGCTCCTTCTCCAGCAGGGCCTCGTTGAGTTTCATCTGGGCCTCCTGCTTCTCCTTCTCTCGATCAGCTGATGAATACAAAGATGTTTAAAAGCTCTTTTCAATTAACCACAAAAATACTTACAACTGTGACATGTGCATAATTTAACTTACACATCATTTGTGCAATCATGAGCTCAAATTCTGCAATTATTTTCCTGTGTGCGAGAAAGAAAGTGTCAAATGTTTTTGAAACCTTGATAGCATTGAGTTAGAATGACAAAAATTAAATAAACAGCTTACCTCATTTCTTGACCATCATCAAGTAGTCTTTTGTACTTTGCACTCCACTGGTCCTCTTTTACCATTGCCTATTCGAAAGAACGCACACAGACTATGTTTAACCAGTGTCAAAACAACAATACGTTTTTAGTTTATGGTGAGGGCATATACACCTCTGCTTTCAAATTAAAAAGGAACATTTCTGTTAAAGGGGCACCATGTGGAAATTCAAACCTAGAATATTTTAATATTACAAATATAACGTAATCTAACACTTGTGTGTAGGCATATGTACAAGCGTAACAGATTGGAGTTCAGGCCATCAACAAGATCTGTATAAAATGGCTTCAACCTAAACCAAGTGATATCAAAAATAGGAAAACCTCTTCAGAGTTTGAAATGGGTGCTGCCATTTGTAGAAATACAAGTCATTGAGTAGGACGTACTTCAGCCTGGACCCTGGCAATGGCTGCATCCATGTCCTTTTGACTGTATTTCAGCACTTCAATAATCGAATCTTCGGTTGTTGCTGGCTGGCGAAACTGTGGGACGAGGCTCTCAAGGATTGGAGGAGGCTAAATGAAAGTAACAATGTAAACAAATCAGGTTAGGAAACACAGCAAGGACGTGCTGAATATTGTTTCCAAAATAGCGGATAGACACATCCACTTATAGTCAAGTATTAAATTAAGCACAGTCAATGGTGGCGGTACAAGAGTGACTTACTGGGGCTGTAGCATCATCGAAGAGCTTGAAATCGTCATTTTGTGGTCCCGTTGCAGTCTCTTTTTCTGCCATCTGTGGGGCTGCAAGCCTGAATTTAGGAGAAAAAGAAGTCAGTTGTGAAGTGGTCAAAGTGGTTACATTTGAGACAAATCTCATTCTGTTGTACACAACGTCCAAAGCGGAACAAAATCAGCTCTAACGTGCAGTGACAGCAGCAATCAGACTGAGTGAAAACAGAAGTACGTCATACTGTGAAACAAAGCTAGCAGGGCGAGGGACGTGGGACATCTGAGCAGCCGGGCCGCCAGACTTCTTTGGGCTCTCTCTCAGGAGGGGGTCAAATTTAAGGTACAAGGATTGTTTCCTTAATGCAGACTCCTTGAACTGCAGAAGAAAAAAAACAGTTAACTGTTTTTTAAAAATGTTCATGTCATGCATCAACAATGACAGAATTTAGTTTGACACATATGAAAAAAATACTTACATTGCTGGACCCAAACTGTTCTAGGTAGTCGAATTGTCCATCAAAGTCATTGGCCATGACTGGAGAGAAAGATCACAGTTAACATCAAAATTAGCTTACTATTCAATGACGCTTCACAAAGAATACATTCCCTCTGTACAGAATTAAGCATTTCTTCAACAGAGAAGTACTGACTCTTAGGAAATCACACAACAAACCCTAAAAATAAGTTGACAAAATAAGAGTTATAGCCAACATTTACTTACACACAGTTCCAGGAACAAACTCGTCATTGAATTCTAACAAAGCAGCCTCTGACTTCTGCTCAGGAAGACTCTCCACAGGTTTTTCAGCTTCAAGTTGAAATCCCTGATCAAAGGCAGCCTTGTGTTCAGCATCCTGTCAAACCACAATAAAAACATTTTTGATGAAAAACACAAGTTAAATGGAGAAGCATGAATTTGTCAAACTGCGTTACTTCTCTTACCTCCCCGGGGTTGGCGTCAGCAGCTGGGACACTCTCTCCAGCACTATTGAGGAAAAAGTATACAAACTTAAAGTGAAATTAAGTGTTTGTGGCAGTGCCTGCTGCAAATAAATGCTTAATACACTCAGGGAAAAGTTAACGTACCATGCTAGTGATACATCTTCCTTCTCCACAGGCTTGTCCATTTTCTCTTGATTGGAAGCTTCCATGAGCACCGGGCTGGATTTCTCGCTGACTTTTGGAGAGTTGTTCATGCTTGATTTTGTACCAAAGGGATTGAAGTTTGGGTCATCAAACTTCTCAAAGTCAAATGAGTAAGCTCCTTTAGGAGCTTCGGCAACATCACTGGCTTCAGGCTTCACTTGACTTTCTTGTGGTGGTTTGACATCAGACGCCAGCTTTTCTGCTTTCGATTTCAGACCAGGGGGCCTTTTGCCAAATTTCTTGGGTGGCTGTTTCTTTCTGACCTCACCGCCATCATCAAAATTGAACTCAAGTTTAACTGGTCCTTCCTTGATTGAGGCATCAGATGGCTGTGTGTCAGCAGCTGGAGCTTTGGCAGCATTAGCTGAGATTGGGGCCACTGAGGCTACGGGTTTCACCGCAGGCTGAACAGGCACCTCTTCAGGCAACTCTTGAGCCACCTCTGGCAGTTTAACAACATTTATGGGCTTATTTTCCTGAACCTCCTCGACAGGTGGGTTATTGTCTGGCACCTTTTTCCCAATGACAGGGGAATTCTGAATTTTAGAGCCACCGGTTTGGAAAGGATTGATTGCATCAAGGTTGTCAAAATCTAGACTGTAAGAGCCCTTCGCTGGCAGTGGAGCATCTTCTACAAAACTGCCGGACACCTTGTCTTCATTGATACTTGGAGACATTTTAGCAGGTTGTTTTTCATCAGGCGTGGCAGTGTAGGAATCCAATTCCTCGACCGCTGCTACCTTCACCACTGTGACCACACTACTCTCTGTGGAGCTGATGTCAGCGGAGAGGTCAGCCAGTGAATTTTCCACAGACTGGTTGAATGGAAGCGTCTCGTCTAGTGCCGATTCTATCTTGGTCAGCTCATCAAAAGTATTCTTGGGTTCTGCGTGTTGAGGCTCAGTTTGAGGTGGGTGTGGGTTTTCAACAGCGGGTCTCGCAGGAGAAAGCATCATCTTATTAGAGCCACTAAATGGATCCATAGCTTCAAGATTGTCAAAATCCAACTGATAGCCTCCTTTGCTTTGTATTGGCATTTCATCATCAGGATAAGAGGACACTTCTGTGGAAAATTCAAGATTGTCATACATTTTTCAACATTCAGAGACACTTGAGGGAAATAAGTTTGTAAAGTTGGACAAACTACCTTGTTTGGGCTCCCCAGGCTGCTCAGCGACATCTAGTGGCAAAGTACTGTAAAAACAAAACAGACTTGTTTTGTTATTGATCAGTCATTTCACTTGAAGCATTTTAGAGTATAAGAAATGTTACTTACTTTGTTTTATCCAAAGATAAGGACTCAATTGATTTTGTACACTCATCCACACTTGTCATCTTGACAGACTTGCTGGGTGAAAGAATTCTTTTAGTATGAGGGTCTCTCCTCGGAGTCTGAAAGCAGACCTACACACAAGAGATTTGATCAGAGGAGTAAATACAACCCGAAAGTAATGAAAATAATAGCCTTTTCACTGTATCTATATCTGACAAAAGTAAGTCTACTTTGCAAATATGTGCTAGAAAGATGACTGAAAATATCCTTTATTTCAGATATAAAAGGCAAAGAATCAAATATTTAAAAGGTGTCTTGGTGCAACAAAAAAATCAATCTACCCATCTGCCACTTCAGGGTAACAAGGCCAATAGCTGTACTGTAGAAAAGGGTTTAGCATGGTGATACTGTCGATACAGTGTATAAAAGAATATCGGGGATTCTGTACCTTGGACCCCTTTGGCACAGCCTTGCTGGGAAGGTTCTCCGTCTGACGCAAGATGGAGGGCCTCCCGGTTGGTTGATCCAGTGCAAAAATGTCGTTAATTGAGCTGTTCTGCTTTCCTCCAGGGCAGACGCCACGATTCTCATCATTCACATCAACAGAACTCATCCTGTAAAAAGCAAAGAGACAAACTGTAAGTTACAGGGCTGGAGCGAGCCAACTGCAATATGAGGGAGGCATCATCCTCAAAGCTGCACCCAGCTGATAAGACACTTTTGGTCATTTGGTCACTGATGGGTGTGAAAATCGTCTGCACTGAGAAAGATGACACACAAAGTTAACAGCACAATAAAGACATATGTGACTTTGCCACTTTACTAATGTAGTTAAATCTTGGTTTAAATGTGCATAAAATAATGTGATTGGTATAATAAACTCCTTTACAGGGAGGTGTTGCAGATTAAAAAGGTAGAAAAGTAAAGATTTTTTCTTAGAAAACTGTAGTTTTTTTCAATGTAAACTGTATCATTGTCCTATGATGCAGCATTATTGCCTTTGTAGCATCAACTTCTTTTAACAAACTGTCAGCTGATAATTTCCTACTCCAGATAAGTGTTGCTATCAAGCTAGTGTATTTGGGCTAATATGTAACAAAAAGTTGCAGCAGAGCAATGCCAATATATTTGATGAGGAACAGTGCCGCCATTTCATTGTTTGTCCACCAGATGTCACCATCAAGTTTGTTTATAGATGCTTATGTTCATCATTCTCATTAGTGGTTAAAGCAATACTACAAGCCAAAATACAGTTATGTCATAATAGTAAAAAATATCACAATATGTCTTATTTATCAATATAACTGATAATAGTGCGTTGAGAAACCAGGCTATAAAGCCCAAAGGTATGTACTTTGGCTTAGGTTAAAGTGGTATATATTAATATAGAAGACAAAATACACAAATGAATGACTTGGGGGGGCTGGTGAGTCAGCCCCCGGGTAAAAATTATGTATTCTGTCAACTGGTCAATGGCAAGTGAATGTTCAAATATTAATACCAGCGACTCTATAGATTAACATTGTTTTGATTGAGCTAGTGAGTAAAGCAAATCTGCCAGTCACGTGCTTGTTTTAACAGCATCTGGCTGGTGGTTGGTACTCTAGTCTAGACCATGGTCAGCCCTGGTCAGATTAAAACAAATTGTATGCAGCTGTCATTAGTCATGTATCACATAATTCCTGTGCTTTTCATTCTCTGACACGACAATTAGCGAACGTCAGCTAGTTAAAATGAGGCGTTTTGTCATAAAAGCCACAAAGAATTTTGACACTAGACGAGCACGGACATAACTTGGGCTGATAATAAAAGGACTACTTTAGCTAAGCTAACTTTTAGCTAACATAGTTGAGAACTAACGGTAGACCACGCAGACGTTAACAGTAAACGGAAAACAAAAACTTTTGATGTTTTTGGTATAAACAGAGGCATATTATCATTCTGCATTCACCACCTACCTCAAAAAAGCAGATGAACTTGGTCAAAATAATAACGTCCTTCGTGAAAGCACTCAACTGCCGGGTGACCGATAAGTAAAGATTCAAGATGTGCTACTGAAAACCCCACGGCTTGCCAGGGTGAGAAGAACCGTTTGTAATTTAAAAGTCTTGAAACGTACCAATAGAATCGCCAGAAACATTCAAAGGAAACGCGCTTCCTGGTTGAGCAGCCAATCGCAATCAAGAGCGGATATGATCCAATCGACGGCTGCGCTCTGGAGCCAACTTCAGAGATATCATTACTAGCAAGATAGTTCTTTCGACGACTAGCAAACTCAGCTACAGTGGCCACACTCACCGTACACAACAGTAGCTTTTAATGGTAATCAGGACATGAGCTACTTTCACTTTTTTTTCACACGGACAGTAAGCAATAACATTATATGTAACAAAGAAGTGAGCTGATAATCCAGTTGAATACATAGACAAGCCTGGTTGCTTCGCGGCATTGAAAGCGAAATGGGAAGTAAGGCTAGGAGAGTCTCTCATTTCTGTTTACAAAGTAAAAGAAAACAAATTTAAATTTGAAGACAAAAACAACAAGTGTAATACAGCTTCAGTTCGGATTTAATATTGCATTTGATTTTAGACTATTTATTTCCCCTTGAAATATGCACGATGGTAGTAGTTTTTTCTTTTGACCATATTCTTTGTGTATGTCTTTTTTACTTTATGTCTTTGTAGATTGGTATGTCATCCAGCAGATATAACATGGCCTGGTTGCGAAACAATCAAGCACAGTCTGACCAATCTTGTGTGGACAGAATTTTAATCATAAACCTTTTTGATAGTGATTTTAACCTGACATATTACAAGTTCTGGTCAGTTTTGCCATTCAACTCAAAGGGCTTCTAAACTGTGTCCTGTATTTATGTATTCATATGTATGTAGTCAGACATACTGACACATACAAATCCTGCATGCTATAATATTGGCATTATTGATTATCAATATGACTTGAGTTAAAAATTATTAATAAGCTGGTAAGATGTATGATTGCTCCTATATCAGCTCAAGCTGTGAAGACTCATAGAGTTTTAAAATAATGTGAATTATCAAGGTAAGTGGAAAATTGGGTATAATGGGGAAGTAGAAATGGATAATATTTAGTAATGTTTATATCATCGATGCTAAAGAAAATGTTGAACCTGACAGAGCAGATGCCCTTATAAAGCCATAACGCTGCACACTCCGCTACAGTAGGGGGCGACAATCACCTGTCACGCTGGTTTATACGCCGTCATTAAGCGACAAAGAAGTACATGCAGCTCTGCCCGCCAATTTTGACGGATGTAAACAGTACGTCCTCGGTCGTCTTTGCTATGATGAAAGTTATGTTTACCTTTTAACGTCGACCATATCTTTGTCAACCATGAATTCCAGTGGAAAAGGTACCGCAACCCACATCTACACATGTTAATAGTTGTTTCGTGAATTTTTTGAGTAGTATGCTGTCAACATGCCACAGACAGACACGGTTGCTGTCGCTTACATTTAACATGAAGGTATCTTGGTAAACTTAGCACGCTAAGCTAGGTAGCGTACCTAGTTGGATTTAGCATACTAACATGATTTAACTAACTCTATCAGCTAAAGAAGCAATAACATGTTATTATTTTATTTACAGGCTCTGCGGATTCATCCCAACTTGCTCCCAGGTAATACACCCTTAGGAGGCTTTGCGACAACAAGTTAGACTATGTTGCTAACCTAAACATTGTAAACTGGTGACTTGAATTTGCCGATGCTCCTTAACGTACCGTCGACACTTTTGTCTCAGTTACTTGTGATTCGGACTTGCCTCTACTGTTTTGACTGAGGAGAATAGACAATTAGAAAAGCTACAATGAAATAAAGATTGTCCTGTCCTCGGAACGAAATGGGATCATTTAATCAATTTGTGTGGTTTACAAGTGCTTAAGTTATTTTTTATATTTATATTTCCTGCAGCAGTGACAGCAACTCTATCAAAGTCTTTGTGCGAGTGCGACCTCTGACCCAGGGTAGTGGGCTGACCACAGATGGAGATCAGAATCTCTGTCTCACCGTCACCTCACCCAACACCATCCGTCTGCTCTCAAAACCAGAACCGCGAACCTTTACCTATGATCATGTTGCTGACATGGACACATCTCAGGTGAGAGGACACATCATCTTAGCAACATACAACTGGCACGAGTAAAACTAGCTTTCATGTACAATCATGATTGTAATCATGATGATAATAATAATAATAATAATAATAATAATAATAATAATGATAACAATAATCTGATCTTCATCCGTCATTCTTCAACAGGACTCTGTATTCTCTAGTGTGGCCAAGAATATTGTTGAGTCTTGCGTGAATGGATACAATGGTACCATATTTGCCTAGTAAGTGATCATTATGTTGTCTATGTAAGGTATAATTTAAGAATATGTTGTGGCATAATCACCCATTAAATTTCTTTATTTCTCTTCTGCTTCTGTAGTGGACAAACAGGCTCAGGGAAAACGTTCACCATGCTTGGTGAGAATACAATCTTTTATCCACATCGCTGCAAATGCTGTAACATCCAGCAATGTATTAGTCGTAGTGACACTTTTTTCTCTTTTGCTTTAGGACCGTCTGAGTTGGATAACTTCACAGATGAACTAAGGGGCGTTATTCCGCGAAGTTTTGAGTACATATTTTTCCTCATCAACAGAGAAGTGGAAAGGGTGAGCTTTAACATTTCATCACCATGCAGATCTTCGTTTTAAACCAATAATTCTTTGTTTATTTTCTAACGAAACTGTTGCTGTCTTTGTTTTTTTCCCCCTGAAGTCTGGCCAGTCCAAGAGTTTTCTTTGCAAATGTTCATTCATTGAGATATACAATGAACAAATTTATGACCTCCTTGACACAGCATCAGCCAGCCTTTTCCTCAGGGAGAACATCAAGAAAGGTCTGTTTGTTGAGGGAGCTGTGGAGAAGTTTGTCAACTCGGCTGCAGAAGCCTACATGGTATAAACATTTTGTTGGTTGTCACTCATAGAGGGCAATTGTACCCAGTATAATGCATAGTAACCCTCATGTCCGACTAGGTAGAGGGGATGGGGATATTCTAATATACCTTGCAATCAGGTCCATCATTATAAAGTAAAAGTATTATTTTGTGCAATATAAAGTGTGCTGTTTATTGTTTATCTGTTTAGCTGTGCCTTGTTAGATTGCAGATTGCATTAAATGTATCTTTATTAAATACAGGGCAGGGGGCATCTTGAGAAGTCTGCTGCTTGAGTGTACATAATTTGTGTTTGAAACCACGTAGGTGCTGTCTACGGGCTGGCGTAATCGACGAGTGGCCTCAACCTCCATGAACCGTGAGTCCTCTCGATCACATGCCGTGTTCACCATGACTTTGGAGTCCAAGGAGTCCATCAATGAAGTGGTGAACATCCGAATGTCTCAGTTGAACCTGGTAGATCTGGCAGGGTCTGAGAGGCAGAAAGACACACACACAGAAGGCTCCAGACTCAAGGTGAAGCTAAGTCCATGAATTCAGTGTCCTTCTGAGATACTACATTTATTATTTTGGTGTTGCCAACAGCTTTTTTCTCCATTGCTTCTATTTTAGGAGGCCAGCAGTATCAATCGCTCCCTCATGTGCCTCGGTCAGGTGATTATGGCACTGGTTGATGTGTCCAATGGGAAGAATCGCCACATCTGCTACAGAGATTCTAAACTCACCTTCTTGCTAAGGGCAAGTGTTTCCAAATGCAGGATGTGGCTTCATTGGAGAATGTGTACATTTGCTGTCTGAAGGCGTTCCCTGAAATATGTTTACATGTTGGTGTTATGCCTACTAAAATTGATGTTCGTTTGCGAAAGAGATTGTAAAAATATATATCCATACCAATTATAGTCTTTGAAACAGTTCTGGCGGTGATTGAAATAAAATAGGAAGTATTAATCATTTGTACTTGACCTTCAAGTCTTTAATACTACATTCAAAGATGTGGTTTCTCATTCTTTCAATTTGAATAGATCTTGTCACTGTAATAGTTGTTTGTCATTTTAGGACTCTCTTGGAGGAAATGCAAAGACTTACATCATTGCCAATGTGCACCCCGGTTCAAAGTGTTTTGGAGAGACACTGTCTACCTTGCACTTTGCCCAGAGAGCCAAATTGATCAAGAACAAGGTATCAGACAGAGCTCTATATTGTGTTAAAACAGAGGTAACCAAGTGATTTTGAAGGTAGAGCACTTTGTCAATTCATCCTTGTGAAATTATTCTCTCTTGCCAGGCCATCATCAATGAAGACACACAGGGAAATGTGAAGCAGTTACAAGCTGAAGTGAAGAAGCTAAAGGAGCAGCTTGCACAGGCACTAACTTCTCAGCCAGTGGACTATGGGAGAGATGTAGCGCCAGGAGGACCTGAACTCCCCATGGGTAATGATACACAGAATAAATGTGAATCTTAACACATCCTTTTAAAATTATTCTTTAAAACCATGTGCACACTTTCAAAAGTGAATAGACTGAGGTATTAGATACAGTAAACTAAACTACTATATTATATGTAACGTAACATGTTTTCTGGTCTTTTTTACACAAGTATAAATCAGCTTTTCTCATCAGGTCCATCCGCTGAAATTCAAGACAATGTCTCATATAGAGGGAAGTTTATGTCTGCTGTGCGCCTGTGGAGGAAGCGTGATGAGGAAAAGAGGGTATGGGATTTTTTTGATTCTTTTTTTTACACAATTGTCATTTATTTTGGGAAATGATGCTGTCTATTCAGGGAAACTTACAGTAATGTTGACCACACTCAGATGCTACACGAGAAGTTGGCTCTGCTTGAGGAGGCCTTGAACCAGAAAGACAAGTTCATCCATTCCAGCCGAATGATTGTCAGATTTCGAGAGGACCACATATCTCGTCTGGAGAAAAAACTGAAGGAAGGACAAGGCTTTCTGTCAGAGATGGAGTCTCAGGCTCTGATTGACCAGCTGAAAGAAGAGATAAAGATCTTGAGAGATCAGGTACAAAATACCAATTGGTCACTGCCTTACCCTCTGTTGATTACTTGTGGATGACTGTATATGTCTGCATAATGTGTGGATACATGTAAAGTTCCACGGTCGGTATCTTCATATTTTCTTTATGAAAAGACGTATATAGTTAAATTAGATGCTCTGTATACACCATTTTTCTTGGAATAAAAACCTAAATGTTGTATCTGTTGAGCACTAATTTTCTTGTGTACACTTCTGCCCTTTTAGGTTGAACATCACCCAAAGATGACTCGATATGCAGCAGAGAACTTCGGCCTCAGACAAGAGAACCGTCAGCTCCGTTCGCTCGAATCAGTGGTGAAAGCTGAAGAGGCTGCAGCCATAGTTGCTGCTGAGGTAGAAGAGACCTTCCAGAGGGCTGTTGAGACAGAAAGACTTACAGAGGGTAGGATAATAATTGGCTTCATCAGAGGACAGGTCAAGTAAATGTACCATTTCCTATACCTGTGTACATATCACTAAACTCTTTTTGCTCCACAGCTCGAGGAACCTCTTCAACCTCTGTGGCTGCAGATACTGTCTTGTTGGCTACAATTGAGAAGTTGAAGGCTCAGCTGCTTCAGAAACAGTCCGACCTCACAGCTGCCTTGCAGGCCTTCGAGGAGTACAAAGAAATCACCAAGTAAGGAGATGTTTAATAAAAGGACCCACTCTTAAACCAGATTCGCACAAGCATTATCCAAGAAAGCTTAGCAGATGTTTTAACAACAAGCCAGTTCAAAATGCTAAAAATATAAGCCAAGAATGTTTCCCATCCTGAAATCCAGTAATGGTCGATTTTAGAACAGCTTTGTAAGGACCGTTGCGCAAAGTCTTTCCACAGACGCATGTTTTGTCAGTGACTGCTTTCTCTACAGTCCAATAAGGCCATATGAATGTAGGAGTTTATACAGTAATTAACTGGATAAATATTCACATTTAAGAAGCTGGAATCAGAGAATTTCAACATATTTATCGCCATTGTGATGTGGATTTGTTTTGTGATCTTTTCATGCAATGCCTTTTGTGGGCTTATAAAGAAAGTTTGGCAGAGTCTAATGTGGTTTTTGGATGGTGATTTGTGTTCTAGGAAACAGATGTCTCAGCTGGAGTCTGAGAAAAGATACCTTGAAAAGTCCAATAGGCATTTGGAAAACATTTTGGAAGCCACGAACGCTTACAAAAACAAGGAAGTCTCAGAGCTGAACAGAATTCATGTTGAAACAATTAAGGTGAGCAAATTTTGTATTTGTATTCAGATCGCTGTGAGGCAAACCGTAAGCTCTCTTTATTCAGTGTACTTTTGTTGTCCTGCAGATCTCACTCTAACAAGCATTGTGAAAAATCATTCTCTTGTATCCTCATATTTATTCTACCAGATTCTTACCACGCCCACCAAAGCATACAACCTGCGATCCCGTCTTGTGCCTCTCTCAAGCCCTGAGCACCTGAATGGAACAAACGGTGAAGGAGACGACATTTGGGATGAGGAGCCTCCTTCAGACATGACCGAGATGGCCTTGACTGAGGAACTGCGTCAAGTGCAGGTTCAGAAATGTGGATTATGGCTTCAATATGTGTAGAAGAATGGCACGAAGTCTTCCCCTTGTGTCATACTTTCTCTAATTTCTCATCAGGATCAAGCTAGTCGTGTCCAGACACAGCTAAACGAAGAGGAGCTAAAGAGCAGCAAGCTGTTACAGCAAATTGCAAAACTTGAGGAGCAGATTACCTTGATGTCACAAGAGTCTGATCTCAAGGATGAGGTAATCCTTTTGCAGTTGCATATATAGTAACAATTTTGATGTAAGAATAAAGGCTAAAATGTACTTTGATTTAACCATTTTCCTCATTATTCTTGATGCAGCAACTTTGTACTGAGCGAGCTAACAAGAACAGGGATCTGCTCAGCCTGCAAGAAACTGTCAATGAGCTGCAACAAAGCCTTCAGTCTGAACAGCAGGCAGCAGAAGGTAACATTCAGATTTATCTGTTGTGTTGTACCCACCTGCCTGGACTTTTGCTTGTGTTGAACTTGGAGGTTTCAGTCATCTAAATGTAGAGTTCCGTGTACTCTTTCTTCCCGCCCTTCAGTGCTGAGAAGTGAGATCCGTGATCTCCGCCTGGTGCTGCAGTCATCCGACAAGGAGCTAGCCACTGTAAAGAATGAACTAAGTGAGGGCCAGAGCGAACAGCAGAGAGAGATGAGCCAGCTCTCCAACAGTCTGATTGGCACACAGCTCCAGCTTGACAAAGTCCAGTAAGCATGAGTCAAACCCCTCTACATTGTGACTCTTCTTGATCTGATGTGTTCATGTACCCACAACTACTGTCATGTCTTCATCCTAGGCTGGAGTGGGAGCAGCTTCTGGAGCAGCATCGGACTCTGCAGGATTCATTTGACCAGCTGCAAGCAGAGGCCAAGTTTGAGGCCGATCAGGCAAGACAGCAGCTGCAGGATGGACAGCAGAAGATTGATGAACTGAAAGCACTGCTCACGGTTAGTGAACTCATCAACTTGATTAGTTGTAGGCTGTAACTGTCTATATTTTCTAATCTTATATGTTTTGGCTTCTGTTATAGGAATTGAATAATTCTCTGCAGTCTGAGAAAGAGCATACAAACACCCTCATCTCCCAGTTAAGAGAAAACAGAGAAAGTACATCAAAGTGAGTTTTACAAGACTGTGTTCAGTTTTAAACATTTAAAATAACGCTTGTATTAGTTTGAGTGACCTTGGTGTTTGCCCTCAGAGAACTTATTGAAACTGTGGAGCAGAATACACAGCTGCGGAAACAAGTCTCAGACCTGACAGGACACGACCAACAACAGGTGAGTTCTAAGATGGGTGTCTGCAGTTCCTTAATTGTCTTAGGTTTAAGTATATAGATATTATGACTCATTGAATATTTTTGCAAATTCTTAAGTGCTACAAACATATTCTATTTTAATTTATCCTAGCTAGTCAGACTCTTCTGTGTGACGTCCACATTTCTGATGTTACAAATATTTAAACCTCCCACTGAACTTGCGCTTACCTGGTGGCAAAAGGGGTTAACAATTTACACGACTCACTGTAATAACCGTATTCATGCATATATCCTACCTCTGCACGGGACCACATATATACTACGTCACTGCTGTGCTTGAATAAGGTGTGTTTTGGTGTGTCGTTTAGAATTATCTTGAAGGTCATCACATTTGAGTGTGTGATACCAGTGGACACCCTGTAAGAACAATATGCATATTTGGAAGTTTTATATATTTGATGCAACGGTAATTGCAGCTCACTCCATAAGCCTGATTATCTGCTTTTTTGTTTTTATAAAGGCATCAAAAATTGTTGACCTTGAGCAAAATCTCAAATCAGCATGTGAAACAATAAAAGGCTTGGAGCAGAAGACTGAACAGGACAAGGTAAACCTGAGTGAATAATTCTCTCTCATTTAGAATTTCTTTAAATTTAATTTCAGTGTGTCTGCTACCTTCCTGAATCCCACCTCTGTATTTTTTGACAGGATGTTGTCTTAGATCTGATGAATCAAACCAGAGTCCTCCGCTGTGAGCAGAGCCAGAAGGATGAGACCATTACCCACCTGTCCGAAGACATCAAAGACATCACAGTAATTCAATCCTCCTATTTCACCCTGTATTTGTCCTAAATAGTTTCATTGTTTTTCATAGTATGTATTTCATTGCTCTTCCAGGCCAAGTACAATACTGCCAGCCTTGAAAGGGAAGATTTCAGGGAGCAAAACTCTAAGATGCAGACAGAAATCTGTGAGCTGAAAGAAACTTTTGACAGATGTGTAGCGTCCAACAAAATAGAGGTAAGTTTGACACTAAATGTGTATTTTTGTAGAAGTAATTCATGTTCTGACCAGTTTTGTAGACAACAGAAAATTAGACTTAGAATTGGCAAAGCTATAATATACATGTGTGTGTGTCTGTCCTCAGGTGGAGGTGTTGCAGGAAGAGATTGCTTATGCCACTGAGGAGGTTGAGAGACTCACTAAGGTCTTAGATGAGCAGAACATCCTCCTGCAGTCATCTCAAGAAAAAACAGCAAAAAAGGACATCATGATACAGAATCTACAGCAGAAGGTGAAGTTGTTTTTTATCAACCCAACACAGAGTAAGAAATAATCACTAAGGTTTAAAAAAATCTAAAGACCTATATCTTTTTGAAATTACTAAATACCAAGACTCTCCTTTTGAAACAGGTGCAACAACAGCAAGAAGCTGTTGAAAGGACTGTCAGAAATGGAAGTTTGAAACCACTTGTTGAGCTGACAGTCACACCTAAATCATTACCTCGGGTATGCCTTGTCTGTCTATTTGTTCTTTAATTCTGCATTCACAAATAATGCAGCCTTAAAAAAATGGCATCAAAAATACAACATGCTAATCTTTCTTTTACTTATATTTAATTGTTCTTTTTCTCAAGACACCCTGCACTCCAGGGAGCTTTAATAGGGGCCTGACTCAAGTGCTAGAGAGCCAGGAGAGGGAGCTGGAGAATCGCCGCTCCTCCATGATGAGCATGGAGATTCTTTTAACGGAGCTGAATGCAGAGAGGGCTGCCAAGAACGAGGAGATCCAAAGACTTAAGGTATGTCTTTGTGCCAAAGTTAAATAATCTACAGCAGGATTGTAGCAGACTCAACTACTTTAGAGTCTTGTTTGACTGCTCTAGACTACTACATTTAAAAAGGCTTAAGGACTTAATAAACTTTGGTGTGTTTTCTCTGTCCTCAGATGCAGCTGACTGAGAAAGAGATGGTCCGATTGGAGATCCAGGCTTTACTTGACCAGTTTTACACCAAGCAGAACCAGAATGGAAATAAAAATGGGTTGAGTTTATTTATCCACACATTCAGCAGTCCACTTCCCCGCTGTACACATGATCATTCATTGTTGATGGCATAAGTGAAATTAATAATGTTATTGTGTCATTTTCAGCGAAGATTTGAATGATGCCATCAAGCAGTCCTTACTTAAAGAGCTGCAAGAGGAGAGAGAAGAGAAGGTTTTTTTTTATATATTATATATTTTTTATATTTTTTGTTTTTCTCTTTTTTCTTTTTTATTGAATAATCAATTTATTATTTGTACCTCTCCTTAACAGACCAAAATAATGCAGAAGATGTCCGATACTGTGAAAAGGTAAGCTCCTGGACCTGTGGTTTAGTTAAATTATTTTGCTCCTTTGTTAATGCTTGACATCTGAAAAACTGTCTTTATTGTTTTTGTTTTGTCTCATGGGTCAGACTGCAGGCGCAGGAGGCGATGTTGGCCCAGTCTCAAACCTGTGTTCAGGAACTGACCACAGAGCTGAGGAACCGCTGTCTCGAGTTGAGAGACATGAACCACAGGATACAAGATGAAGAAAAACTCATTCAGGTCAGAGCCCGACTAGATGAATAGATATTTTACTAAATAATACATTTTGGAATGATGTAGTTTTCAAGTATTTAGATTCCCTAGAGACTGAGTTACTGGTTAGAGTTGGTTAATGCTATTTTACTCTGAAATTTAACCTGATGATGATGAAGGTGACATCATTTAATTAGAATGCACTAGATTGTCTGCCATCTTTGCTGGGCGGACAATGTCGAAAGTTATGTATTTCACCATACAAATGTTTGTTAAGGATATTTCAGGCCAAGTTGGTTGACTGCACACAGGTATACTTTGGCAAGTAGGGTTGGGTAGGGCTTGAGGAGAGCAGCACAATGGCTGTCAAATTACTTGCATTCTCTGATAATAACGGCTCTGATTAGGGCTATTTTAAAATTATTGCTTAAATGTTCGGTCTTTAAAATATAATGTAGTGAAAGAGACCTATTAAAAATGTACTCAAATACAAGTTGGCATTTTGACTTGTTATGGTAGGAAAAGCACAGGTGTTACTAATAAAATTAACGATTGGCTCAATTTAATTTAAGTATCCCAGAAAGCTGTGACAGTAACCAGACATGCACAATACCAGGACCCTGAAATCATGAATTTCTGTTTCCTGTAATATGTCAAAATATCTTCTGTGAGTAAAGACTGTTGCAATGTGTGTTTGTGTTTGATCAAAAGTCCAAAAACTAAAAATATACAGTTTATGGTGAAATAAACAGAGAAACTGTGAATCCCTATGTTGGAGAAACTTCAGATAGAAAATGTATTTTTTCTCCTAAATAATGATTTAATCCATAATCACAATTGTTGCCTTTTAATCTTCTGTCACTTGGCTGATTGATTACTTGAGCCTGTGACAATGATATGTTTTCTATTTTACAGGAGAACGAGGTTCTCCGTAAGCAGAATGTTCAGCTGTCAGAGGAGAACGGGAAACTTGTGGGGCACAAGAACCACAAACAGAGGATTGAATATCTGGTGAAGCTGAAAAAGGAAAACACCAAACTTCAAGAGGTAACTATCATTTCTGCTACTATCAAAGAATGTTTCTCTCTGGTACTGACTGTTACCATGTTACTTTGGTTAACTTTGTGCATTTCTTTTGCTCAAAGGAAAATGAAAAGCTCAGAACAGAAATGAGCCTTATGAGAGACCACACGGTGGACATCCCACAACTGGAGATGACGTAAACCTTCTTATTGTTTTGATGTAGGTGAACTTGCATCTTTCCCCAGTGAAAAGATTTTTTTTAATTTTTTCATTTTATTACCTTATTGACTTGGTCAGTTCTTTTAATGGTTTCATGTGCAAAGACATTATGATTCATGTCTGTTCTTTTCTCATTCAGGGAGTGTGCAGTAATTTTGCTAAGACATGCTCATGTTATAACACCTCTAACCAAGTATTTTGCCTGAAGGCATACTGTACTTTTACATCAGCATTGACAGACTGGCTGTGATATACAGCTTCACTTTTTCTTGTTGGGTTTCCTTGGATGTATATTAGCATACCTTGTTACATTGTTCTCAGACTACAATGAAATGAAATTTACAAGAATGCTGAATTACATCATAATGTGAGAACATTTTTGTGTTCATACTTATTTAGGTGCTGTAATTGTTTGACTGACCATCTTGTTTTATCCATTGTATATGAATTGTATTTTTCCCATCACAAGGTGAGGAGCCAGCGTCCTTTCTAGCATAATAAAAATAGGTAACATTTTTACTGTAATTGAAGTATTTTGTTTTTTACCTCAGTGCTTTACTGTCTCGCTTTTTTGTTTTCTGGTATTTTTTACTGAAAGGTTAAAGTAATGGGACTGAAAAAAAAGATTGCATCACAAAAACTTGAGGAACGTGATCCTGGTCTTTTGAGTATCTAATGGTGGTAAAAAAGTTGAAGAAACAGTAGCCTTTGACTTTCCAGTACTATTGTGACAAATATGGCACATTTCCTTTCTTTTTTTGCGTAACCGTATCAGTGATGAGAGTATATTCTCATGTACTCATGTACTGTACTAAAATGCAATTTTAAGGTACTCCTACTTTGCTATATATATTTAATGGTACCTTATGCTTCTACTTGTACTTGCTTAAACTGAAACAGTACTGCTTACAGTTCATAATACTTCAATATGAATAAATATCTCCGTGATATAGAATACATTGGGGCCATTCTGCATAATGAGTTAATTTAGTTTTGAGTCGTTTTCTGATTTTATCAGATCGTATTGGCTTTGAATGCAGGGTTTACTTGTATATTTTTATATTGTGGCATCACTACTGTTTTCTTAGTGAGTTATTTGAATAGTCCACCAATACATGGAATAAATATAAAAACCGTACTGGTATTTGTGATTCATAGTCGAGCCGCTCGGAGGCGATGTAGAGCTTATTCCTCACTTTCCTCACGCGCGTCCATCTTCTACTCATCTCGCTAGTCCGGTGAAGAAGGAGGAGAAGACGGATAATTAAAAAAAAAAAAAAAAATACAGTTAATTTGAACACCTGCAAGATGAAAAAAGTAACTGCAGAACAAATTAAGAATTGGTTCACCTCGGGTGCGACCTTCGCTTCAATTAAAATCACCCAGGAGGTAGTGAAAAGACCACTTGACGAAACGCCCTCGAAAGAAACAAGGTGAGTTTAAGCTAGCTAGCCACGTGGTGTACAATGTCCCAATGTCACTTTCGTTGTAGCTACAAACTCCTGTTAATGTACAATAAATAAAAACGTACATAAAGGTTTTAGGATGGCAGCCTGTGTGGGTGCAGAGTTTTAGCAAACACCTGGTGAAGTTAAGTCCAATTAACTGCATTCCTTAAAGAGAATTTGTCTCAATGTAAGTTAATGCTAAATGTTTATGTAGAAAACACTTAAGCATTTTATATGGCTACAACAGGCTACATTAGATAAGATTAAAGCATGAACCATTATGGAGGCTTAATATTCAGGAATATTGCTTATTCATGGTAAAGATATTGGGTCAAAAAATACCAAAATCAGCTTAAACACCATGCATTTTTAATTTTCATAACTGTACAATTTCCAGGTTTTTCCTACTTCCTTGAAATAAAAGACGGAAGACTAGGGCAGCTTGGTATGGTTAAAAAAAAAAAAAAAAGCTTCTTAGTTTTACTTAAAACAACTAAATGATGTCAAATTTTTTGGGGGGTGCCTGAGTACCAAACAAGCATGCCTTCTGACATCTGGAGAACAACATCTGTAGGCCAGGGCATCTCTGCAGAACTACAATACCTCTTTATAGGGCTATTTTGTCACACTTTTGACCTTTATCAAAAAATGTCACCATCCTGCAATTAGATATTGCATTAAGCCACACTGAATATTGGTTGGATTCCATTATTTGTTTATCCCTACTGAGGACATGACCTCAGTGTTTCCAGACCTCACTTTTGTGTTTCAAACCTGGGGGTGATTAAACAATCACTAGACGAGGCCAAAAAAACGTCTTTGACACAAATGATGTTTATTTTTGTGTTTTCCACAGTCTTTGCTATTTGTATTGGTAAATACTTGACAGTTTTACCTACCTTACTGTTCAGATGCAACAGTTTGAGAAGGGAACATGACTCTTTGGTTAAACCGCTCCACACCTAAACTTTTTTATCTTGAATAAAAAGCAGTCCAAGTAGACATTGCCCCGCTTAAAACTCAAGTCACAAAGGCTGGGATGTATTGATCCAAGTCATCTGTCCTTGTGGTATCACTCTCTCTACTTGACAGCAAACCTTTTTGAAAAGCATACTAAACTGTACACAGTGTAACGCATTTGTAATCTGGACTAAAGATAAACCATTGTCCATGAATTAGCCTAGGAATTGGCAAGAGCAGGCGAGAAACTAGTTGTTTCTATGAAATGGTTCTATGCATGGTCCACCTAGCCTAATCTTCACATTTTTGTCACAAGCTAGGATATATCTACAACTAATACAAATAATCAGGGTTTTGCATGTCATCTCCATGCTCTGGATGTGAGCTGCTTAAAGCTGGTGTGAAACAGGGTCACAGACAGTTTTGAACAGTTAGTCCTCTCACAGTGTAGTGCTGTACGCCTCAATGGGCCTGACAGGAACTGGATAGTAATATGGAAGGTCCCAGTCCCGACTGGACCCTGCAAACGAACTTGAATACCGCATGACCCGATCCACATATCCGGAGATTGTTGGGATCTCCTCCCTTGGGTGGTCTCCACAGTTGGGGACGGTGGGTGTGACAAAGGCCTGCCTCATTTTGTAGTGGCTCGTCCAAGCCTCCATCGGTTGGAGCTGTGCTGGCTGCACTGGAAGGCCGTCATCTTCATCATATTCCTTTTGGCTCAGGAAGTCTCTCAGAACCTGCTTGAAGACAGACGCCAGCTCCCAGGGCCGAATGTTGTTAGTGGCAATCACCTCACGAAACCTGCACAAGGATGGAACCAGTATAGTAATTAAACAGCTGTTCAAGTAGCAAGGATTTGCATCACTGTGTCAGCATCCCACAAATTTCTGTCTAATATTGCATAATTTAACCTCCTGAAAATGTAAAATGGGATTGGTCTTCCAGCTGTCTTGCATATTTTCCAGAATGACATTTCTTGGACTACAGTAGAGAATTTTTGCAAGTGGTACAAACATAACATGTTTAGTAAAAATGTGTTATAATGGGTAATGTGGTTATATAAACACACAGTAGTGACCCAGTGCTTAGTTTTATAGGAAATAAGTAAGTAGGTCACAGTGTTCAACCATGTATAACAGCTCTCCAACCTTTTGTTATTTTGGTAGCGTTATGGCTAGCACAGAGATGATGAGTTGAAACCCTGTAAGGCTGGATTCATTCAGCCTTACAGGGCATCCGTCACCTTCACATGTTTACACTCTACATCGCCTGCCTCCATGATGGTAACACATAATGGCTTTTGTGGCAGCCTCACTGCCTCTCTTTCCCTTTGGGTCTACTCTGCTTTGCCTGCTGTCAGGCCGTGTGTTGATGCAGTAGCAGCTAGCCACTGTTGACAGCTTACTAATGTGAGGACAGAGCACGGCATGGCTGCTTCCAAACACCTGGAGAGTATGGTGGCTGCGTGGATGGGTGGGATCTGAGCACACAGGAACTCCAGCTGGTGTAGCTCTGACGTGGGGATAAGGGTCCGTAACCTGGGGTACTTCTGGAACCAGTGGAGACCCAGGGCGCTGTGGGCAAGTCTGTGCTCCCGTTCCAGCTCCCTTGCCAGCCGCTCACGCTCTTCCACATGCCACAGGAGCTCTCTGATTAACATGCGACTGGGTACAACCCCGGAGGTCTTCAGAGGTGTCCCTTCATCTTGAGCCTGCACTCTTGAGTCTTGGGACCATTTCATCCAGCTAAAAAGAGGCATGGCAGACACAGCAGACAGCCCTGGAAAACTCAAGAAGCAAGAATTATTTTTTATTTGGATCGTGAAGCCATGAATTCCCCACAGCACCATTTTAACACTTTTGAATGTGCTAGAATATCTGTTGCTTCAAACCAAGAGTCAATCTCACAGTTGCTCTGACAACTGACAAGACAACATTACGCCATGAGAATAACTGCACAATAGCAGACAAATCAAAAACATAAAACAAAAAATCTAACAAGAAAATGAATGGTATAAAAAAGCACAAGCAAATATTAAGAAAAAATAAGGCACTAAGTCCCTGCTGATGAAATGAATGTACCTTATCATCCCTATTTCAGACAAGTCTTGTGAAAATGGGGTCACCTTTGTCGCCGCAATGACAAATGTGACATAGTTGGAACCTCAATTCTGAATATGGAAATGTTCATTCTCTTTCTAATCATAACTGTACAGCTCAGTTATAATTGATAATTTTATTTTGACAGTGAAAGATGATCACCTCATAACCAAGCTGACCTCTGGTCCATGTCTGATGGGTGCTTTGATTGCCTTCAGTTTCGAGTCAAACTCGGTGAAGGACAATATCCCAGGTGTCTGTATTAAGCTTTTTTCCCCAGACTGATGGATTCAACACAGCTTTCACCTGGGATTTAGATGGATTACAGGACCTGCAGGGTCAGAGGTCAGCCTCATCGAACACAAACTGTATGTGTGGTTTCACATATTGTACAAAAACATGTACGATATGTGAAACCACACATACAGCTTAAGTGCTCCCAAAATATACAGCACTTTAATAGCAGTCAGTTTTATAGCATTAGTAAGAAGGAATAATCACACTAACATCTGGCTGAAAATTGAAAGAAAAGATCTGTACTTACAGGTGAAAACTGCACCGCTGATGCTTTGTGAGTTATTGTGAGAAATTGTGAAAAGATGAGCTGCTTACAGAGTCCAACCTCCAGCTCCTTTTCTGCATGGGTCAGTCCATGTAAACTTCATTCCTAGCTGTCAGCTGTGTCCCTTGGTGTCAAATGCCATCGAAGGAGCACATCACGGACTGTCTCAGCAGCAATCCTCCAATGTTGAGTTTGTTGGAAGCGTTGTTCCTTTTTGTATGTCGTAGTTATTGTCTTGTCCTTATCATCCCTCCTACTGCTTCTGTCATGCAAACTTATTCCAGGAGAGTTAGTCACACACTGCTAACTGACTAAGAGCTGTCACCTCTTCTCTCCCTTCACCCCACTCTCTTCTGTGCAGTGTGCAGCTTTGTTGTAAGGTCAGCTGCTTTGTAGCTTGCACGAAACGTGTGCAATGGAGAGAAAGGAGGAGAGTGCATGTGTGTGCACGAGCCGTGGGTGTGTTGTATCTGAGCTCCTCTTAGTACTGTCAGGGTTTGTGTCTGAGAGAGGGAGCGAGAGAGGGAGAGGTAGAGCAAGATGCAGAGACAACTGGGACTGCTTTCCTGGGTACAGTGCTGTAAGGCCTGGTGGAGCTGAGGGAAAGAGAAGGCAGAGACTTGGAGCAAAGTATCAAATGCTAACTAGAAATGTGGGCAGAGCTACTGGTGTGTTGAGCCTCTGTGAACTTAATTTGGACGTTTGCCTCGCATTAGTCTCAACAGATGGAGCTAAGGAGATGACAGCAGTCAAATTCTAGTATATCAACAGTGTTACACAGTATTACATTCAGAAATAAAAGGCAGGTGTCCATATATCAGGGGTTAATGGACACCCTGCAGCCAATCAGAATCGAGTATTCCTCCAGACCATGGTATAAAAGTACTTTAAAGCTCAGCCTTTGACCTTTTAACAGTATTTATTATTTACTTATTAGTCATAATGCACTTTGGGACTTTAGCAGTTTTGCTTTTCGAGATGAAACTAACAGGTGCAAGCAAAACAGTGGTTATGGTGATTAAAAAGCTTATTTATTGCTGTGAACAATTGTCAAAGTAATTATCACAAAAAGGACAGTGAATATATTTGTGCATGTTCCTGAAATTACATTTCAAATTAAATATTTGCTGTGGTTTATTTATTTTTACATATTTTTCAAGTCTTTCCTTAGCCCCAAATCACAATTTTGCCATATAGTCTTTTTGTCCATAACTGGCTACTGTAGACCATTTTTTTGTGCCCATGACACACCAAAGGGCTGGTCAAAATATCATGGCACACCCATATTTCAGTTTTGTCAGTGCAACATAGACTCCGCATTTTTGTGTATGTCTCTGTATAAGGAAATTAATGTGTTGAAAGTACTGATGTAAATTAAAATGCATTGCCTGTTGTGTAATTGTTTATTGCAATATAATCTATGGTTGGAAAGAAATTCTACAGCACTCCTGGACTTGCTTGTTAGTTAAAAAATCAGCCTCAAAAATTATAAACTGCTTAATTGCTTTTATTTTGTTTTAGCCCATCAGAGGCTCCTGCCGAGGTCAGCCAACAAAATGTGAAATCTGATGGAGGGTGCTTCAAAAAACCAGAAGGGAGTGAGTATCACACTTGGTTGGCTTTTCTAATACTACGTCATATTCAGTTAGATCTACAGTTATCTGCCTTCTGCCCTTATAGCTGAACGGTGCTTCTTGTTCTTTTGATTCTGTATCCTCAGGTACTGCTCCTCCTCCACTCGTCAGCTACAAGTACCCCAGCTTGCCCATTGCCAAAAGCCGAAAGGAGGTAAAATGTACCATCCATACACCACATACATCCAACCACACAGCCGGGTGTTTTGAAAGTGCACTTTCATTTTCCTAAAGTACCTTTTCTCCTGGTGATGTTTTACTGAAATTACCTCTATGTCCTCCAGATACTGGTGCACTTACGCTTTTACTGTTTGCTCAGGATGAGCTCTTGTTTTATGTTACAGAACAAGAGCCAACTTTTAAATTCACTGGTCCAATATTTCTGTTGACTAAGAAAGAGTAGTGTGTGGACATTTTAGAAGCTCATGCTGTCATTTTAAGCTGCTTTTTCTTAATGCAGAAAGTGTGGACTTTGGGTTACAAATCAGCTTAGCACATCCATCTGTTCTATAATTTCATAACTTACTTTTTTTTATTTTAGTGATATGGTACAAATGGCCAAATGGGTTTCAACTGTGCACATGTGTCTGCTCTTGTTTTATGTGTGTGCGTGTGTGTGCTGCTTCCAGCTGATTTCTCTCATAGAAAACAACTCTGTAGTCATCGTTCGAGGAGCCACAGGCAGTGGCAAGACCACCCAGCTGCCACAGTACATTCTGGACCACTACAATGAGAAAAATAACTTCTGTAACATTGTGGTCACCCAACCACGCAAAATTGGGGCCACCAGTATTGCCCAGTATGTTGCCACACAGCGGAAGTGTACCCTGGGCAGTCTGGTGGGATATCAGGTTAGTGCAACACAGAATCTCAGTTTTTTAAATGTTTCTATTATTTATTTTAGATAAAGATAGGAGAAAAAAGAAGAGACTGACACCTGTGCTAATGTCACATACCAACAGTGACACTGTCCTGACTGAAGATTGACTGGTAGTTGTTCCCCTCGCTGAAGAGTGCACAGAAATCAGTCATTGCGTCTCTTGTGTAACTTAAAAGCAGTGTTTGTATGCATGTGTTAAGAAGTGCTTCTGTGTGTGTTGTTGCCAGGATATCTCGCTGTGCTGTACAGGACTCTGAAACAGCAATTCTATTAATAACTGTTGTCTCCTCCGCTCAGTGCATACCTCTGGAGTTAAGGATGATGTCATTGACAATGAGAGAAATGATAAACAGTTCATGTTAGTAAGAGATATAATGCTCAAGTAAGACAGATTAGGTGAACATTATACACTGTATTAGTGTCTGTGTTTATTTTTTGCCAACTTGAATCATCTGTATTTGTGGTAAGAAGAAAGCTCTTTTCTTGTTACCTTTTGGTTTTTTTTGGCTTGGTTTGTGAAAGCTGTACAGCCAGATGATGGAAAGTCCTTTTCTGCTCACAGTACAAACCAAAAAGTATTCCTGAGGTCGCATAGAGGGTATCAAAGGATTTCATTGCAGGTCACTGGTGTTTTCTCCATCACCAACCAGAAATAGTCATGTTGGCATTGCAGACATTCGTTTTCAGATACAGGTGAAAGTGAGGCCTAAAGCTACTGTAGAGGAAGCAAATTGTTCACCTTTCAGGGGTGGTAAAATAAAACCTCATTGGCAGGAACTGGATTTGTCATTTAGAAATACATATCAAAAGATTCTTCAGCTGTACTGTCCTCTGTAACAAACAATAAGCAATTAACCATTTAGTCCTAAATCAAATCCACTGTAAGAGTGCAATAAAAACATAAACTTTTTTTTTAACAAAACTTTGCATATTTGTGTTTCAGATTGGCATGGAGAAGATAGCTACTGAGAACACGCGGCTCATCTACATGACTACAGAACTGCTGCTGCAAAAACTGGTTCAAGACAAGTGCCTCACAGAGTACACCCACATTTTCGTGGATGAGGTGCATAAACGGTTGATAAACACTTTATTTAGTGTGTGATATTTTTGTTGTATTATGTGTGAATTTATGTTATTGCTGCTGCAAGGGCACAGTTTCAGTTCAGTTTCAGGTTTAATTGAGGTCTATGATCTAATCAGTGATTCTTCACTACTTGGTCTATATTTAGCCATCTAACTAACTTTGCCTTTGCCCAAGGTTCATGAGCGCACTGAGGAGATGGACTTGCTCCTGCTGGTTTTGAGAAACCTGCTCAATTCAAACTCTCCGTATGTCAAGGTAATTGCGAGATCAAATAAAAGTTCCTCCTCTGTCCTCCCCCACATCAGTTGAACTCTCAATCGCAGGACCCATCTTTTTTGTTTTGTTTTTCAGATCATCCTCATGTCAGCTACCATTAACTGCAGCCAGTTTGCTCAGTACTTTGCGAGCCTAGTTCGAGGCAAGATGAGCCCGGCCTATGTGTTTGAAGTGGAGGGTTCACCCTATGCAGTCGAGGAGTTTTATCAGGATGACCTCCACAGACTGTTTCCATGCAGGGTAAGAACATGGCAAATATTTGTCAATGTTACGCTTAATCTGTATTGAAGTGAATAAGTATGAATTTTGAATGTGTGTGTGTTCATCAGTTGGAGCTGCCTCATATAGATGACCCTAACATCCCAGTGGAGATGTACAATCTTGCCGTCAGTCTCATCCAGAGCTTTGATGAAATGGAGGGCAGAGATTCCAGGTGAGGCCTCAGTATCTTGGCAAACTTGAAAGCTTTAGCATGGACACTTTAAGTTAATTATAATGTGTGTTTGTGTTTGAGCAGCAAAGCAGACGTGGGAGGAGGCATGACTTCATCAGAGCGAGGCAGCGTGCTGGTTTTCCTTCCTGGTATACACGAGATAAGATGCATGCAGGAGGCCTTGTCCAAGCTGGTCCACCGAAGGTGAGCTTTCCAGTTTTACTCTCTGTTGAATATTTAACTGTCGTTAGTTCCCTTTATTGTCTTCATCCGTTGTCTTTAAGAAAAGAGTGACACTAATACAGGGTTTGCACAAGTTCTTAAATAGTCTAAAATCCACAAATCTGAATTTTAGTCTTTAAAATCTCTTCTATAATTGATTGGATTGTGAAATTAACATTACTTCATAAAATTGCATTAACTTCACTCTTTTAATGTGTTCCTGAGATGAATTTGTATTTGACATTTGAGATTATAACAAAACTGCAAAATAAAACCAATATGGAATGTATGACCACTAATGCAATTGGCAATCTAATATGTGTTATTTACATACATTTAGTGCTTGGTTGAAGCCTGTTGAAAATGATGAATGTGAGGTCCACTGCACCTTGGCGTGTGTGTATAAAGGCATGAGAGTAGCATGAGATGTCAGAAAAACCTAAAACCACTTTAAAAATTGCAGCAAACAACTGCCATCTCCTCAATATTATTATCTATCACCCCGGGAACACCACAAAAGTCCAGCCCCAGCTTGACCCAGTCTGCGAATGACTAACTCACTAATGACTGAATTAACATTAAGTCATGTAACTCCAGTAAGCCACCACTGGATAGCACTTGGACGCCAACATTATGTAGACATCAGAAACAGAAGCGCTCCAATATTTTGTTCTTATCCTTCTGCCTCCTTTTGCTGCCAGGATGGACATGAAATAGGTCTTCAATTCTATTCATAAAAGTCTTTAAAGGTCTTAAATTGATCTTTTTCAAACTGGCAGAAATGCTGTGATAATATTAGAATTAGCATCTTTGAAATCCATAGTGCTTGTTAACCTTTGGTACTTTTGATAAATGTTTACATTATCCATAATGATGACTCTTGTTCAGATTGCAGATTTATCTTCTTCACTCCACTGTGATTCTAGAGGAGCAGAACGGTGTTTTTCAGCTCCCTGTCCCTGGATACAGAAAGGTAAAAACCATAAATCATATTCTGTGCCTTCCATGTGTTCTTCGTACCTGCTGTGTTGACAATCTGTTCATCCTAACAGGTCATCCTTTCCACCAACATTGCTGAAAGTTCATTGACTGTTCCAGATGTCAAATATGGTTAGTCAGCTTGGTTTAAACTGTTAGCTTAATGAGTATTTTGTAATCAAGTTTTATAAAAATCTTAACTGATATTGATGTGTCTTTTTTGGTTGTCACAGTGATTGACTTCTGCCTGGCCCGTCACAATGTCTGTGACCCAGACACCAATTATCAGTCTCTGCGTCTCACCTGGGCATCCAAAACCAATTGCAACCAGCGCCGAGGTACAATTCTCACAGCACAGAGCTTGTGAAGTATCTATCTATCTTTTCTTCTGTCCTTGTACATTTCCTTTCCATGCCAGGTAGGGCAGGTCGAGTGTCGAAGGGCTACTGTTACCGTCTTGTTACCAAAGAGTTCTGGGAGAATGAAATCCCAGACTACATGATCCCCGAGATGCAGGTAAGAGGATGACAGAGATTTCTCTTTCTTGTTTTTTCACTCTGCTTTGACCCTGATTTGACGATCAATCTATGCCATACTGTTTGTGTTCCTTGTAGCTTGCCCCATTGACCAAGATCATGTTGAAGGTGAAGTTGCTGGACATGGGAGATCCCTACTCGGTCCTCTCCACAGCACTGTCACCTCCCAACCTCGGTAACATAGTGAGAACAGTGCTTCAACTCAAAGAGGTGAATAAGTGCAGATTGATGACTCTTGTCTTAGAGAGCCATTAATGTCCAGTCAAGTGTATATATAATTTTTTGCTGTAATGATGTATTTGGGCGGGCAGCTGACCACCCAGCTCTGTCACAGAGTATTAGACCAGGAGCGCTCTGACAGGAGCTTTACGTCAGCCAGCGTTAGCATCGTCAAGCCTGCTAGGTGAGAGTAATGAAGGGCAGTGCTGTGTCATTATATGTTTGTGTGGGGGAAAGACAATGAAACAAATTTGTTAATTCTGGTGTTTTTCCATCGCTGACAAAATGTGTCCTATTTATTTTGCACCATCTTTAACTCTTTCTGTTATCAGAAAGCGCTTGGCAATCTTGAATATCTGTCATGTCTTTTTAACTATAAAATCAAGATCACACTACAGTAGGTCCCAAGACTGTTTGGTCCCAGTCCAAAAAAAAAGGCAGAAGACCTCAGACTAGTCTGTAAAGGCAAACAGGAATTAAGCTATCATACAGTGTGATTATTGTATTTTTAAAAAATGAATTCTTAATCAAACAGTAAAATAGTCAAGAGATAAAATAAATTCTGATTTGAGAAATGTAATTTTGGCTCAGAAAATTCATATTGCGTTCAGCCATTTTTCAAGTATTTAGATATTGAAAGTCAAAGTGTTGTTCTGAGTTTGTTTAATAGTTGAAGTGTGATATGAAAAAAAAGCCTGTTGTCCTGACATGAACTGGATATTTTGTTCTGTAGATGGGTGCACTATCTACAAAAAGTGACGGCAAGGATCAAAATAATGATGGGGAGCTAACGTTCCTGGGCCGTGTTCTGGCCCATTTGCCAGTGGACATATATCTGGGAAAGTTGATTGTCCTGGGTCACACCTTTGGCTGCCTGGATGAGTGCCTCATCATAGGTGAGCAAGGACCTCAATTACTGCATGTGCATCTGTGTACAGTTGCAGAGACGTAGCTCAGTCAACAAAGTTATCATGACTGCACTCTTTGGAAATGTGTATGCATGTCTCCAATCTATGTTTTTGTCTTCTCTTATTATCAGCTGCCGCGCAATCTCTGAAGAGTTTCTTTGCCATACCATCTATGCAGCAGCTTGCAGGTCACAGGTGAGTCACATCCTGCACTGATTGACAGGCTGCCAGGGTAGTTAATTTGTGTGTCCCATTAATGAATGTATGTACGTATCTTTTTTTTTTCTTTATGCTTTCAATTTTCTTATTCTTCCAGGAGCAAGCTGGCCTTCACGTGCGGCACACCAAGTGATTCAATAGCTTTTCTCAATGCCTTCAAGGTAACTTGCCAAGTTCATAACATATTGTGGTTGGTGTTATTTGCATATTTGCCTGATGGCTGCTGTTATTAAACCCATCCGCTCTTCCCCATTGTCTCTCATTGCTAGGCATGGCACAAAAAGAAGGGACAGCTGAGACACCCGAAGGTGAATAGAAACGCATGCACATAAAAACTATACTGTTTATAATAGGGTCAAAATACAAAATATTTTGCTATTGTTGTACAGAACCTCCTGTGATTATTTATTGTACATTATTTTCAAGATTGACATTAAAGTATTCATTATTGCTTCATCCTATTGGTAAAGAAGTAACATAACACTGTGTGAATGACATTTAGCACACCACTGTAGCTTAGAAGTTGCCAGTGGGAAGTAGATGTAGTGAATGTTGTCTCTCTAGTCCCTTTTAGTTAGAAAATGCTCGACATTTGCAGCCAGGTAAAGACTCCAATCTGCTGTCTTGTCTTTGTGAAAGGGAGGTGTAATATTCCTTCTTTTCAAAAAAGCCACCACTGGGGTAGGCGTAAAAAAGGGGTGATATAACGTGAAGCACGAAGTTGGTCGTGAACAGTGACGTACAGCATATGCGTCCAGGGTTTCCCCCCTGCCAGGCTTAAATGTCCCACTGCCAAGCTAAGCATTGTTTATTTATTTATTCAAAATAGGGTTGTATACATGAGTAATAAAGTTGCAAGCACATCTTATGGTCAACACGTGAACACATAGCGGGTCTGAGGTCAGGTGTCTTTTTCATCACCTAATACCCCACAAACCACTGCTACTGTCACTACACGCAAACTAGGCTACTTGTGATTGAACATAACGGGATGTCACAAAGAAAAGGCCAAAAAACGCAGAGACATTGAACCCGCTGGTTCACTTGTTGACCAGGAGTGCAGCGGCTTAGCCACGGCTCGATGAGGCAGCTAGCATGGATGTTAGCTTGTCGTCCGCTGCAGTGGCAGAGCAGCCTTGTCCGTGCAGTGATGGGAAACAGCGGATTTAATCAAAATTAGTTTGTGGACCAGAAATTCAGCGGGTGGCTGTACCTGACCAATTCTAGTAAGTTTTGTTTTGTTTGTTTTGTACTAGGTAAAAATATTTACAATATTAAGTGCGCTAATTTCACAGTGGTTTAGTCGTAAAATGTCGCTGTTAAATTCAGTGTTAGATAAGCTATGGTGGTAGCTGTTTTGATAAAGTCAAAGTTGCGGTTTTAGGTATGTTTTGCCAAGTCTGTCGCATCCACCTCCAACGGGCAATGCATGGATCCTTGACCAGAGCTTTTATTGAAGCTCCTTGTACTACTTATAGGCAGGATGCACTAAACGCTCATGTTGTGTCTCTCCACCATAGCACCAGCATCAATATGGCAGCAAGCAGAATGCCACATTGTTTCAAATGTAAATATAAGTCACTGATTATAATGAAATATCTATTATGAAATATCCAATAGTTAGCTTGCACTGTTTTCAAGTTGTAGACTTGTCAATCACTGCAGCATTCGGGCCAGTGATTAATATGGAGCATGAAGCCATAATTGGTGGTTTTAAATGCCTTTACTGGCTCCTGAAACACGAAATTGTCCACCAATTAACTTTTAACATTGATTTAATGCAAGGCAGTTTGGAACCACTCTAAATTCAACTACGTCGTGAATCTGTTACCGGTAGGGCACTGCCATCAGTCAGTTGCTGGCCTGTGTCAGGCCCCTGCCACAAAAAAAACATGCTTCGCTGCTGGTGGGCCGCCCTTCCAACCTATCACCAGGCTTAGCAAATATTCTGGGGGAAACCCTGGCGTCAGAAGAATATTGGCAACCTTTTCATACAAAATACCATCTTTCACAGTCCCTGTGATCTGGTTATTGACGATTCTCTCGGCTGTGATGGCTAGCATCACCCGGATCACCCGGATGAATTGATGAACTAACTGCTGTGATCGGCTGTGAGTCGCACAACAGTGCACGTCATCGACACCTCCGCCCATCTCACACAATTGGTGGGACGTTGACAACATGGATTTACATAGCAATGGAGGTAGCAAAAAGTGTACCCTCCTAGGCATCATATTGGCAGCAGTCTGTCTAAATTTGGACCTAGTCACAAAAAGGACAGCCAAATTGGCGGGGTGCTGCCTAGTATAAAAACGGCTTACTTTTCAGTTGTTTTCTTCACCTTTCTGTTCAGTTGAGTGTTAAGAATCAGCATAGCACTCTTATCTCCATGGTTTTATTTTCTTAAAGTGTGAGGTTTGTCTGTCTCTACTGCTTTCTCATCTTAGGAAGAGTTGGACTGGGGGAAAGAAAACTTCATCCAGATCAAGAAGATCAGGGAGGTATGGTGATCTAGCAGCGAGCTAAATCAAATGAGTTCATCAAGCCACATGTCAGAAGGACTTTGCCATCACCAATCCTATAGTTTAGAAGTCGAGAACATTGAACTTAACCCTACAGTTTGTTGTCATCTGTTCCCAAGAATGAAACTTGCTTCTGTTGAGCACCCAACAGTTTCTAGAGGCTTTACTGAAGTTGGTTGGCAGTCAGTAGCAGTTGTTGAGCACACATGAAATGTTTCGTCAGTGTTCTGTGAGGTTTAAATTGCAAGAATGTGGTTTATAAACAATAACTTGCCTTAAGTTAAGTCGGGAAGTACATATTATTGACCAAACTTTAAGCTTTATGACACAAGTTGATAACCGTGGCCATTTGGTTTACAAACAAAACTTTTCTCATGTATTGATAAACCACAGCTGTACATTTAGTCAAATTGTAGTTAGTTAATTAACAATTCTGGCTTTCTACAATTATGAAAACCTGATGATGAATATTGTACTGCTTTCATTTTCACAATGATTCTCTCATTTTGTTTTGTGTCAAAATGAAATGGCAATGTTTATAATACACATCATATATTACATATGTCTTTATATTAGCATATTTTTTTGTTATTATTCTAAGATACTTTTGATATTTAAAGGTCAAGGAAATCCCTGTTCAAGAAATGCATAATGTTTCTAAAGTCAAGAATTAATTCTGTGAAATACTCATGACCTCATTATTGACTGAAAATAATCATAATTATTATTTTTGCCATTATTGAACAGCCCTCAAAATGTCAAGATCAAATGGTGCCGTTTGTAAAATACTACAGCTCGGACCTCCTCAGCTTTAACTCTCTGTCCAGGTTGCTGAGCTGTATGAAGACCTGAAGAAACGTGTGTCCAGGTTCAACATGCATGTGCCAGAGGAGCCTCAATCCTTGGATTACACCAACACACACTTGCAGAAGTTCATTCTTCAGGTTAGAATCAGAGTTGCATGTTGTCTGATTTGACTGTATGAAGCTATACTGTGTACACTTTATCATCTGCTGAATATACACACCTAAATGTCAGTTTGATTTAGGTTGCACCTCCCTGTCTTAGGTGGTCATTGCTGGTGCCTACTACCCCAACTACTTCGTCCAGCAGGACATAGATGAAGACATGGCCACCAAAGAGTTGAGCGGCCATAACCCCAGAACAACAGTGATGGTCTGACACCACCATTTTTGTTTGTAATGACCATCAAGTCTTGTTTATTAAGTTGGGATTTTGTAACATAACATTGATACATGTGTTATTATCAGGTGAGGAACCTTCCTCCATACAGTTTCCTGTATTACAAGCAGCTGCAGTCACTGTTCCGCCTGTGTGGACAGGTCAAAGCCATTTTCTTTGACAGCTCAAGGTACTGAAGGCAATATTTGCAAACTTATTTTTAACCTACTCTTACTGTTCTTCAAAGAAAAAATGTCTTTTCTGTTTGTTTGTTTGCTAAGAGCCTATGTGGAGTTCTACAGGACATCCAAAGAGTCGGGGGTGCTGCCTGAGGTGTCTCTTGCCCTCCATCTTGCACAGCAGAGTCGATCCATGGAGCTGTCGGTCTACCCCACTGAACAGATAGAAAACGCAGCTGGCAACAGAAGCTTAACACACATGAAACATGGACGGTGTGGCTCTTATTCACTGTAGTTCTTTGCCTGTCTGAGTGAAATCAGTAGAATACATTTACTAAATAAATATCTTAGATTTGCTGAGTGAACAAAAAAAAAAAAAGACGGGTACAATTGTGTTGTCTGTCTTTTGGGGGCTGATTCTTGAATGTCTTTTTGGAAAGTGGAACCCCTTGCACCACAGGCTGCACTGGTCAGCGCAGCTCCACTGAGCCTTAATGTAATCTGACATCCTCGCACTCCGCATGACTCCCTCCAGCCCTCACTTGGACTCGGGCAGGGGAGGTTTTAGGCGGAGACAGCACCAGCATGGTCCTCCCTCTGGGACGTGGGAGATGGGGTGACATTTATTGGGGGCACTTTGTTAGCTATCCAATAATGATATAGCTCACCAAATATTCTCACGTATTATTTTCACCTGTTTTCCACCTCGCTCGTGTCAAGTGTGTGGGCAATGAAATTAAACATGCTCGTAACATTAAAGTCTCATTCTTGGTGTGCTTTTTGCTGTGCAGGGTGAATGTAGACTTCCAGAGCCAGTCTGTCTACCCACTGGATGCATTTAGCAGGGATCTGGACCCAGACGAACTCCCACCCAGCCGCTTGTTTGTGGTCAACGTCACAGAGGTCAGTCTGTTATGTTTAACAGAGCTGAATTTCAACAGTTAATCTTATTTTTGACTAAATTACTGAATCTCTAATGGCTGTATGCTCTCATAACTGATCTCTGCTGCAGGTGTTAGATGTGGGTCATTTTTGGGGCTTCCAGGCAGATGAAGCAAGCTTAGAGAAGCAGCGCCATCTAACAGCAGAGATAAACAAACGCACACTGCATCCTGTAACAGTGATGCTCTATCCCAATCTGCTGTGTCTGGCTCCATACTCTGAGGTCAATGACCAGAGCTTGTACTACCGTGCAAAGATCCTGCACATCCGTGGCAACAAAGTGGAGGTAAATATGTTCACCTGATAAATTTTCTAATGTCAAATGTCCTTGTCAGATTTTGTTTAGATCTTTTCCCAGTATCCCTCACATGATTATGGTGTGGTAGGGTATGCTGAATGGCTTTCACATTCTTTAGAATTGAGTGTCAAGTGTTGCTGATCAAGAAATTGAAACTTTTAAGAGTAAAAAAATTATGTGTATCCCAATGCTATGGCCTTTTTTAATCACCAGATCTCAACCCATTTGAACACCTATGGTAGATTTTGGACCAATCTCTGAGACACTCACTCATCAAAATCCTTCACCCTCCAGTAGAGTTCTGCAGACTTGTAGAATCAATGTCTAGGTGTCCTGTCAGAATATAGTAGGCTTTAGACACAAAGATGTTTTTTCCCCTTCGAAGTATCACTGTGTCTGTATTTTGTACTTATGTAGACAAGTGAGCATTTTGAATAAAAAAAAAAACCCCAAAACTCAAAAAAAAAAATTCAACTGATATCAACATACACTGACATGCCACTTTAAAAACTGACTTCATCGTCAACCTCTGACAGTGACTGCGCTTGCATAATATTCCACTTTTTTCCGATGATCAAAATAAGGGTAATGTAAATACCATATTGCATTTGGATATTCTAAATGACTCTGTCTGATCAGAAGGAGAAACTCACCTGCTTTTAGACATCATGAAAGACAAATGCAAAAATTTTGTGATGCAGACTTTATCAAAAAGGCAGTAGAACAAATAAATGCGGGAGAATTTTGTTTATTAATCACATGGCTGCATGTAAATGGGAATACTGGTGAAATATTAATTTCCATTCCAGCTTTGAAGAAATAACAACTTTTTGGGGATATGGGCCAAAAACCTGGAATATTGTCTGTATGTAAACATAGCCAGTGTGATAAGCATTGCTGATGTTATTTCATGTACCAGAGCTTATGATCTGTTTTCCTGCAGGTGTTCTTCTTGGACTTTGGCAACACAGAGGTTGTTGCCAGCAGCAGCCTCAGAGAGATCCCTTCTGAATTCCTGTCTTACCCATTCCAGGTAGCTATACCTGACACCATTTGTCAGAGAAATAATGCACACTTGTCTGTTTCACTCACAAACCTCTGCTTATGGTTTCAGGCCAAGGAGTTCCAAGTGGCTGGACTGCGCCCTTCAGCCCAGTCCATCATCCTGGGGAGCCAGTGGAGCAGCCAAGCTCGCAACTGTTTCATCACACTGGTGAAGGACCGCTCGCTTCTTGTGTCGCTGTACTCCATCCAGCACGGCATCAGGCGTGTGCAGGTGCTCATCAACACAGAGACAAAAAACACCAGCGTGGTCGACATCTTGGTGCAAAAAGGACATGCTGTGAAGGCTGAAGAAGGCTTAGATTCCAAGGTGAGACAATAGTTTCGAGCTCAGTTTGTGAAAATCAGTCACCTGTCGTACACATCCCCTGCAGGCTTCAGAGTTGCATCATTAAAAATGGTTATTCCCTTCTTTTGAGAAGGCAGTGGCTGTGGTCAGCTTGAATTCACGTTTCAAGTTCCCAAGGGTCCTTGAAATCCATGAAAGTTTGTGGATTTTAAGGGAAAAAAATTACGCCCTTGATAGTTTTTGAAAACAGACATAGATATTGGTCATTTTAAAAGGTTTGGATTGATTATATTTTATTCAAAAATAAATTTTAATAACATTTTTTTTACCTGCAGTTATTGTTGCATGTGCCACCTGCCTTGAGAAAGTGTGACCAGTTCTCATTATAAACATTTTCAGTGTTGTAACGGTAAATATCAAACTATGTTGTAAACTGATATTTTTCTAGTAGATGTTGTGGTTGGCTGCTGTGAGCAGCAAGATTAATCATGAAGTTGGTTTTGGGTTTTCTGGCCCAAGCTGGCTGTAAAACATCACAAGAAACCCTTCTCAGTCTAGATGTTTTATTTTTGTGTGGTCTCGCAGCAAAACCACGAGGAACTGATGTCACTGTTCAAGGACTTGGAAACGGGTAGTTATGTCCCCAACACTGTCAGCAACAGCTGGAGAGATCGCAAGAAAGAGGAGAAGGTGCTCATTGACCACCTGCTCAGCCACTTTTCCATGAGCCGCCAGTCCTACGCCAAGACAAAGGCAAGATACACTGTAGCTTAAAGAACATGTTCATTTTATATTGTACTGGAATCTTAAATAGTCAGATCATTTTTGATTGCGTAGCCGTTTGCAAAAAGGGTTTATAAAGTGCTTTACAAATCTAAAGAAACACAGTAACAAGGGTTAATAACAGTAAAATATCAATCAATTAACAGAAAGCCTTTAGACTAAGTAAGGTTTCAAGAGAGAATTAAAATAGGACCAAGTCTCTGAGAAGCTTATAATTTTGGGAATAGGTAATGATGGCGTCACTTCTGTGCTTTCTGTTGCTCTCACCTTGTCCAGGAGGTGGAGCCATTTCAGTGGCTTGGTTCATGTGTTCACACAGAGGCACACCCATTCTGTCTGATAGGCAGAACAATGACATCAGGCTGACTGAAGCATTGAATTGCAATAACCGATGTATGCATGATTACGTCATTTCATGTGTCTGACTGTCGCCTTCCTTCTGACACCACAGATTCGCCTGCGTGGACCAAACAGTCCTTTTCAGACAACCTTCCACAGCTTGAGCCACAATTTCTTCTACAAGTAAGCATTATGTCTGCCAAGAGCAAATTAGACATAAAGGTTGCGAATGCACCCCATCCCCCCTCCTCATTTCTTATGGGTGTGTGCTCCTCCTGCAGGACGGTGTCTATCAACAGCAGCATCAGCTCCTTGGCCATGAATGAGAACCCTCACTACAAACATCAGAGGATGCTGGTGGCTGGAAATGTGTCAGTCAACGCCACAGGTACTAGATGCAATACCTCCTCATAAATGCAAGCTCACGGGCATACATTCACAGCTTAAAGCTCCAGTAATCAATGTTTTGTATTAACAATGGATCAGATGGCTATATGATTTAGAAAGGAGTTGTTTGAGGTAGTACTATCGTCAACAACATTCTATGACTGTATACATTTTGGGCTGCAAGTTTTAAATGTGTGTTTGTGTTGCAGGGTCACATATTCTACTGAAAGATACCTCCTTCATGCCAGACATCCCTGGACTGCCTGCACTTGTCACGATGCTCTTCACTCCCATCATGGAGTTACGGTCAGTCAGTCAGTTAGACACTCTTTAAGGCATCAGATGAAAACCCCATGTTAATATTTTTTCCTCATTTGTTTGTAGCACTGACGAAGAGAGAACCTGCTACACTGGTGCCCTCTGTGGTCTGGGCTGGAACAGTCAATCACAGGAGGGCATCCTACCTGAGCATGACATCGAACTGACCTTCGATGTGAAGTTTGACGTTGAAGACATCACTGAGGTGAGACAGATTTGTTGTTACTGCTGTGATAAGGTAGGCAACCTGGGTTATTATATCCAGCCATTTTCATATTTCAGGTTTTAGATATTTCTTTTTTTCAGTTTCATGAAAATTATTCATTTAGTTAACATGTTTCAGTGGGCTCAATATATTATTTGGTTCTCAGACTATAGCAGTAATTAGTTTGACTAAAATATTGATTTCACTGTATATATCCAGAGATTCTTTGCCTCTCTGAAAAGACTCTCGGTCCCTGTGTCGGGGGTTGGATTTAAAAACATTTGTCTGCCTAATAAATATCTAGCTTTTTGTTCTCGGATGTGCCAAAAATGGTCAGGAAAAAAAACAAGTTTTGTAATGGAAATCAGTGGTAGCCATTTTGAATGCCACTGTTGCATGATATAGTATTCTTTTTTGTGTATTACTGATTAGTTCTCTGTTTTTCTTTTTCAGATAAATGCTTTGCGAGTGGCTGCGAACCGTATCTTGTGTGAAGGCGCCGGTGGCACTTTACATCAGTGGCCTGCTGAAATGGTCAAACTGCAGGAGGATTGCCGAGACCGCCTCACGAGGTAATTTATACACCCACAGATATAATTTTTCCACTTAGACCAACATTATGTAGAAATTGGCATTATGTGCGATTTTGTGTCCCCCACAGTTTGAGTGCAACGCCACAGTTGTAAATACAAATCCCAGGTCTGTAACAATTTGTCAGATGTAATGTGGTGCTAACCACAAACAAAACTCATTACATAATAACAATGACATGTGGAAACTTGTATATTGAAGTAAACATGTATGTAATGCTGTGATCCTACCCTCTCACTGAAGTTACATAGTTCAGAAACAAGTGATGGGGCAGAGTGGCTGAGATGGACACCATTCACCATATTATTACACTGTACCATCAAAATGATTTTTTTAAGCTGTTATTTTAAGGTAAAAAAAGTTAGAAAATGTTGCATTAAAGTTTGAAATGTGCATGCATTTATTGAGCTGTTTCTATGTTATGTAATGCAGACTGTTCACAAGGTCACCAGCAAGGGAAGCTATAATGCCGATGTACTACAAGAACCCAGAGAAATGGAACCAGGTATTGTACACCTGCGTCAATTGGTACTTTTCATTAGATTTTTGCCCTGTCATATGCTGTTCTCTGAACATATTTTAGATCAAAGTGTTGTTGTGTATTGAACCTACAGCTGGACCCTGCTCTGAAGATGGACATTGTGGACCCAGCAGCCAAGAAGACCAGAGGTGTTCTTTTCCTGCTGCATCCTGTTGCTCTCCTCAACGGCTAAAAAAAAGCCACTGGCCGTCCACTTTATTTTTTTTACACTGTTTTTGTTGACAGTGGTTCTAAAGCTGTACTGTGTTTTAATGTATTTATGTTTAGAGTATATATTTTAAGTTAAGTTAAAACGGTACTGTTGCTTTCAGTGGGTTAGGGGTTCAGTGAGCAATTAAAAATAGTTGTTTGCAACAGATGAGGCTTGTCATTCTGTCTCCATTCAAACATGGTCTCATTATGACCCCAGAGTCAAGTTAAATTTGTCACCACAGCACACACACAGAACTCATACTACCAGATGAGGTGTCTCTGTGCCAGAATTCATTGGCTTATATTTATATCTCATCATTCTAGGTCTCCCATCCAAAGTGTTATCACCTCAAACTTAGCTGTGGTGTCATACACAAACGCATCTTCAGCCACTTCCAAGCTGTCTTATGAATGTGAAGTCGTCAGTAAAGTGGCTGAGGAGATCTTATACATCAAGGTACATTTATTTTTCTTATTCTTGTAATTAAATACATAGTGTAAGTGCAAATAGTTAAAGAGTCCAGGGTCTAAAGAACTACAGAGTATAGTTGAACATAGTACAAAGTTGGACAGTTATTCAAACAAGCTAAATATCACCAGATACTCCTTGTCTTCATAGTAGTTGTACAACAGTACCTAAAACATGAGCGAGTGTATTGTTCCTTATGGTTATACAAAAGCAAAAACCCTACAATTACCACATCTAAGACGCATATTGTTAAATTATGTTGTGCTTGGAAACACCAAAAGGAAATCATTTTTGATATTTATATATATTGACATAGACTGAGAGAAGCCCTGTCTGCTAACTCAGAAACATGAAGCAGTATTTAACATTGGCAGCAGAGCACGTCTGAGGGCATTTAGCTTTTTTGTGCCAACCGTACAGTTTGTGGTAAGCACTGCAAAGCAAAAACGTAGCGTGACTTAAAAACTGCACAAAAGATATCAAATATTTATTTACCCAAGGCTCGACTTCATGCACTTTATAATAAGCAACACAAAAAAGTCAGTTTCTTCTTTTGTTTTTTGAGTTGTGTACTTGTCTACCTAGAAACAGGATTATGTACGTGACGGTGTGTGTTAGTGTTAAGACTGCTATGGACAGGGTGAAAGGCTTTCTCCAGTGGATGCTTTTAGAGAACACCAAGATGACATAGCACTACGCCCCACAGATGACGACCAGGCTTTTTCAACGGTGAGCGAGCTGCCTGACTCTGAGCTGGACTGGACTGTCAGCGTTGCCACGAGACAGACAGGTCTACTCCTCCTTTCTCTTGGCACCGGGGATCTTCGCTTGGATCCTGGACAAAGAAAACAGGCTTTAATACCACATGTCCAGAGAAATATTTGTTCTAGATTAAGTTGTGCTCATTCTTTGCTTTTTATGGCACTCCATAGATGAACATGTCAAGTGTTACCAAAATTGGCAAGAGGACGGTGGTCAGTTTGTCCATATACTGCAGGCAGACAGTTCGCATCAGCTGGACCTTTAGACACCTACAATTTTCACTGAGTTTTCTTGGCTTACCACAGAGATGATAAAATAGACTAGTCAGTCTCAGCCCATTGACATGACTTTTCTACAACGCTGATCCACTCTCACCTTGTGCAACATGTAAGCATCTATAGCCTTATATTCTAATGCATTTAAAATCAGATTTGATGGTCCACACAATTTAGTACTTTTATGAATTAAAAGGTTCAGTGTGTAGGAGTATCTAGTGGTATGGTCGCAAATTGCAACCAAAAGAAGAAACCCTTGGTTTATCTGCTCTGGGCTACAGCAGACAGCAACATGGCAGACTCCATGAAGACCCTGCTGCTCACTCCAAATTTAATGGCTCATTCTACAGTATGGAAAACAATGATTATTAGTTTGAGGAGATTAAACACTAATGAAAATATTTGAATACATTTACAACATTCATTTAAATAACTTGTAATGTTCTTTGGCGTGTCATACAGACGCACAAGTTAACCTTTATCGTCTGTGTGATGGGCACAGCCTTCCTGCCAGAAAGTCTTACAGGACATGACAAAACATGAATATTTGATGCCCTGGGAATGAACCTGCCCGAGTTAGTGCACTGGTTGGCTGCTATGGATAGGTGCTGCACAGCGACTTAACACAACATTAAGTTACTGTGCTACCAAGAAATCATGTTCATCCTATGAACAATGCTGTGTAAGTTATATTTTTTTCACAAACGTACCTTTGCTTATAATATGTTGGGTTCATATTAATGTATTTAACACATTTACATTTTTGGAAAGTAAAAAAAAAGTTAAATATTGTCAAGCAAGTTGGTAGCACCCTCCAAGGTTCACAGACCACCCAGTTTATATTACATTTCTGCCCCTTAATCTTTCACACTGGACCCTTTAGCTCACAAGTTGGAAGGTTTGCTGAGCTCAAATAGTCTTTCAGCAGCACCCTGCTCCACACCTTCACAGTTACAAACAGAAAACCTGCCCAGTACAACTGCAGTCTTATCTGCAGGCCACTGAGCAGCTCAACTGCAGGAGGAGCAGTGAAGTGCACATCAGAGGCTCAATCAAGCACTTAACCAGTTTGCATCAGACATTAATTAAATACAAAAATGCTGCATCCGATCATGATGAAATACGTTTTTGAGAACAGCATGCACCGCTTGATGTTCCCTTGTGCTCAGACTTGGTGCATTTGTTCATATATATCTAAAGTGGACTTTGGACATGAATGGCAAACACTCACTTCCCCACCACCGAGTTGACCTGGGTCCGTATTAGTCCCACGTACTGATCAATCTGTGCCTGAAAGCAGAAGGAAAGTCAGATTGTAAATATTGGACAGCATTTCCTAAACCAGGCTGGACTTGAGATATCGTGATGCTCAGATTCCTACCTGATGTTTCTCATAGACCACAGGCATGGTGAACATGGAGACCACGGCTGTAGAGGCATGGAGAAAATAATGACTCATGTTAAAGTATTTTGACCTGCAGCAGGAATATGCTCAAACAGGAACACACATGTGTGCGCACTGCAGGGCTCCCAACACTTATCTAATGTACACTGGAAAAGTAAACAGATACTGTTGACGTTCAACTGAAATAAGCATCTGCTCATTAATGTTGTACAGCTCTGTTCATCGAATCCTCTGAAAATGATTGAGCTTCTGATGCACAAAAGCATAAGATGCCGGAGTGCGAGTGAGTCAACTGCTGTGTTTGGGAGTTTATTGGAGTTAAAATGGAGCTGAGCGAGAAATGGGATGACCTCACCTAGGATGAGCAGCGTCAGGCCGTTGAAGAGAGCGCCCACATAGGTCAGCAGCCACATCAACACAGCAAACTGAAACAAACAGACAAGACATTTTAATCTTTGTGGCTGCATTTCTGACTGTTTATCACCAGGCTGTGTTAGTCATGAACGCCCTTCTAGTGGCCCCCAGAGGATGAGCTGAAAAAAACTGTAGGTGAGTGAAGGTGGTTGAGCAAACCTTCAAGGAGTCCACCAGATCTTGCACGAGGAACAGCCGGCGGAGCTCCCTCATACAGGTGTTGGTGTACAGCAGGATTTTGTCGGCATATTTACTAATCTGGTCCTGGGATAGAGCAATTTCCATCTCCAGGTAGGATCTGGCAACAAACACAGGATCAGAAACACAGACAAGACCCCTCAGTAAGTAAATGCCAGAGACCTTTCAATGAAATCCATGAACCGTCCCATTCATCAGTCTACTCACTTGAAAGGATGTCCCTCATCGGTCTTCTGCACAGCCTGCAGCACAGACTTGTAGATCCTGAAGCTGATGGTGGCAGAGAGGGCTGCCAGGGCTAAGTAGGCTCCGACACTGACCACGCTGAACTGGGTCAGGGAGAAGAGGAGCAGAAGCACGCTGCTGAACACGGCCCCCGACTGCTTCACATTCCTCCAGTAGAGCAGGTCAATCGCTGTAGGGTCAGAGGGGGACAGAAGAAGGACAAATAAAGGTTAGGATGACTTGATCACTTGCTCTGTGACATGTAGGCCCGCTCGGCATCAGTGGACGTATCCTTTTCAAAGTGGATTAGGCTGCCGCTGCTGCGCACTACACACCACACATTTGGGTCAAATATCTGGAAGCTGTTCACAACTGGACGTCCTCAGAGAGCTTCGGCTGTCACGTGATCCTGTTTTAACCCAGCTTCCTAACCTAGCTTTTCATTAGGTTAGAGTGAGCTGAAGGTGTCTGAGTGACGATTCCTCAGTTCAGTTCCTTTACTCCTATTTATAGAGCGACCTTTGAAGATGATAATAGCTGACTCTCAGTTGTCGAGCAAGTGCCTCCCTCTGTGTAGCCAAACTCTGGGCATGTGGGACTTAATATTTACATCTGACGTGTACTTTTCGTCACCGGCACCTGGTCTGATCTCACACGTATACAAACATACATACATACGAACAGGCAGGGGGAGCCATATAACCCCTGCACCAGCTGCTCTTGGAGCAGAATTAATGATTGACCTATAGCTCGGTGGAGGCAGTGGCAGAAATAGAAGCACTATCAGCAGTTCGCAGATAACGACAGTTCAGTGTGACCTGGCCAGACCAGCAGTTTTGTGGTCAGTGAGGAAGGATGACGACGCCTCACTGCTGCATCTCATTTGTGCAGTGAAACAGCATGATTCGACCTACGGGAACAAACTGTTGAAATATACAACATGCCTCCAGGCACTCGTACATTTCCTGCACCATTTTTCCTTCTATTCTAACACTGCCTCACTTCTTTGCATGGTGGGGCCTGTAATTTAAAGCCACTCGCAAAGATGAGAGACAAGTGAGAAGCGAGGATTAGCCCAGTGTACCATTACAGCTCCAGAGGCCGACATGGTCCTCTGCTGGCAGTCGTCTGTGTCGGCTGGAAACATGGGCCTGTTTCCATGAGAACTGCCGGCTGCTTGTTTCACTTCTGAACCTGCCGCCTCCCCACCACCACCACTGCAAGTCCAACAATACTACTAGTGGTTGCCGTACTGACAACTGAAAATCCATCATGTCACGTGGTGAGGGAGGCAGAACCGGTAATGTAAAGTTACGAAGACAGAATTGCGCCTGTGGTCTCTTGGGTGTCTTACTCTTCCTCTCGGTGCTGTCCGCCAGCCTGCCTGCTCTAATTTTAGCCGTGGAGCTGTGAGCAGCATAGTGATGACGGCCATCTTTACTCTCCACTGAAAGGCATCTGTGGATGCCAGAAAGGCAGGCTGAACCTGGGTGGCAACAGTCATTGTGACTGAGTGAATCTCTGCTACACATACACACACACACACACACCTATTGTTCCTAAAGTGTAAAATATCACATGTATGACCTGCCTTTTCTTATCAGTAACCAGCAGTGGCTGACAGTACCTATCAGGGCCCCCGCCCACCATCAAATCAAAGACACTACTCATTCAGAAACAGTGGGAAGAGGATTCATGTTTCTTAGCTGCTGTACACGCACCACTCCCCACAGAAGCCATTGTTGCTGCTGCCAGGGACAAACTGTCCATGTGGCTACTGGTTTGAGTGGAGATGCTCACACACATACACACAAACACACACACATACACATACACACACACACAGGCAGGGACAGGTAGCACATACAGCAGCTGTAACAACACACAGACACATCAACAGACGGCTCTGCCCGAGACAGGTGTTGACCGGTGTCTGTGCCTTGTGATTTGCTGCACAGACTGCAGGCAGACTGAAAAGCTTTAGCTAGTGCAGGAGAAGCGTGTACTGACCTGCGGCTCCCATGGCTGAACAGGGAAAGAGGCAGCTGCTTTATCCACGGACAAAAGGAGAGCACTGAAGGGGGAGCCCCCCCCCCCGCACAGGGGAGGAGGGGCCACAGCCACACCAGCAAATCAGCATCCGCCTGCGCAGGGCGACTGAGGGAGGGGGAGCGTCTATGGGGTGCGGTTGCCAGAGAATCACATTGCAATCCAACACACACACACACACACACACAAACACACACCAACACACATACAAACACTGTCTCTCTCTCTGTGAGCTCTTTTGTGCTCAGGCTTTTAAGCACAGTCCCGCTGACATGTGACAAAGACTACCAATTTACAGACAGTGTATGAAAATGGAAAATCTTTTATGCATAAAGACATTGCGTGATAATAAAGTGCACACAGACTGCAGCCATGTTCTACAGCTCCATTAAAAATGCTTCGGCAGAGAGGATACTGCCGAGCACCTGCCTGATGCAGTTACCATAGTTACCGTGCTCCATTTTCTCCCCATCGCTCACTGAGAGATGGAGCGAGGGAGGAAGGGAGGGGCCCGAAAGATGAAGAGGCAGGGAGGGGAAAGAGCGTTCCTTTGGGAACAGAGAGAGATTGATTTGCCTTGAATCTGGGGGATCAGCAGCACATAATGTGGCTCTTCCACACCACGACATATGAAGACAGCCGCCTCCCTTTATTGTGGAGCACAAAAGGACAATGGCAGGTTTAACACAAGGCCAGTTAGTCGCCAAGTCTGTGTCGACACAATTAAAAGTCTTAAAGACTGTTAGAATAGTGACGATAGTGTCTGAGATTTTTCTAAATTTGAGTCTGATTTCTGTCTGATTAAAACAATAAAACCTCTAATTATCTGTGTCAAAATCGTAACCTGATATTCACATAACACCATGCAGGTGAGTTTTTCAACAGCAGCAAAAGCTGAACTGCAAATGGGAGAAAGTTCACTGTTAGACACACAGGATGTTAAATCAGAGTAAAGAGGAAGTACAAACGCATCCTGCCGAGCTCCGCTTGTTGATACGACTTTCGCTTGTGATACGACAAGCGAAAAAACCAGAGCAAATGATTAACACAAGTGACAATAATATGATTCCCCCTCCCCCTTTTCTGTAGTGAAACTAGTTTAGCCTGACCTCATTAAATCACTGAAGACATCCTTGTGGCCTCAAACAAGCCATCAGCCAGACTGAGCAAACATGCAAAGGGACTTCTGCTGCCAACAGTCTCTCACAGCCGAGATTCAGGACTCAAGTCCTGGAACTTGTAACTTTCGGTTGAAGTGATGATTGTGAATTTTGATTTAGTGTCAGATGGATTGTTCACATGTTTTGCAATAAGATTGTATGATTTCTCTTGATATTGATGATTAAACAGCTAGTTTGGACAAAGATGCGTCATCAGTCTGACAGGTTATCCAACAGAAATGAACGGTGGCAAAAAACTGTTTACCATCCAACGATGTTCGGTGTATTTCTAAAGCTGATTCTCCTGTCAGACATCTTTATATCACTAAGTAACATGCCATGTTATGTTAAAAAAAAAATCGGACTTATTCCTCGCTTTTTGAACTATCCAAAAGTTTGATTGTCAAAGACAAACTTCTGCAACATAAGCAAATAATGATTTGAAACAACAGCAAATTAAAGTTGATCACATGGTTATAAGAACCACTAAATGTGCAACATATAACAGCAGAGATTGTCTTGACAAACTACCAAACAAAGTATAGTAACACTGGCTCTGCAGCGACCACACTTATTTAGAAGAGTCTGTTCTTCATCTTGTTGTCTGCGTGGAGATCAACTTGTGTTATTAGGAGCCACTAACCAAGTGTACACAGTAGTGTAGTGGTAAATCCTGATCCTTTTGGCTGTTGTGTGCCATCTCTAGTCCTGTTAACTGTTTATGTGAATAAATCACACATGCATGACTCAATTCTGTATGCGACTGCATTATTGTTTGGTGGCAGCAGGTCAGTAATGTGCATATGCAATGAGAATGACTAAACAAAAAAAATGCCTACAGCATCAAGGTGATGTGAAAAAAACATTGAACTGCAGAAAGTAAATCTGCTCAATTTCATCCTTTATCAGCTAAATTTGATGCGTTCCTAATGCTTTGGACCGATCCCATCGCATTGTCTATTGTGTTACACAGACTCAGACATTCCTTTTGGCCAAATTAAATCAATGATGACTCAGTAGAATAATGACAAATGTGGGCGTTTGTCATCAAGAGTATTTTTTTTATACAAAGCTGCACATCCAAAATCACTGGCTGCTACTGTCTCTGCTGGGATACAATACAAGTAGAATATTCTATTGCATTTTCACTGCTGAGCCAATCCTAAAGAAATTATCCAACAATAAATCACAACCAGTGTGGAGGAAGGGGCGCCATTTTCTCTCCTGGCCCTGTCCACGAGCTCTCCATGCTATGGAAACAGACAGACGGAGGATGCTCTTCTCCGGCCCAGTCTCTGCAAGGTGCCATGGCAGCCGAGGAGATAGGGCTGATGTAATCAGGATGGGTGTGCCCTGGTTACCATGGAGACAGTCTGTCAGAGCCGTCCGGATGCTCGGACTGCCTCGCTACACAAAAACAGAGCGTACGCCGTATAAAACCAGCTCCCCTGCATGGTTGCAAAATGGGGAGTGTGATAACAATGGCACGCCTTAGTGCCACAGCACAACACTGGCATCCATATTAACATGCACGCAAAACAGATGGCTCCCAGCACGCGGGTGTGTATACAATGATTTTCCATAACACCAACCAGCGTCTCTCACCTCCCTCTCCTTTGTTTTTTTCTTTTTTTTTTTTTTTGGACGCACACACATGCAGTAGAAAGGATCTGTCACCAGGGCGTGTCCATGTGAGAGGAGGCGCAGGTATATATTGCGTTTGATTCCCCAACACTTTAAAAATGCAGTTAGACGGCAAATGTGTACATGCAGAACACACACACACTCAAGTATAAACGCCGGTAGTGCCATGAATATTTAACCTACATGCAGAGGTAACGGTCCATTTCTCAAAACCACAAAGCACAGACAAAGGACAGTAAACACATCAGTACCCTGGCCTTTCCAGCCGGTCCAGGAGCTCTCCTTCTTGGGCACATCTGCAGTGGCCTGCATGCTGGTGATCAGTTACGTCCCTGTTCTCTTTCTTTCTCTTTATCGTGTCCGTTTTCTTCTTTGTCTCCCTCTTTGGTCGCACCGACTCACTCACTCATCCCAGAAAGGCATGAATGGTCAAAAAGGATGCGGAGATGACAGAGAGGGAGGTAGGGAGGGAGGGAGGAAAGTGTTTCCAAGGTGCTGCCGGCTCGCGGAGCACACAGACTGATGCTGTGGAGCAGCGCTGGCTAGAACAGGAGGAGCAGGGAGAGCGTGTATGTGTATGTGTCTGTGTGCGTGTGTGCTGGGGGAGGGTGAGGAAGGGGGGTTTAAATTGTAAACACCATACCACATTTGCTGCTGCAGCAAACCATCCATGCAATGATTAAGAGCCCGAGGGGTGAGAGGGTGGGTGGTGATCACTGGAGGCTCGGCTTTTTACATTGAAAGGGACGATACACTAGCTTTCACAATAAAAGCCCTAACAGAACCCTCTGGTAATGGTGGGGGTACAAGCAGTGGGAGGGTTATCCAACATAGGCCTCGATGAGACACCAGAACAGTGTCAGACTTTCCAGCATGCTGCCCTGGCTTCCCTTGTAGCTTGTTCGTTTTTATAGATGAAACAAATACAGCATTCCTAAAAGAAGAACAGCAGTCACTTTAAGGAGAGGTATGGCGCACATCCAGGACTGTTGTTCTTTATTTGTACAGAGGAATAATTAAGGTTGCAACCAGACATCCAAATAGCTGTTTCCACTATGACTCACTGATAACTAAAAGGGCAAAGTGCTCGTACTTTAATAATTCATAACAAGAGAGCCACTGAACATTACAGCACAATGCTCCCTGTTTAATGCCCTCAGGAAGTGTTTGTGCTTAACGATTCTCTACCCAGGAGAGACTGCTGACTGAAAAAGCAACGTAGGACGCTTGAAAGCGAAAGGGAAAACCGCACTGTCACTGTGGTGTCAGCACTGAGCTGATAAAGCAATTCCCAGCATCATTTTTCTCTCCTATCGAAGCCCCTCAGTCGCCCCCCTCCTGCAGACAGCCACACCTCACACCTTCTGCTCACTGCAGCCGTGACAGGCCTCGGTGCCAACACCGACCAAGGGGGAAAGGAAAAAACAGGTCTCTCTGAACCAGACCGAACACGCTCCCCCATCACTGTTGCTATGGCAACTGGCGTGGAAGTCCAAAGATGAAAACAGCATCTGCGATGACAAAGGTGCACCACGCCCTCTAGTGGTGGAGAAAGAAACACATGTGACCTGCTTTTTGGCATTTCCAGAACCTTCTCCCGTTCTGAGTAAACAAAACAGGGAGAGACGCTTTTATTTGTAATTGATTCAGATCAGTATATATCCTTGTATATTTCACATTCGTGACTTTTGTCTGAATCAATCATCACACTCTGTTGGACCATGGTGCATCAGTAGCTGTGAGTTACAGGAATCACATGCAGCCGTGTCTTTGGAAGCCTAAGCGGATCCAAAACCAAACCACATTCATATAGATGTGATCATTCTGCTCTGCTATTACATGAATTTCAAGAGGAAGCCTTTAAAGCTCCTCAGTAGGAGTGTGCCCCAGTTTTGACATCATTGCATTATGTAAACACACTGTTTACAAGGACAGAGAAAAACGCAAAGAGAAGTCAAAATAGCAAATATGCGGCTTAGACAGCATTAACTCCTGCTTACAGCAATTGCCACTTCTGACCTATCTAATCTCATGATGGTAAAAAGTGATGTAGGGATCCAGATGTTGTCAAGATGCAAAGAGAGGTTGTTTTTTTTTCCCTAAACATCTGTATTTTGGTTATCTGAACTGTTTCCACTGATGTTTACAGGTTAAACTGCGTTGAGTTTCAGTCGTCATACGTCGCCATAAATTTGAACCAATGCATCCTTACTCTACAGCTTTTTTATTCATAACTGTACCACCAGGTGGAAGCAGACCTCAGGAGTACAGTACAACACAAGCACTTCCCAGCCACCCCCCTTGCAAAGACTAACACACACACACACACAGAGACACTCAGCAGTGGAACATCCCATTTCTCTCAGCAACCCTGTTTACTTTCCCGGCCTTGTCAACAAAACAATACCAAAGCACACCACACAGGTAGCAACCAGGAAGTAAACAAACACAAGCGCTGCATTACTGATATGATGAGAAATATTCTGTCTGTTATTTCCAAACTGTCTATGTCCCCAGATACTGTCTGATGGGGAAGGTTGCACACTGTGCACGTGATAGCTCTTTTATTCGGGCTTGAGGACACATCAGCAAACACAACACTACATGTTCCGCAAGCTGACAACACTATTTCTAGACAGTCAGTGCTCAAGGTAGTAGCTTATAGAAGCCAAGGTGAAACCACTGCAACGATAACAAGGATACAGACATGCTGTGTTTGTTTTTTTAGTTTGGTTTCCTATTACTTCCACAAAGAGGCATTAACAATGTACATTTTTACAGGTTTGTTTAGTGGTGACACTAGCCTAGAAAAACACAGAATCCTGGGAAAAAAAGGAAATCAAGATTTTGTCGACTGACCTTTTTCCTTATTAAAGCCAGGGAGGAATGTGGCAGCAGGTTTCCCTGGGTCTTTGCCTTCATTGGTCTGCTTGTGCATGTCGTCCTGGTGGGGCCTCTCTGATCGCACCTCTGGGGGCACGGCAGCAGTGGGGGGCTTGGGCTTGCTTGGGCGATCCTCCTCTGTTTTCACTGGAGTCTTGACCTTTTCTGTGATCAGGGGCTCGGCTGGCACCGTCTCAGCCGTGCTGCGGGGAGTAACAGCACTGGGAACCAGGGGAGAGGGAGGACTGACTCCCTGTTTGGGGCCAGTGAAGCCCTGCTCCCTCTTTGGGCTCTCTTCAGACGCAGACTCAATGAAGAGATCGCTGTCAAGCTCGGCCTCTCTCTCCTCCCTCAGAATGCTGTAGGCTGTGGGTGGAGCGTGGTTGCCAGCCAGGCCAAAACCACCCTTGGCGACAGGGGGATTGTCAAAGGGGTTGTTAGGCTGGCTGAAAGTGCCCTTGCTTTTAGGCGGCTGGGCAAATGGGTTGCTAGTGGCCTTTGGAGGCTCCTCAGACACCAGCTCGATCTCTGAGTCTCCAGACTCTGCGCTGCTGCCGTCATGCTCCTTGCTGCCGGTCTTTGTGCTCGGAGTGCTTTTGGAAGCTGCAGGCTTCACAGCGTCAGCCTTGAACATATCATGGGAAGGGAATTCTTTTTCTGTTCACAAAGAAATTTAGAGAAAAGTGGGTGTTAGAGTCTACTCTCTCACTGCAAATCCAAACATACAGCATTAAACTTAAAACTTAATCTTAAAAAGACAGTTTAATGCACATTTTCCCTCTTACTTTCGCTTTTTATCCATTTAGGGTGTTTTGGTGTGAGTTGCTGTCTTTTGGAGCTATTGGCTGCAGAGATGTCTGCCTTCCTTCAACTATAATGGAACTAGATCGCACTCTGCTCGTGGTGCTCAAAGCCCCCCCCCCCAAAAAAAATAAAACATTTGAAAGACCCAGAAGTCATGACCTCGTTACTGCACAGATCTTGTTGTCAGCAGTTTAATGTAAGAACTATTTATTTCGATATCACCAGGCAGACGGAAGCGTGCATTTTCTTGAAAGAAACAATGCTGACAAGTTTTTCAAATTTTAGTTTTTGGCAGTTTGAACAACCACAAGCCGAGTGCCCATATCTTCAAAAATCTGCAGTTTGCCACCAAAACAATCTAGGAGGATAAATAGCACTACAGGTAACAGGACAAATATGTACTTGAAGTGTCCCTTTCAAAGCTAGACTGTAACTTTTAAAAGAAGATACAATAACACAGTCCTCCACTTATGAAATGAAATGTTGCGTTCATAACAAATTAAAGCACATCCTCTTTCAATTTGATATATGTGAAATATTAGCTAATGCTAACAAACTCCAGATAGTTATTGATGCCATTACTGTCATTCATTATGGCATCAACATAATTTCTATGAAATACATGGGGTGATTTGATGATAGACGTAGTATTTTTATATAAAGCAGCTTCAAGGAGGAAGGACGTACATTTTTTTGTTGATTCTGGTGGCCCCTGTGGACAAAGGTGGTATGAGCACATACCTGTCAAGAAGATTTTGATCTAGCTACTGCTATAGTCATCTGTCTTGTATGTGAGTTAAAGAAAGATGCAATGTTCTTTTAATACCATTTTCCTTTTAAACTAGGCTGTTTGCATGATTCATAACAGTGAGGTAATGTATCTTTCTGTAGCTATGTAAGGTTAATAACTGATACTGAATATGATGATGGTGAAACAAAGTAAACTATGTTTTATTAACGTTCATACACCTTAGGATGGCCTACATGTCATCCTGCAGCTCAGAGGTTCGGTTGCTCGGTAATAGTAATTTAGAAAGGTTATCAACATTCCCTGATAATATTGTGGTTTTGCAGGGAATCTGACTCAGGACTCAGGACTCAAGAGTAACTATGTAGAATCAGGCACTCTTCTCACTGTTGGTCTCATCTGTGTATGTAGGTCATATAGAGGCAGCAGTGTTAAAGTGAGAGACTGTTTCATAAATAGGCAGACTAGACCACCAGACACAACAGACGTTCTGACCTGGTTATTTTAACAGAGTTTAACTTCTTTTTCCAGAAAATGTACTTTATTATGGTCGTACTGTTATGATGATAGAATTTCTAACCTCGGGGCAATACCTTAAAAAATATTGACATTTAATGCCATTTTTGATACATACCACATTTTTTGGATTTTTATCAAAACAAAACTGCCACAAAGCTTGAGTACTGTGTGTTTAGCAAAACAGTATCTGTCAACCAAAACCAGTCAGGGAGGCCCTGAACTTGTCATATTTAATGAGCCCAGACACCATAACAAAACAAAGCGAGTGACGAGAAGACAGCAGAGCGAGTTAGAGGAGCGGGGCTATGAGGGCAATGCAGTGGTGTGTGTGTGTGTCAACTCATTGTCAAACAGAAAAGAGAGCAAAAGAAGTCTAGTTGGTACGAGTGTGCTGTTACTGATAAAAAAACGTGTATTAAAATCATAAAATATTCAGAATCAATATGTATGTATTGAAAAATCTCTATATTTTGACAACACTACATTACAGCATACTGATGCGTTAAATCACATATACCATGATGAAAGATTTTACCACTCACTCTCCTTTATCTGACTATGTGCCAGTTGTGTGTGTTTGTGTGCTGTGCTTACGTGTTGGTGAAGCGTTAGGAGTGGAGGCAGGGCTGTCATCCTCCGGCTCTGATAGTGTCACAGTTGGAACCCCCTGTAAGCCCACACTGAGCACGTTTTCACGCTCGGACACGCTGCCTGGAGAAGGTTGCTTCTGTGGCTCAGTCTTGGTGGCTGGAGGCTGGGACTCAGTCAAGGTGATCTTCACCGGGCTGGCCGTCTGTGGGGTGCCACCCAGGTTTCGATAGGAGCGGTAGTCTGACAGCTCTTCATCAGATGGCTCTTCCACATAGGGGAAAGAGTGGGAGCCCAAGGCTGGACCAAGGTTTTCCTCCTCTTCTTCCACATCCTCATCCTCATCTTTTTTAGGGTTTTTATCCATGTAGCTGCCCAATGAGTCATGACCAGTTGAGCCTGTGTCCACTAGGCTGTGCAGAGCCCCCTGTTGCTGGTCACGCCGTTCATCCCCGTGGCTGATGTCCATGTAGTTGTAGGATTCTGTCTTATCTGAGCCAAACAGAGACTTTGGCATGTCATCAGACAGGTTGGATGTCATCTTGGTGCTGGAGCTGAAGCTGTAGGCGTCACTGGAGAAGTCGTCCAGGGCAGAGGAGCCAGAGGCAGGCTTGGTAGGTTTCAGGTCGTCCGACAGGTAGGAGGCCTCTCGACCTGATGTGAAGTTCTGATTGGACAGCAGGGAAGTGTAGATATCACCATCATCATTCATAGGCTTCCTGAAGAGGCCAGACATGGGGTCATCTGCAGAGACTGACAGGAAGAGAGAGAAGTGAAAGTCAGTGATGTTGCACACACAAAAAACTGATGAGGAAGAATGACAGCACTCTCTGTGTCACACGATCACGAGCTGTCTGATTAATGAAAACATCCAGTCAAACAAGGCCGTGCTTCAGCCGGCGCTGCTGCCAGGGAGAGGGGCTGTGGCACTGTGAGACTCTGGGTGCTCGGCTGTGAAGATCAGTGAGGCAGCAGTAACAGAGGGTACTTGTACCCGGTGCGGGACAAAGGGGGATTGTTCCAACCCCAAAAAACCACAGAGCCACAACCAGAGTCTGTTCTAAATCATGCAGGCAAAGGGCTTTCTCTAGTCACATCTCTGCTCTGTAATCACTAATCCTCTGTCTCCCCTGGCAAATTAGTGTCATGAAAACGAACACATAAAATATGACCTGTATGTGCAAGCTAGCATAACCAAAATTCAAATCGGTTAAGCTAGTCGAGGCTAGGTTGACAAAATTGCTCAATGATACATGTATAAATACATTTTTCAAACACTGCACGCACCCTGCATCCTAGCATTCAACACACAAGCACAAAACTGAAATCATATTAGGCAATAGGCACAGAGACACAACTGTAGCCTTAACACTGTCTTCAACCACTTTTATGAATTCAAAACCTGCAGACAGTGTTGGTATGATCTGTGTGTGCTCGGCTTTCAAATATCACTCAGCATCTCACTGAATAATTTGTTACAGTGCTTCAAGGAAATGTGAAGGATGCTCATATTACATATGAACTGCAAAACAGGAAGAGACACCCTTGATAGGGATGTTATTTTAAATCATTAGGTCAGAAGTCAAGGTCAAGTATTCAGGTCTGTTGACTTTACGTCCAACTTCCAGTCCCGGCCAACAAACACACACTGCCTCCTGTTCATACACAAATACACAAGCATAAACAGAGTACACACACTGTACACCAGCACAAACCTAATGCTAATATTTTTGTTGAGCTGTGTACAAGTCAGTGTTTATACTTCCACAAACTGCGATCCTCCTCCCGCTCCCTAGTCCTGGATCTCCCAGGGCAGCGGTGGTGCTATAAATAGGCCGGGTCCAGCTGCTGGGCTGGACGAGGGGGGAAGGTTTAAAATAGCAGCCTTAGGGTTAGCTCTGGAGGATGCAGGCTGACTGACAGAAGACCCAAAAGGTCAGGACGTCCCATCCCTCCCTTCGCTTCCTCTAAAAAGCCCTGCCACCCTTCCCTTCTGCTGTCCTTCCCACTGCTGCTCCCTCAGTCATTAACAATACATCATACTGCAGTACAGTGGCAGAAACACTAGACACTCATGCTGGGACACAGCAGGATGGAGGGACGTGACATGGAGGAAAAGCAAAGCAAGCCGTTTTAGGCTACAGATTATTTTGTATTTACCAGACTGAAATATTTGGTAGAGTAACATCTGAACTGCCTATGGATCCGAGCAGTGTGCAACATCAACAGGCACAGCTGTTGAGCCGAGTTCAGTTTAGTGACATGAATGCCCTTGATGTGTTGCTAAAGCGGACCAATGTATAATCCTCTTAGTGTACTACCATCGTATAGGTCCCATCAGCCATCACCCTGGCAACAACATCACAGCCTAACACTCACTGAGTCATTGTACAACAGTGCAGATGTGGGAAGCACTTAGAGCCACTACAAACTGTGAAGAGAGGTGAACCGTGGTGCTGTGAACTGCCAGTAATCCTGTTGACTGTAGGCAAAACACCCCCCCCCCACACACACCTTTCTCTCTATCAACCCGTTCCTCGTAACAAATAAACTCACCACCAGCAGTTGCATAAGGCATCTGCAGCAAAAGAAAGAGGCCAGATGCTCGTCTTTAACCGAGCAGCTTCTCGACAAAGTCGGTGCGTTGAGATCGAGGGCATATTTGAATCTGCTGATACGGCGTAGCAGCACCCAGACTCTGGGAAAAACCCCCACAAGGCCGAGGCAAACGCTTTGCTGCGCTCAGATGGGATTGGACGTGACAACAGAGGAATTCTCAGCTCACACAACATAATCGTGCCACTGAAAGGATGGTGCAGTTAAATAAATAAGTCCTGGTGGATGTGCTGTGAAGGGGCAGTCCTTTGTTGTCCTCTGTGCAGCCAGTGCAGCTCCGAAACTAATGCAGCCTGACAATCTGTGCTATGCCAAGGCATGGGCTCCTAATTATCAGGCTGCAGACAAAAACATGCGAGAAGAGACAGTATCAAAAGAGCCGGAGTTGCAAAACGAATATATTACCACTTTGAAATCACGGTTTAACTGAGCTGCATGTGGAGCGCAGCGGGGTTCACTCGCTTGAAGACACTTACTGATCCACTGTGATTATTCGGTGGGGAATCAAATGATTAGACTTATACGAAAAATAGAAAAGGTATTTGAGTGACAAAATGTAAACAGAAATGTATTTTCAGCGATGGAGAGACGTTGCCAAAGGAGCAATCTGTGTCACTTTGTGCTGTCCGAGCTCACACCATCTTGAATCCCAGCAGTGATTCAGCTCTACTTTGAAACATCTGTTGATCTACTGCACTGTTAATGATTCCATCAGCCCATCCCTGACCCGCTCGACTGTGGTGTTACCTTTCAGGAGTCCTCTTTCACTCCATGACCTTGTGGAAACCAATCCATCGAGACACTTACTAAGTGCTCTTCTTTCAAAGCCATCTGTGGCTCTGATCTTAAATGATAGGCTGTAGCTTTATCATTTTAGGTGTATATCTTCCTGATCACTGGGAACGAAGGTACAGCAAAAATGATTTTTATTGTCAATTAACTAAAAATCATTTTCTTTATCAATCAATTAGCTGTTTAGTCCATGAAATGGTAAAAGTTGTCGATCAGTGTTTCCCTTTAGCCCAAGATGACGTCCTCAAATGTCTAATTTTGTCTACAACCCACAGATATTCATATCATATATTCAGATCGTGTATCTAAGATACAATATTTGTATAATAAGAACAGAATTTGGCATGTACTCTCTAATTTGTCACACTGAATGGATGTCTGTTTCGGTACTTGTACCTTCATCCTTGTAACCCTAATAGAAGTCAGTTTAATTTATTAAAATAGCTGGCGATTAATTTAACAGTTGAGAACGAATTGATTAATCATTGCGGCTCTACTGGGAACTGGGAAATGCTTTGTTTAGAAGATAAAAACTGAAATTGATTTTGCGTGTGAATGAGGCACAAGGGCTGACGTGGCTTGGCCAGTTAAGATTACTTACTGTACTTGGAAAAAGCCTCGGGGACGGGAAAAAACAACCTTTATTACCATAGTGTTCATATAAATATGCTTTTGAGTATACAGGAGTACTTTTTATTTTGTAATTTTTGTTTTTTCCTTTTTTCTTCTGCATACATGTTACCAAAAGATCAGTGTTATCCCATGTGTTGCCTTGTCTACGCACTGTATGATGACATTTATTTTCTAAACTTACTGCTGCTATTGTGATTTGATTTGTTTTGATGGGAGTTCTTGTGTTGTCCATGATGCTATTTTGACCCTGTCTTGGCTCGGTCTGGCTTGTAAAGAGATTTTAATCTCAGTGTGACTTCTTACATACAAAGGTTATATATAATGTTTCGGGTGTTGCAATACTTTTGTATTGTTGAGGTTTGCTGTATTTGCAGCTACCGTATCTCTAAACATAAGTACCATCACAACAGATTAAAAGCTTCTTTTGGTATGGAAGTCAAAACAAATAAATTAGTACACATTAACAATAAAAGCTGAGCAGAATACTGTGATCTCTCTTATAGTAATTCTTTATATAATTCTTATTTTCAATAAAGATAGATAGTTAATGTATTATTGATAAAGAAGTTAATGTATTCAAATCATATCAATAATTAAAATTGATGCCAGCAATAAAATAAATTACATGAATGATTTCCGCATTTTCCATTTATTATAAATCTGAGCTGAATCAAAGTCACAGTGTCATTCTAGTGAAGAGCGCTTTTATATTAGATTCCTTTATTAAGTCTCTTACTCACAGTATTTGTCACAGTTTACCTGAAGCACCGCTCCAGTTCTGAATGGTCTCTGGCTTTTAAGAGCTCTGGTTGGAACTTTTATGTTCATACTGTATTGATTACAACAGCCTTGGGTGAACAAATACATGAATGGTAGTCACTAACTAGCCTGCGTTAATGTCGGTAAAGAAGAAGAAAATGGAGAGCACAAAGACAGTCTTTCCTAAGAGCTGAGGTACAACAAAACTACTAGTAGAGGTCGATTGGGGAACAGCTGTGCTGAGGGACTCAATTGCTCTGAGGCCCATTGATCCAAGAGAATGAGGACACAAAATTACTGTAAGAAATGGCAGTACAGCCACCATTCTTAAAAAAAATCACTCAAGAACACACGGGCCAATGTTGTTGTTCCAGCAGCCTTTGTCAAATAAAAATCGATGAGGAACGAGTTTAAATAAAAGCTAATCTGGCCTCATTCAGATTCTAAAGCTGTGGTACGTACAGTACCTGCCTTCCACCATATTGATCGTATTTTTCCTGCTTGGATAGAGCTTTATGGATGAATGGAGAGGATGTGGGAGGATCTAGACTGAGTGTCTGCAAGCTGTCTGCTTTGGGTCAAAGCTGTCAATCTAGTGTGACTTTGGATCGGTGTTCCACTTTTATTGTACAGACAGAATTGGGCATTAAGACGCAGACGCCGGCAGGAAGGCGGGCATGCGCGGGCTACAACAGCATACAAAAAAGATGTAGATGGACTGCTCTGTTTTTAAGTTTCTCTGCTGATAGAAGCTCTAATCCCATGAGCAGTTTCGCATTACTCTGCTCAGGGATTACTCTATGTGCACAGGCCACAGAGATGGACTGAGGCCGTAAGATTGTAAACATGGCATCATATTTCACATGAAGGCTTTCAATTGTTTACACATGGGATCAAAGTACAAGAGAAATTATAATTTATATGTATGACCATAGCACTTAAGCTTTGTTATTGTCACCTGCGGTAGAGCTTTTTGGGCTCAGCCTGTCACGTTTTTATCTGTCCTTTTATCCCTCAGCATTAGCTAATTGGTCCTCGACGCAGATGACGGTGAATTAGATTGGAAGCTTGGCAGGTAATACATAGGATGAGGACCTCATTCTGGAGAGCAGACATGCTTTTATCATACTCACTTTAAGCTTTATCTAATTATGTAAGCGGCTTTGACACCACGTTTTTAACCACAACAGCTATTGGACGTACATGCAGACACTAGCTCACACCTGGGAGCTGCTCTGCTGACCAATGACATCCAGGAGACACTGAATTAAAGGTGAAGTCAAAGACAGTTATTTCTATTTCCAGCTTTTCCCCGACAGTCTGGCTAATGAACCATCAGCCTCCCGTCACGGCCTCGCCTCTCTTGCCATTAAGCTGCCCAACCCCTCGTCCTCCCCCTCCCCCTCCTCCTCCTTCTCCTCCTCCTCTATCCCTGTATTATCTTGCATCTTTATCATCCAGTCTGAAAAGACCTAGCACTGCTCAGCCCCCCCTGGGAACAGCAGCAGAGCTCTCACCAGCTAAAGGCACAAATGCACCGAGCTGGCTTATGCAGTCCAGCCAAGTCCACTAAGTGCTTTCTCTATCTGAAAGATACGGAAAGGACCCAGCCAGACATATGCTGTCTCATCCTTGTCACCAATGATAAACTGGAACAGAGGAAGAGTGGAGTCTAATCCACCTATCAGGGACTGGATTGTTACTCATGACTGATGCACTGATGTCAGGACATGATAGACTGACCATTGTTCTATACTGTAAGAGCTTGCTGGAAAAAAGAAGGAGGTGTTGCTGTTTGTGCACAATATGCACTTAGTTGTGTTTCTTTAGAGAGTAGCAGCTAATGATTATTTTCATTACCGATGGATCTGTGATTTATTTTCGCGGGTATCTGGTCTATAAAATGTCAGAAAATGTCTTGCTTACTGTCTTACAGGAATAAAGCAACCCCCCAAAAAATCACATTTAAGAAGCTGGGATCAAGCAAATTTGGATCTTTGTTTTTGTTTTTCTGAAAGAAAAGTCAATTAATTGTTGACAACCAATCTGTTCATCCTTGCAGCTCTGAGGCACACCATGTGCTAAAGACAAACTGTGAGATTTTCACACAAACCCTCATCATGATGCAGCATTATCTGCCACAACTTTCTCTCTCATGCCTCTTGAAACCCTTACAGGACAGGAAACTTTTGAGGATGAAAGAAGCCGACTGTACTGTACTGTCTGTGATCCAAAGCTCAGGTTCTGTCCTGGTGGTAATTTAATACAGCTGAAATCAGCATTATCGGCGTCCTGTGGGTAGATCAGTGTTGTGAACAAGATTCAGGACAGGCATGGATCGATTACATTGCGAGGCAATTCTAGACATCTTGAAGAGATACTATTTCAAGGTTCCTACTTTCCAAAGGCGAAACTTCTTCTCTGGCCTCAGTAAAACAAAAATACGTTTTTTGGAGCTGGAGATATTATTTTGTGGTGATCCACCAGCAGAGAAGAGACGGAAAGCTTGTTTAAGAGAGAACGTCAACAGAGATGAGAACAGACTCTAGCATGTCTGGTCAAGAGGAAAATGTCCACTCTGCCCAACTGGATGTGATGAGATCTGCACTGTTCCCAACAAGAACACAAGTGACACAGTGGATTATTTCACTGGTATGGACACAGCTCGGCTGGAGTCGTAGCAGCAAGAGACTGCTATTGTTTCCTCTTTTAGGGAATCATAACTGTGTGTGTTTGTGTGTGTGCACTCACCTACACAAGCCGGAGCTCGTCTGGCACACTATTATGAAAGTAGAGCATGTGCTTTGTTTGTTTTTTTATTGTGGAGAGCGTGGCCAAACATTGACTAGCCTCACATATGTTTTATGCTCAGCCTGCTTCTGGGGGATCACCTTTAGAAGTGTATGTAAGGTTAAAGTTCTGCTTTCGTGCCAAATTCTGAGCCTCAAAGGATAAGGAGCCCAATTAGGTGATCAATAATGCTCCCGTTAACAGATATACAAAAATGATTTTTCTTTAAATTACCATGTTCTTGTTCAGGAGCAGCTGAAATCAGATGGCTCAAGCAGCGAATGGAGGCAACTAGGCGGCTTGTCTTTCTTTTTTTTTTTTTTTTAACATCATCTCATGAATTTTTCAGTGAATCCGTGAATGAAAGTGCAGGGTTCTAGTTTTGCTCGCCAAGCGAATAGTGAGCCCTGTTCCTTCTGGATTAAAAATAGCTGCATGAGCCGAGCTGTGCTGAGGAGAATGACGGACTTAGAACTGAGGTCTGATGATGTTCCCACAAAAACACTGCCTCCAGCATCCAATAATATATCATCAACAATACCAAACCAGGAAAGTAGGAGTCATCATGCAGGGCACTTATCAAAGCAGGACTAGTCGATAAACTAGGATTTAATCATTTTTTAACCAGTCACTGGCTATGGGAGCTATTTGGGGATTAAGCCCGTGATCTATTTATGATCCCTCTACCTCAACATATCCAGATGTTGTTGTTTCATTCTAGATATAGCACTTTTGCCGATGAACGTTCACAGGCCACTCAAAGTTCAACAGGCTGTTTGTTAAAGCATGTCGCATCCCATCTGCATCCTCAAATCTCATCAACCAAAGAACCGGTGGGTGGAACAGTGGGTCACATCTGATGTTTCATAACTAAGTCTGAATGAATTTCATTTCGAAGACGTCAGATCCTACTCTCCTCAGCACCACTGTTGTGACAGCTGATGTACTATCGTCCAATCGAAGTTACTCGCTGGCATCTTTCTTTTGTTTTCAAGCACAGAAGTTTTAACTCAGCTGACAGACAGTTTATCTGTTTTAACGCCAAATCTATCACAGACGGACTCGGCTGCATCTCTCTCACTGTATTTACACCTCAACACCGATCTGTGTTTGTAAATAGCTGGCAAAGTTCAGCCAAGCGTGGCCGAAATAATATAAATCATAAAATCAGGACTTATTTGATTAGTTTTCTCGCTCGATATGGCAAGTTTTCCCCACTAGCATCGAGGGTCTAAGGACAGAGGATGTCGTTCACCGTACAGACCTCTAAAGCCCGCTGAGGCAATGTGATTGTGATTTCGGCCTTTATAAATAAAACTGGTTGGATTTGATGTATTTGGCAAAAATGGACCGCTTTACCTGTGGATGCAGTTTCCATAGCAACAGGAGGCCTTATCCCGTCGTCCTGGAAAGGATGGAATTGTTGATCCAGGTCGCCCGACACCTCGCCGCCTCGCGGCTTCAAATCTTCACGTAACTCGCCGAAGCGGCTCGGTGTGCTCCCGAACAGGCCGTTCCTCTCGTAGTCATCCCCGAACCACCTCCCTTCCGAGCCGAGCTCCTCACCGGGCTGAGCAGACATGCTTTTTCCTGTTATCGGACACAAGATGTACACTCGCTACTGATTCGCTTCTTCTTCTTCTTCTTCTTCTTCTTCTTCTTCTTCTTCTTCTTCTTCTTCCTCTCTACCGGCTGCACTGTAAATGAGCGGCGGCAACCCCTTGTTTGCGCTAGAGCGGGTGATGGAGACAGACACACGAGAATGCAGCTTCTGGCTGGCGTCTGTCAACTCGAGCCTCGGATTTGTAGACGCCACGGACGAAGCGGTGCGGTCGTTCGGTCGGTCGGGGAGCAGGATGAGAGGAGAGGAGAGGAGTGAGGTTGATTGTTTTAGTTTAGTGCTCCAGCGGTGACGTCATGGTGTCCGCGAGGCTCAGGGTTGGCACTTTATTTGGGGCAGAGTCAAATGTGAAAGGCGTTTTTACGGTTCACAAATGAAGTCGTGTGTGTGACATTGACGGAGCGAATGACAGCAAAAATGAAGCTCAGCGAGGTGAAAGAGGCTGCAGTGACTCTACAAACAGAGAATTCGGTGAGATTTGACTTAGCAGGAGCATAATAAAGAAAGTGGAACTGCCGAGTCAATGATGCAAACTGAAGATGTTGACATAAAAAATAGCAGGAATTTTACCTACAGTATAGTGTACAGTAACGTGGCAATAAAATAAAGCAACAATTTTATTGTATGTGTCAGATTATCTTGCAGTGTGGCGCCCTCTTGTGGTGGCTCAACATACGAACACGGCCCCCTAACAACCAGACGCTTCTGCTTGGAGACAGCTAACAAAAGTTAGCATGAATGAGTGGCGACGTGAACGTGTTAGCTCACTAACCCCGGTTTTAAGTTAGCATACTTTTAATGTCTGCCATACCTACTGCCACGACTTTTTCTTCAGTCTCCCTATTATGGAACTATGAGTGAGAGACAGAAGCACCGTGGAGACGAGGAGCTGGTCAAAGAGCTAGTGAGTAAAATACTCACTAATTTGGTTTTAATAACAAATGGCATCTAGCTTATTAACCAGTAACAACTGAATTAATGAGCTGAAATATTATTATAGTAATGTTATTAATTAATATTTTAATTAACGTTATCGTTTTTAGGCCTATTTGAATATAAACCATTCTGTCACATGAATATTTCTCTCTACAGTGCATGGCCAATGGAGTGTCCTATGACAAAATTGCGCAAGTAGGAAGCAACATCACCTCCCTGGAGATGTTCTTCTCTGGTTTTCCTCGGATGGTCGGGCTTTCCTTCTTCCCAAGGCTGTGCCGGCTTACCATCGTGGGCCAGAACATAAAACACATTGAAGGGCTTGAGTGCTGTCCTCTGCTTCAGGAGCTGTGGGTAGTCGAGTGCCATCTGACAGTAAGTCTGTTATGTCGGTGAGATTTTTTTTTTTAATCAACACTGGCACTGTTAATAATATGCAACGTTTTGAATCAGTACAGTGGTTTGCATTGAGAGCGACTGCACTTAACAAAATGTCATCACTTTTTTTCACATTTTTCTCCTGTGTTGCTTCCAGTTGCAACAAATCTTCAGTGCATGGACCACAACCCATGGTTTTTACCAAAACAGTATCCTGTATAAGTGAAATGTCGAATATTTATGCATATAGTCTCATCTTCTGATTTCGCAGGAAATATCTGGACTACAGAATTGTCTGCAATTAGAGAAGCTCTACCTCTATGATAATCAAATCTGTGAAATAAAGAATTTAGAATTGCAGACCAGCCTAGAAGTCCTGTGGCTTAATGATAACTGCATAACTCAGATACAGGTGAGACTATATATTTTTTTATGAATCTATCTATCTGTCTATCTATGACTGTTGATTTGGCTCACCAAAAATACATTTTCACAAACATTTTTAACTAGTAAATGTGACTGTACATGTTTTGTCGAGGTAGCATGTTCAGGTGTCATAACGTGTTTGTGTGTGTGTGTGTTTCTGAAGGGCTTGAACACGCTTCAAAATCTCAAAGAACTAAACCTTGCTGACAACGATATTGAAAAGATTGGTGGGTTTTTAGAATGCTATGTATTTTCTCTGCCAAGTTTGATTGAGATTCAGTGAGATGTTTGAAAAAAAAAAAATGTAATTTTTTTTCACTACTTTTAAGGACATAGCCTTGATCCTAATGTGAGCCTTCAGAATCTTAATCTGTCCGGGAACAAGATAAATTCCTTTAAGGTAAGATTAAAAACAGAAATATGCTTTTCAAAGTTTTCACAGTTATTTTTGAATCTTATTAGAAATCCTTGGTCTGAAGAGAAGGCATGTATGATTTTTGTGAAATGTCGGGGTCTCAGCCAATTCAGATTTTTAATCAAGTCTACAAAGCACAAGACCTTCATTGAGTTCTTGGGCAGCATGATTTCAATGATATACATTTGTTATTGCATCTATGTGAAAAATGAAGAATAAAAGACTATGTAAGAGTTGTTTGATGTGTGAACTTGCATTAGTCAGTTATACATTCTAGACATGTGCTCCAGCTGACATGCAATCATGAGTGTTTAGTCATTGTCTTGTTCAAAGTCATTCTGACAACACAAAAACGTTTTGTGGCTCCAAATTTGATTGGATTATCACCCCAGATCATGTTTTTGCAATCCACCTTTGCCATTTTGCCATTTCATGTTTAAAAACTGTTTTGCAAAAGAAATTGCCTAACAAATAAAAAAAGACCTCAGACAGTTCTATCTTTTAGGCAGAGCAATGAAAAATGTGGACAGTGACACCTCTTTGAAAAAATATGCAAGGCCTTAATCTTGAGGAAATAGCTATGTTTTGTGACAAGACTTAGAATTACGAAAAACCCTATTAATAAAATATTCTGTTGTAACAGGAATTGACCCTGCTTGCCCGCCAACCCAACCTACAAGAACTAGCACTAAAGGACCCCACGTCTACCCCAAACCCAGTGTGTCTGCTGTGTAACTATGCCACACACGTGCTTTATCACGTGCCAGGCCTTCAGCGACTCGATACCTATGACGTCTCGAGCAAGCAAGTCAAGGACACAGCGGAGGTACTGAGAGTACCCCCCCTCTGTTACAATAATTGAGCTCACCTGACTCTTGAGAGAATAATTTTTTTTGTGTGTGTTGATTGCTAATGATTTGCTTGAACTGAACTTTTTTGTGTGTGGAAAACTATATCAGAAACAAATTATTTGTCAAAGTAGTGTTTTATATACGTCTTAAAAACATGTCTTAAAGTTCCTTCCAAAGATAGAGGCTCATAACTTGTTCAATGCTTCAGTTATGTTACAAGTCATGTGAATATATTATTTGTTTTACTTTTTATCATTATTATTTTGCTTCCTCAAAATCTTCATTTCCATATTATGTTGTGTAAATAATTTGTTAAATAGCAATCAGGAAGCCGTGTTCCATTTTGCATATTCGGAATAAAAAAAAAAAAAAATATTGAGTGAAATATCTAAATCCAAGACACAATTTCTTCATACATTTCTTTTATTAAAAATGTATGATGTCTTGTGCATCACATGCACATTTCACTTTGATTCAATTGGACCCATCTAACATCTCTGGAAAGCCTTTTTTAGTAACATAAATTCTGCAGGTTTTAATGCTTGTTTTTTTTTTTTTTTTTGCCTTTTTCTCTTTTAGTCCACAGTAATGAAGAAAATGATGTACTACAACATGCGTGTACGCACTGCTCAGAGGAACCTGGCAGAGGCCCGACTCAGACTGATGGAGAGAAAGAAAACTATGCTACAGCTACCCGAAGAATGCATAAGAACAATCACTCAAGCCACCAAGAATGTATGTACAAACCATGAACATTTATTTATTTATATACAATTATTTTGCAAGTTGTTTTATTGTCTCAATCTACCCATACTGTTATTATACAAAGTGAAGTGAGCTTTTTTCATTTGGATGCACACCTAGCTGGAACGGGAGCTGTCCAAGGTGCCAGCTGGTCGTAAGAAGTCTGCCTGCATGTCAGAGGTTGGATTCATCCACCTGGCTGAAGGAGACCCAACCACTGACATCGGTTGTGATCCTGCCTTGGAGCACAAAATCCTCAATAAGATCGAAGCACTGAAGGAGAGACTGGTGCTATGGACGAGGAGGCTGGATGAGTCAGTATATTTAAATAATTCACAGTTTTATATAATGTTACAGTGCTTTATACAATTTAGTCTCATACCATGTGTCCCAGTGGGAAAAAGGAGTGTTCTTTCTTCTATTTTCAGGATTGAAGCCTGGTATGAGCAGGAATCAGTCCAAGCCTCAAACATGATGGAATATACTGTCCAGTTTCTGCTGATGGAGCTAGAAAGTGTTGGAAATATTCGTTTGGAAGAGGGCTGCCCGACAGACCCTTGGTAATTTTAATCACAGTTACACTCATCCTGGAATTCTTAGTTGCAGAGGACAAAACTCACAGTTTATATGTTACATACCCAACAGGTTCACTTCCTGTTGCGACCTGTTGCTGGCCCGCTTCTCTCAGTCAGACTTTAAGGTTCACAACATCACTGGGATTAAGATCAATCGAGTCATCCGCATCCACAACAGTGCTTTGAGACTTCGCTTTGAGGACAAGCTCCACACCCTTCTAACCAGCGAAAAGTCTGCTACCTTTTCACGGTAAGTTAAACTACATTAGATTAAATAAAATGATATTAATCATGCTTTAAGTTCAACATCAAAATTGTCCCCATCGTATCTGTAACATGATCATCCTTTATTAGTCTGAATCTAATGTAGACCTTTCAAAAAGGAATTACAGGCGTTGGCTGGAGTACTTGTTCTACACAGCTGACCCTGAGAAAAATAATGAGAAGGAGGACATTTTGCGCATTGTAGAAGAAGGCTTCAAAGCAGCAGAACAATATAAGGTGTGTATACTGCTACAATTTTTGTTTTATAATTACACTACCACACAACATGACAGCGCATCACTGGGATTTTTCGACTGAACATTAAGAGACAGTTCACTACATACCTGTAAACATAATGTACTGAACAGCGTTTGCAAAAAATGTCTAAATATTATGTTTATTTCTTAAGAATAATTTTCAGAATAGTTGAATAAAGGAAAAGTTCTATCAGTGTCAAACACTGTGGACCTAGTTTTATGCTTTGCATCAGAACAGAATCTGCCATTTCTTATTTTCACATTAAATCCAAAACATTCTGACATTGACTATGTTGACTTTTGAACCAGGCCTTGGAAATAGAGGGTACTATACCTTTATCGAATAGCCTTAGTGTGACCGAACAGCCCAGAATTGAACAGACACTGCGCCAGGCCAGCCAAGACAATTCTGAGCACAGTGCGGATACAATCCCCTTCAGGCACGGTGAGTTACTTTTGCTCATGGCTTAACGTCCCGATAGCTGTCACCACTGGGTTTTTTTCCTCTTAATAGCAAAAGGTTTTTCCTGCAGGTAAGCTTATTGTTTCCAAAGTGTTCGTGGGCCACAGCAAGCCTATTCGAGAGGGAGATCAGGTAGACAGGAGCAGCTATCCCAGATTCTACTCTGTGCATCGCAATGTAGACACCAACAACAGAACTGCAGTGAGTGAAGGTATGTAATATGTCCCTTACGCATGAAAACAATTATTCTTTAGTCATTGTTTTGTCAATGTGATTGCCTTTCTGTGTTTTTCATTCAGAGAGACCTCGCTTCTCCAAAACACACACTGTCCCTGAGTGCGGTCCCAGACGAAGACAGTGGTTTGTGTTCGAACATGAGCTTGTCCTGCCTGAGTACATCATATATTTTGAATACATCACCGGGGTAAGTATGTGTTTTTTTCTTACTGTCTTTCCCATTGGTATGTCTTTAAGATGTAATTTGAGCAAAAATTACAGTAGTGCTGGTAGTGAGCTCTGACCCATTCAAAACTCAGAAGCGTGAGTCTGAACCAATACTCACAGATGATAAAATATTATTCAGATTTTTATGTCTCCGCTCCAGCTGCGACCACTACCACAAGACAATAATTTTGTGTAGAGGCAATTCACATGCTTAAACCTTTTGATATGTTGTTATAGGATGAAGAACAACCTGCATTGCTGGGCCACAGTCCAGGCAGACATGATATCTCTTCCAATGATATTATCCTTGACAAGGAAGCCCTCAACATGGAACCTGTGCTGAAACCACAGCCCACATTGTTGAGTTTGGATGATAAAATTCTTCTTAATGTGGCCAGAGCCAATGTCCTCAGTCAGATCACTGTAAGTACTCAATGGTCAGCTTCATTTGCACTTCATTTCATGTGCTCACAATGAATTATCTTCGTCATATCAAATTTCCAGGTGTTGAACCTTCATGGCAACAGTCTGAGCAAAATAAAGGAGATTTCCCGCCTCACAGCTCTGCGGCATCTTACCATCAGCTTCAATGAGTTCACATGCCTGGATGACATTTCTCACATGGTAAAAATGAAAAAAGAATATATCCTCATTGAACTAAAACTAAGTAGTTTGTCAAAGTAATACTAAAGCAGCATTTTAAGAGTAACTTTCCTCTGTAATATTTAATGCAATTTGATAGAGATACTATTTATGTCATTTGAATCACAGCCCAACCTTGAGTTTTTAGATGCTAGCTTTAACAACATAGTGACCCTGGAAGGGCTGAGGGCCTTGGGACAGCTCAAACAGCTTGATGTGCGCTGGAACAAGTTGACCAGGGCCAGAGAGGATACGGCTGTGCTGAGAAAACACACACCTGCTCTGCTGAAGCTTGACACCCGATACAACCCCTGGAACAGAGTATGTGATGCAAACAATAAAACCAAATAAAACACGTTGTGTAAAGCACATTTATGAGGCATACAGTCAAGCCTTTTCATTTTTCAGCCCAAAGCAGTCAGAATAACCATACTGGGCCGTCTCACGACTCTCACACACCTGGACGATAAGATGGTTGCAGAGGAGGAGGCTGCTGAGGCTGTTCAGGTGGCTGCTGGATGCAAAATTAACAAGGTTAAGGTCTTACATATACAGATAATTGATTTATTGCATAAAAATAAGTAGGAACATGCTCCAATGAAGGATGCAGCTGAAGGATCTACCTGTATATTTCAGGATGCTTTGTAATTCAATCAGACCTGTTGACACTCTGCTCGCAGGCATCTCTTCTGGCTCACTCACGGACCAACAGTGAGCGTCCCCGCAGTCTCAGTCAGCTGTCAACAGCTCAGCTCCTGTGTCTTCTCAGTCCTGCATCCTGGGGCCTCAGTCAAGAACTGGATATATACTGGACTGCAAAGGTGAGCAATGAATTATTTCTAAAGATGCGCTTGTAAGGTTTAGGTAAACTGCTGCAGCAGTTGTAATTTAAAATGTAAAAGGTTTAAAACCTTTTATGCTTTTGTTGAACATTTGACCAGATCACCACCCTGAATTTGGACAGCCAGAGGATTCCTAAATTGATCAATCTGAATAAGCTGGTCAACCTACGTTGGGCCTCCTTTAATGATAATGACATTTCTAAAGTGGAGGGTCTTGACAGCTGCTCCAAGCTGGAGGAGCTTTCCCTCAACAACAACAACATCAGTACACTCAGTGGTCAGTCACACACTTTACAATGAAGCTGTAAAACTAAAGCATTAAAATCCATCACAACCATCATTATTTCTGTCTCTGTTCTGTTTCTTGCCTTGCCTGCTCTGTGTCTTCAGGCCTGCCAAAACTCCACTGCCTGAATAAACTGAGCGTAGATGGCAATAAGCTGTCCAGTCTTGATGCTTCAGTCCTAGATCAGCTACCCAACCTGTCCTTCCTGTCTGTGGAGAACAACTGTATCAGTTCCCTGCATGGCATCCACAGAGTTCGCTCCCTCCTTGAGCTGTACATTGGCAACAACCAAATTTCCACGTCACAAGACATCTACTATCTGAAGGCAAGTGGGAGAGAAATAACAAAAGGTTTACGATTTTCCCATCATGTTCATTGGATTGTCTAAGCGCATATGCTCTTTCTTCTTGTTAGGGATTGACAAATCTCATAATTCTGGACCTTTATGGGAATCCTTTATTGGAGAAACTGGAAAACTATCGGATTTATGTTGTTTTCCATCTTCCCTCTCTAAAAGCTCTGGATGGAATTGCAGTGGTATGTACGGACACCAGCAACCAGCCTGTGTTTACTTTTTGATATGATCTGAGTATTTGCTGGTACAATTTATAGACCAAATAACCAAGAAAATAACCAACAGATTGATAGATGATGAAAATAATCATTAGTTGCAGCCATAGTTAAATACTTATTTAATAAAAACCTCATAAAATGGAATCTATACATGCATTGGTGATATCAGTGCAATATCCGATTAGTGAATTACAGCAGTATCGTCATTTGATACCGACTTTGGATCTGATCAGTCCCAGCTCCAATTTTCTGTTGTTTCTCCAGGAGGTAACTGAGTTTAAAAGTGCAAAGAACATGTATGGAGGAAGACTAACCAGCGACATGGTAACAGAGAAGCTGGGCCACTCAAACTACACAGACATCACCTACCTCGCCCTGCAGTCCTGCTCCATTAGGTAATGGCCTGGCTGTGGAGACAGATAAAAACAGCACATGTCCAAAAATGAGCATGATTACAGTGATAAACTGTGCTGAATAATCTGGCAAGTTTTTGTCTCGACAGGACGGTTGACCTGTGTCCGGCAGACCTTTTCTGTAACCTGCTTAGTGTCAACTTAGACCACAACAACCTCACCTCTTTCTCCGGCATCATCTACCTGCCCAAGATCAAAGTACAAATCACACAAAAACAACAGGCTGGCTTCAACCATCCCTGAACTGTAGACAAATCAATTATTTCCAAATTATTTATTTTTTGTTCACTCTTGTTACAGGCTCTGTGTCTAAACTACAACCACATTGAGTCCATCCTGCCCAGACAGAAGAATCATCTGACAAACAGACAGATACTGTACAGCAAAGTTCAGTCTAGTGGTTATGGCCAACAGGGCCCACCCAAAGGCAAAGGGTAACTTCTGTTTGTAATTCATGTATTTCTTTACAACCTGAATGTGTAGACCGTAACCATTAGGGGGCAGCACCGACCAGCCCATGTATGAGCTTTCTCTTGACAGTTACATCATTTCATTCATTTTTTCACAGTCCTCGCCATTTAACCCTAATAAAATCCATATGTAAACACAGTTTAAAGATAATGTTGTTTCACATAAAATAAGTAAATATTTATTCTCTCTCTGTCCCTAAGATAAAGTGAAGACTGACATCTTAGTTTATATATTTTAAGTTTCTACATTGTCAGTATATCATGGGATCGCCAAGTGATCATCAAACCACATTTTCCTTTTATGGACGGGCATGCTTTTGTTTGACTGTCACCTGCAATGGGTGACCAGTTAAATGAGGCAGCGGGATATAGGAAAGAGATGTTCATTTAACCACAGAGGTTGCAAACTGTCATTCTGCGCCTGTGTTTAAGGGAAACTGGGCCCACTTGCAGTCTGGAGCCACTGATGGGCAGCCTGGAGGTGCTGTATTTGAGTCACAATGGAATCTCCAATATGGCCAATCTGCAGCTCAGCAGGCTCACCAATCTTAAAGCGCTCTTTCTTCAAGGTACGTATGGTTTGGCGTAGCTACCGTCTCTCACAAAGCCTGGTAAAAGTGCAGTGTATAGAGCCTGAGAAAAGGCAAGCACTGAGAGCAAAGTCTCCCATAGACCTCAGGCCAGGTGGGAGAAAAGAGCGACTGACTTTCTTTTCAACAGCTTTTGATGGCTTTTGATTGAGCTTTGCTTTGTCAGGGTGATTTGGCCCACAAAGCAAACCTTACTTGTGCTTTCTTCCTTTTTTGCTTAGAAACCTTTCAAAGCTGTCTCTGTAATTTCAGTGCTTTTTACACCTGGGGCAAACAAAAAATTCCCCACAAATGCTTATATTGCCTTAAAACACTGCCTTTTATTTTGTTTAGGTTGTGCAATTCACCCTGTTATTTTATCTATAGAAATATTACATTATTGTTTCAGATATCTCTCTATTGTTTTGATAAGCTCTTCTCTCCCTAGGTAATGAGATCAGCCATGTGGAAGGACTGGAGGGGCTTCAAAAGCTCAGAGAGCTTGTGTTAGACAGGAACCGGATCAAAGCTCTGGCCAATAATTCCTTCGTAGGCCAGAACCTCCTGCTAGAACTGCACCTAGCAGAGAACCGGATCCGGGAGCTCAACCATCTAGATCCTTTGACTGAGCTCCGCAAGCTCTTTCTTGGCAAGAACAAGCTGCAGGTATTCTTTTCCAGCAACAGCTGCCTCCTCAAAGCTGGATGTTTTAATGAAACTGCCTAAAACACTCACACCACAGTGATTTCCTGAAGTGACCACCAAGGTCATAGTAAGCTTTTGTGCAGTTTTTTGATTTTACTGATTGGTTCATATGCTGAATGTGTCAGATGTTTAAGAATGTATTTCATTCAGCGTACAGCCATATGACTTTTTCCTGCATTTGAAAAGTAAGACATTAAGTATAGTAATCATGAGTCACTGCCACCCCGCTGCAGCATGCGAGGGGTAGCATTAGGGAGAATCAAGTTTGATTGAAGGTCATGGTCGTGTGTTTGAAGAAAGAGGTGAACAATCAGGACAACGTGTAATCAGCTTCTCAATCTGCATCTCCTTCTCACCCCGGGCGAGTGATTTGCACTTTTGTTGCCAGTTCCTGCCTCTCTTCACACCCTTAATGTTTTCATGCATTCAATTAAGACGCCAAATACAGCAATCATCCTAGCGCACCAGTTCTCACAGTGGGGGCGTCTTTGAATCACAGCCAAGTGCAGCCATAAACCTGGGAATGACAGAAAACACCCCCACGCCCTGTGGCATGCCCAAACTCTCTCATGAGATTAATGAGAGCTCACACATGTAATCTCTCTCATCAGCTGCTTCCATCCTCCCTACACCTAAATTATGAAAGTTTAGCCCTGTTGCATATGTCTCCATTATCAACCCACAGCAGGTCTTCAACCAGTGTGAAAGAAAAGTTAAATGAATGGTCAGTATTGTCATAAAGATAATATTTGTTTTTGTTATTGTGCGATTTTTGTAGGACATCACAGAGCTTGACAAACTAGAAGTCCTTCCTTCACTGACGGAGCTCTCCATCGTTGGCAATCCTGTGAGTATTACAAGTGTTTGTGCATTAAATACTATTAAGTGATGTGAGCTGGGATAAATATTATCCAGGTTTGTTTTGCTGTTATGAGCTTTGATTTGAATCTACTAGCCGTCAGTCACTTTACACTTTGAACTCTGTCACTTGCAAACAAATGATCAAAAAGCATGCTCACAGGCTCAATTTCTCACTTGCACAATCCGAATCACTATCCCAGTGTAACTCTATGGTTCCAAATTAAGCGATTACATGTTGGGCCATCTGCTGTGCCTCAAACTGGCTGGCATCAGAGACAAATCCGTTGACCAAATGGCAGGACGCTATTGGCCCCGTTACATCACCCATCTGGAGCTCATGGATCAGGCCTGAACAGAGCCTGCAGCCCAGGGCCTCCTTGTTGTCCACAGGGCCATGCTCAGCTGTGGTAGCCTCTTCAATGCTTGACCCCATCCCCCTTCTTTTCCCATTGGAGGGTTTAATCCTGCCACGGGGTAGAGGCGAACAGCCACCCCAGAGACAATACCTCCTGCTGTTGACAGCATGAGATTGCTACCTCACCCATGTTCCCTCGCCAAAGTCTCGCTTCTCTACTCCATCGGACATACATTGGCATGCCCGCGCAACTTTATCACAGCAGCAGTGTCCTAGAGACACAGGAACATCAAGTTCTCTGACTGGACAGGCTGAATTTGTAGGGCCAGAGGGTGCCCTCAGCTGGGCTAACTGCTGCTGTCAGCTAGGTCACTGGATTAGCTGTTGGGAACATAATAACTACATTGGGACCCACATAGCATCATATTTATCCCAGATGTCACGAGGCAAGCTTCAGTGAAGCATTATTACCGGGCTTTTTATGTTGCTTTTTTTTTCTTTCAGGTGGCCAAAAATTCTCACTACAGACCAGCATTGGTGCTCTGTCTGTCACAGCTGCAAGTGCTGGATGGAGTGATGGTTACCCTTGAGGAAAGGACCAGAGCTGAACTCCATAGTATTGATCAACCAGTAAGAACTGCACACAACATGCATACTCAGACACACACATCACACACATATATACATGTACATACAGGGTCGTAGCTTACTGAGGCGGACATAGAGGTCATGTCCCGCATATTTATACCCACCAGCAACCCCCCTTATTTTTAATCCTTTCTCCGGTCATTTTTCCTATTAATCTACTGTTTTTAAGTGATACAAAATAAGTGGACGTTTCTCAGTTTTTGTGTGGAATATGTGTCATTGTACCTGGCAACCCAATCCAGAGGCAGAGGTAGACCCTGCCTGATGTGTCATCCGCTACGCTTGGTTTGCCACTGAAATGAATGAAATAAGTCCAGAGAAGAAACACGCCTGCAAATTTCACTCCACTTAGTACGAGACCTTCCCCTTTCTAACTGGCAGCCACTTCGCCAAACACTATTCTGTTTGTAAGCTATGTCAGGACAACTTTGCCGTAAAGCACAAGGGGAAAACAACATTACCAAACACTATGCAAACAACACAAACAGCTGTGGAGACAATTTCAGTCTGATTAGAAGTAATTTTACTTTCATATCCTTTTATTTATTCTACGTGATATGTGTTGTATGGTTATACGGGCGTGGTAACTCTTAGGGTAGGCCATTTACAGATACAACAGGAAATCTGCCTTTTTTTCACAACCTAATCTTGGCAGGTATGGTATATTTATTCCCAACTTTGGTGGGAAAATGTAATAATAATAAAAGCGTACATATGGTCCGCATTTTACAAGATGATTCTTATATTTGGCACAATAGTGTTTAAATTTGACTACTTTAAAGACAAAAAAAAAAGATTAATGCTCAAGCATTTATCCTCAATGATTTTATTTCTTGCAGTGTTGAGAGGGAACACAATATAGACCTTTAGGGTGTTTGGGGACAGAGTATTTCTTTAAACTCCTGGCTACATATTGAAAATAATGACATTTTACTTATGCTTTAACAAGTTTGTAGGATGAGGAATACGGTTAGTTCACAGGAAAGGAATGTTATATTCTCACACTGTCTTACGCTATTTCCTCCTTTGTATTCTGTCTGAAACTGACTGAAAATGAACTCAAACCTTATTTGTGTAAAAAGCTCAGGACGGGTCTATCATGTAAGACGTAGTCCTACTGGAAGAAACAAAATGACAACCACACTACACCAACATAAAGAGTAAATCCGGGATCAAACTCCTTCTGATTTTATGTTCATGTAATGAGAGAGCAGGGCAGTAATTCTCCCGCAGTTCTGAATTAAAAGCAGCCTAAGCCTACTGGCATCATCCTGCTGATTAGATGAAATGTGCCCGGCCGATAATGCACCAGTGGATTTACCCCCTATTAGCCAGGTCAACACGACCCCCTCTGCTTGTTAATCGTAGATGTGGAAATGACAGAGCAGAGATCCTGGGTTCTCTCATTAAAAACACAAACAGACCTCCCCCTATTGACTCTCATCACCGCCATCTCAGTTGTCACTCTCAGTTTATGCCTGCGACCACTGCTGTTTGAATCAGAATGTTATTGATGATTAGTAATTACCCTTCCCCTACATAAAATGCTCATATATGCAGAACAACAAGCTATTTAATCACCAATCCTCTGCCAAGCATTTGAGTGGAGCAGACACACAGCAGTAGATATAGGAAGATGGAGAAAAAAGAAACAGTTAGAATGTATACAGTGATGCCAAGACATTGAGGAGGCCCTGAGGAAATCATTTTTACACATTATCTGAATATTTGCTCCTAATGTATTCCTGTCCTGGAGTATTACATCTTCATCTTCATGCTTGCTATTTGATATTTCCCTTAAAGCCATGCTCCCACTGCCCTGGTACAACTGAAATAAACCTACCTGGCCTGCTACCCCTCATGCCCCGACACACCCCAATAAGAGGAATAAGTACAGGACTGCAGGACCTCATGCACGGCCATGATGTCCTGACAAGTAACATGGACGAGGCCAAATCCCATTACACTGACAAAAGTAAGTTATTCATCTTGAAAACAAACAGTCTGTTGTTCAATACTAATACGGGAATAAGGATTTAAAGTTTGAGTATAAGGATATAATTAAAAAACTGTGTGTGTGTGTGTGTATATCTAACCCACACCTTTGTATTAATTACCAATTCAGACAAGAAGCACAGGCACAGTAATGGTGCTCGAAGTGGCCAAACTGGCATCCCCTTTGGACACATTCGAAGGACAGGAAACAACTCGACAACCACAGGCCTTCTTCCTGACGGGAACAAAGTTATCATCACGTTTCCCATCCAGGAGCAAGACAGCAGGTTGGTTGATATAGAATTCAAGACATATATAATTATGCTTCTCTAAAATGTGAGAGATCTATTTACTGTTTTTTCAAAATTGTTTAATCACGTTGTCTGAAACTATAGCTCATTTTTTGGGAATTAAGTAACCATTTTTTAAAAACTTGATCAAAGTCTCTGGAAAAAGGAAACACTGCACTCAAAAACATGTTCTCTCCTCTCAAAACCTATTCTTTCCATCAAAAAAATGAATAATTTAAAACGTGAAGAACTGCCATTAAAATACTCTTTATTAACTGCATGTTTTAGCTTCATGAGCCAATGTTACATTTCCAAATGTATAAAATTGTTTAAAAAATTGTGCCCTTTTTTCTTTTTTTCCAACGGTGAAAGATAATACTTGCCGGCTTTTTTATCCTTGTTATATTCCAGATTTCCAAATGGTGGCAAACCTCCACCCACGTAGCAGCCAGAAGAGGCGAAGCATGCACTGATACTAGTCAGTCAGCGATCAATCCATAGATGAACGTATAGGACAGCCATGACAGTGGTTTGGTCTTACATCAAATTGTTTAAGGACATAACTTAATGAAGGGGTTCTCTCTCTCTTTGTAAGTGTGCCTTAATGTACATAGGTATTGCCTACGTTTGTACATTCAATGAGGAAAAAGTCAGAACACGGGACAATTCAAGTGCCTCTGCTTTTATTATCCGGTGATGAATAAAGAAATAAAACATCAAATATCAAAATATCACCCTTGCAGCTTTTTGAAAATAGTTTAAACTAAAACATGATCAGGGTTAATGAAAATAAGGCTAGCTGAAGGTTTATTGCAGTGCATCCCTTTCAAATGCATGTATAATGATTGTGACCCTATTTCCCACCCACATATGTGGATCACTAACTGTGGTAATCTGAGGATGAGAGGTTTTGGTGTCATTGCTACTGCTATCCCATCCTTGGCCCAAAACATGTAAAAAAAAAAACACCCACAGATGTAAGGGCGTGTGAGGGTGGCACGCTGCATCCATTGGGTCAAACGCATCCCCAACAAGTGGATAATCCAGCTTTAGCACACCTCTCTGTGGACAATAATCTGCAGTCACACAGATAAAGATGTAATCTTGAACAGGGTCCAAATGGATTTTTGGAGATTGTCATTTTCATCATGTTAGCCTCTTTTCGATAAAGCCCACCGCAGTTTTGCAAATCTCGTGTGTGTTGTAACCAGATATTAATGATGTTAGTCCTGCTGAACATGAGATCATAATCCTGCTGGTCTTCCTGTCAGTTTAGTGTTGTTATCTAGTAGTCCTGTAATTAACAAAAACACCAGTCTGAGCCTTAAATGTGGAGGATACAGCCTATAATATGCAACCCTCTTCATTCGGGGACTGATAATTGTGATGAAAGCCCCCATTAAATAGGATGTTTATTCCAATCCATCAACATTGGCATAAGTGTGATAAAATCAGGGAAAGAAATCAATTTTTTTAATTATTTTTTTATTTCTTTATTTATATGCACAATGATTAAAAAAAAAACAGAATCATACTTCATAATACAAAGGCAAATATTTGTGCATGAGAGGAAAAGAAGCCCAAAGGGCTTATATAAAATCCTCCCCCTTAATACAAAATCACTAAAAGAGATTAACTAATTATTCTCTGCAACAACTTCTCACAAAGTCAAATGTTTTCTATTGACTTGAGATTCTGACTTTTTCCTAATATGTACTCTTTCTCTCCTCAGATCTACCAATTTGAATCAGTGATGTTCATGTGACCACTAGGTGTCCTTAGAGATCCATTAGGTCCCCTTGCTGCTAATCAGTCGTCAATGAATATACCACCTGCCTTGTAGGTAATAATTTATCAGCTGAACGTGGCTATGTGTGTATGATTCAGTGTTGTGTGGCCTTTGCCTTACATGCGAGGTAGCAGCCAGCTCTAGGCAGAAAAAGTGAAAAGCTCTCCCCAAACAAGCTCCTCTAATGCATGTACTTAACTTCACTTAATTTGTGTTAATTCCCAGCATTAAGCGGGGCTAATGACTGTGCAAGTGAGTGCACTGTCATTACCTTTCTCTGCCCAACATCAAATGGCATCTGATGGACTCACATTAAAAAAAAAACCCTCTAATGCACAGATTTGGGGGCTCAGTGAGAGCTCTCTAATGCATTAGGTATTGCAAAGGATAATTACACATTTTTTTATTTGTGTACAGCATGTGCAGTATGGATATGTTAGATGTACAACTGCTTTTAGTGCAGTTGTATATCTGTATGTGGCGCTAGCTTATGTTGAGCATGCCACAGTATGTTTCTTTTTTTTTGCATATCTGTCAGTATTTTTAACATTAAAATGACATTACCATAAAGACTGTGAATAATTCATCAGTTCTGAGTGAACCCAGATGCACTGCTCTCACCGTCTCTCTCCCCTGCCTCTCTTCGCTCCTCCATGTGAGTAGACCACATGGTTCATAGCTGGTTTAATGGGATGGAATGTGACAGGTTATGTTTTCATCTGCCTGATATGGAGCCCCGCTTGGGCGGGAGGGGAAGAGAGGGTGGAGGAGGGACGGAGAGGGTGGTGGAGAGGGGCGAAGTGAGCGAGTTGGTCTCCATAGTTGTAGTCTGGATTCATAATTAGACATGTTTGAGCTTGTTGTGAATCAGTTATAGATGATGCTCTCTCCCCCATCCCCACCAACACACACACACATAGAAAAACACATGCTCTGTATGGGGCCATTACTGCTGGTCCACTAACTCCCTATATTTGCTGTGTCTGTCCATTCATAGCGCCATTAGTCCAAGACTCTGTGAATAATTGCTGAATGGACCATGGTTTTGCTGCTATCTACTGTGGTTCTCGTGTTGGTAGATGTTGTGGGTGAAGCGAGACAGATGAGAATACTGATCGATGTTTGATGAAGAAGATAACGCTGCATCTTGTGCGATGCTTATCGAAACTTTACGTGCAATATGTGTAATGGTCAAACCACATTATACTCCACATGCAATACACACTTACTAGCTTGTATTAACTTTAGAAGTGTTTCGGGAGAGGTTACAATTACACCAACATCATCACTTGACTTGGGATTGCTGTTGTAAAAATGGAAATGTTCTCGCCACATTCAGCAGCTGATGGCAAACAAGTGCAGGTCATCATCAAAATATAAATTATTTTGTTTTTAAAAGGTGCATATTATGTCCCGTGTTCATTTTTCATCCCCCACAAATACAATCTCTTTTCAAAAACAATCTCGCCATATTGCCTCTCTTGAAATCTGTCAATGAGTTATTGTTGTTGCTTGTCATTTTCCTGTAATTTGTTTCCTGTGCGGCTCCCTAGAATAAAAAACAAAATGAGAAAGTGAATGGGGGGAAAACGAAGATAAAAAGAATGTAGTGAGAGTGACAATTAGGAGGAAAAGGAAAATGCTTTTATTTTGTGTAAACATTTTGGATGAGACGCCTCGCAATAGCATTAAATCTTAACTGCTATTCATTTCTGGACTTATTGAACGTGTGTGTCATTTATCACATTGTTGCAGTCACACAAAGCAGGCTATGTGGTTAACAGGGCAAAAACAAGGTAACAATAACCCAACAATAGGCAAATACCCAATTTTCTTGTAAATTTAACCGGAATCAATTTTCAGAGCGCCGTCAGTTGGTCTGCCTTTTGTTGATGTCGTAGCCAATTTGGTAACAGCTATTTTCATTTCACGGTATTTGCATTTGTTTGTCTCCTTTAACCCTTTATCTCTTAAATCTTAACTCAAATTGATAGTCTTCATCAGGCAACTATAGCAAAAATGGAGCAATGATTGTAAATAAGTGGTGCCGTGGGAGAATTACAAGGTGCAATACATGTTGTTGCGACGGATGGGCTTTTTTTGCTGTGATGGTTTATTGTGTCCTACACAGCGCACAAATTGCTTTTTGAAGATGACAAGGAAACACAACCTCCTGCCTGCCCTTATCCCCTCAACCTCAAGAATAACAACAACAATTTAATCCCCTTGGCTCCGGATTATTATCTTTCTTTGTGTTGATATTGTGGCCTTTTTAGTTGATCACTTCATGATCCTCCTTTTTGCCCTCCACCTCTCTAAGTAATTCAGCCCTTTGGAGAGGCAGACACTTGACCACAATCACTTTCATTATATTGAAATAATAAAATACTTGTAGGATTTGCTCTTTTCGCATAAAGAACACGTTAACAGGGATTTAGAATGTAATATTAATATTTCTAATCCTGTGTCAGTTTTTGGGGTCAACTAGGCGCATTAGATTCAGCATTTAAAGATAGGGGCAAGAAAGAGGTTGAAATATTATTTAGGATCAGGAGGATAAACAACCCATTGGGATGTGTCACTTGACATAATTATATTTGCAAAGAGGGATGGTCTTTTCATTGTTCTGTGGAAACAATACAGAAAAACTGACAACTGTCGTCTAATGTGTCCTGAATTAGATACTCAATGGCTTTTTAATGTGTTCTATTGTTAAGAATGCCAGAAGTTCTGTAAAGTAGTGAATAATTTGAAGCCTCATGAGGACCACCATCATATTTCTGGTGATATTTGTGATATTTGTAATGACCACTCATCAAATGCAGCCAAGAGCTAAAAGAAATATGATTTTCTCTTCAAAATATTAAGTTAAAAAAATCTAACAAAAAACAGTATGTGATCACTGAACTCCTCCTGATCCCTGTTGGTATACAACCAGTGACAGTAAACACAACAGATGTGCACCTCTGCGAGCCATTCACAGCTGATGTGTCCCAGGTTCGGTGCGCAGGTAAAACGCAATGTGTTTAAACTGCAGCATTACACATAGAACAATGTGTGTCAGGCAGAGGTTTGGGCTCAATGTGGTCCTGCATACAGTCCTAGCCGGGGTGCTCTGTGGCTTTGGGAGATGGTATGTGTTCCTTGGCAGACTGACTGCTCTGTACGGCAGCATTGGCATATCCCTGGTGGTCTATGTTCTGAGTTGGGTAATATTGTGTATAGCGGAGTATTCCCTCATAGTAAATACAGCCACAGAGACGGCCACTTTCCAGGCACAGGACACTTATGAGATCACCCCCCTCACCCGGCCCCTCTACATTTTTATTTTCATTGCTGTGGACTTGGCTGATAAAACTGCAGCATTACACATAGAACAATGTGTGTCAGGCAGCTGCTGTTGAACACATATGAAAGTGTCATTACCACACTATAGCTATACCTATATATCTGTAACCCTGTGTGTGTGTGCGCGTGTGTGTGTGTAAAAATGCTTTCATAATTTATTCTATTTATGTTTTTGTGTCTGTTCCCTTACACCTGAGCTCAGTTAACTCCCTAAAAGTCTGACAAAATTTCGCCCTCTTGTCCTCATCCAAAAGTCACAACACACATGGGTTTGTTATAAGGTTTGTGTGTGTGTATGTGTGTGTGTGTATGTAGTTGTCGAAGGGGCGCGCTTGTGTGATGTAAGGGGCGGGGTTATACGCTTCAACCTATCAGGAAACTCGCTCTCTTCTTGTCTCGACTCCGATTGGGTAAAATCTGTCTGTGTATCATGCCGATGTTGCTTGGCTTTCAAGCAGTTAGCTCGCAGCTAATGTTATCGCTGGCGATTTCCGCCTTTTTCCTTGTAATACTGCCAGTATCGTCAAATATTGCAGATAGCTTATCCGCGGTTGGCTGTTCTGCTGTTAAAGGTAAGTTTGTCTCACACAGGTTGACTTCGCAGGTTGCTAACCTGCTGTTATTAACCTGTTAGTTACAGTAACGTTAAGCTAACGTATAATCAAGCTGAAAATACTGCTAGCTAACATTAATACAGCTAGCTATGGTAAAGAGTCTCAGAGAGGTTCGGAAAACAGTTTACTTATCGTGAATTACCTGGTTTGTTACTTAAGGTATGAGTCTATGTGTCCGAGCTTGGACAGGTTAGCTCATGTTAGCGCATCCACAAGCTACTGCTTCTGTGGTGTGTTCTTATGGCAGCTCAGCAGCTGTTGCTCATGTATCTCATTTTGTGTCAAACCTTATAAACCGAAGTATATTCGTGGTTTATTTGTTGTTTAAAAATCCCTTTTAAAAATCAGCTTGTTGTATGGTGTGCTAACGACAGTTTCATAAGCGTATATCAACACAGTTTACTCACCTGATATTGAAGGATGCTCTGACATCAGATTGAAGGAGAGATTGGGAGGCTCCATCGGAGTAAGGCTTCAGAAACATGCCTGTCTTGGTGTAGTTACATGGCCTTTCGAAATACAATTTATTTTATTTAGAGATCAAATAAAATGAACATTAAAATCCTATATGCTTATACACAAAATGTTTTCTATTAGTGCTTATTCAGTTGATTGCAGAAGGCCCGGTATTCAATTTATATCATGGTAGTTGTAAGAAATTACATTTTCCCCGATTAGGAACAAATTCTCATTAAATCCAATGCTATCCATGTACAGGCAGAAAATATTTGACAATATATTGCAGGATGTAATCAGTGAATTTAACTCAAACTTGTATAATGTTACTCACAAGAGTAACAGTCTAGAGCTAGTGTTGTATGACAATGATGATGGTATTGGTGCAGCTCTAGTTTGCTTGATAACAATAATTCCTCCATTGCAGGTAGTTTCATTGTGTGTGACACAATGAATGGACACCCCCCGTCAGCTGTGTGGAGATGACCTGCCACCCCTTCGGGAATGGTCAGAATGGGGCCAGATGTGCCCCTTCTTAATGAGTACAAGCAGGAGTTCTTCTGGAAGCGCTTCCCCCAGACCATTTTGGGGGGTCCACGCTTCAAGTTGGGCTACTGTGCCCCACCATATGTTTACGTCAATCAGGCCATCTTGTTCTTGACACCATGGCTTTTTGGGGGCATTGGTACTCTTCTCTGCCAGCTGCAGCTTCTTCAGGAGCTCCACGCCACAGTGCTCTCTGGTATGCTTATGTGCGGGGGTGCAGCGGGTGTCCAGGCCCTGGCGTTGTATGCTGCTCGGAGGAGTGGCGAAGTGGAGAGACTTGGTGCACCCAACATACTGGTTGATGAAGAGGAAGTGGAATTTACCCACTGTGTCAGCCCGGAGACGGTCCGATTTATTGCTCCTGGGAAGAGGTTTGGGCTCAACGTGGTCCTGCATACAGTCCTAGCTGGGGTGCTCTGTGGCTTTGGGACATGGTATGTGTTCCTTGGCAGACTGACTGCTCTGTACGGCAGCATTGGCATATCCCTGGTGGTCTATGTTCTGAGTTGGGTAACATTGTGTATAGCGGAGTATTCCCTCATAGTAAATACAGCCACAGAAACTGCCACTTTCCAGGCACAGGACACTTATGAGATCACCCCCCTCACCCGGCCCCTCTACATTTTTATTTTTATTGCTGTGGACTTGGCTGATAGGTGAGCAACAGTTGAGAAGTCCTTTTTTATGCTGCTCTATTTCACAAAGCTTCCTGCTATAATAAATATCAATTTTCTTGCTCTGATTTAGGTTCACAGGCCCAGTCCCTGAGCTTCAACTGGCCAGCCAGGTTCTTCATGTGCTGTTCCTCTTCCTACCTCTGCTGTGGGCGCTTGGTATCCTGCCTCCCCTGGATGCTCTGCTCCTCTGGGGCATGGAGCAGGCTCTTGTGTTTGGCTTAGGGGGCTCGCCCATGTCCAGCAACCTCAGGTACATATTGAAAGAATGTGCCTTAGCTTTCATCAGCAGTTTTGCGCTGATATAGGTAAAAAAATAATGTTCTGGCAGTGCCAAGAGCTAAACGTCGTAAAGTAATTAAATATGTTACAAATGACAGTAGTGGATCGCTTTTATACTTTTAGATTAAATTAAATAATCTTTGGCTCTGATGATATTTTTCATTCACATTGTGGTCATTTTGTGTGAGAAATGTATATCATCATCATCAGGTCTGACTCTATGTGTGTACTCTGTCTCACAGGCTGCTGTTGATGTTTGCTGTATCTGCCGGCGTGGCTGTGTGTAATTACTTCATACCGTCAACCCTGGGTGTGGTTCTCTTCTCCATCTCGACGGGATTTCTGCTGAGCCTGGATCTCAGCCAGGTTGGCGCACTCTGCAGAGGTCCCAGGGCAGCCTTTGGGGACCGTGGATTTCGCAGAGGGGGGTCACCACCCCCTCCTCCCAGTTCTTTTGGCTGGAGTCTGGGCTGCAGGGAGCTGCTGCTATATTTGAGCGTGCTACTGGTGGCAGTGGCAGAGGCAGGGGTGTTGCATCACTTCGTCGGCTCAGCTCAATCCCAGAGCCCGGTCACTGGGCCTCAGGCTCCTGTCAGCTACCTCCTCCTCGTATTATTTTGCCTCTGCTGGGCTCTCAGAGAGATCCAGGGGGCCTATGTATTTGGAGGAGTGTTCCTCAATCCCCTGTACCCTAAAGGCATGTCCAGTGTGCAGACTTTCAAGCAGAGGAACAGAGGATTATACATCGCCGCAGCAATCAGAAGAGTCCTTCTTTATCTTGGTGAGCTTGTTATGAACTGATCTTCAGTTTAGCTGAGATGTAAAAACAACTATTCTCTGGACGAATCTGTTTAAAACCCCATTTACTGTTTTATTTCACAGTGTCTCCATTTGCAATGATTGCTTTCCTGTCTATGGACAAGTCTCTGCAGCTGCTCCACCGGGCTTCACTCAGTGTTGGATTCACACGAGCCTTTAGAGTGGTATGTTCACATTCTACTAAACATCAGTGTGAACATAACATGGAGAAAATAGTTATTACAGTGAAGAGTAGCTCCACGCAGATTCCTAAAGTAACTTGCAAAAAACATGGATCTTGTTTAGAATAAAACCGAAAAGTATGACAGTACTTCAACAAAAATTGTAAGTTGCAGCCCTGTCCCTAGAGTGTGCTTTGCTTGCTTTTATGCCTATCGTGCCCAACGTGATCTGTCTTTGTTGCTGTTTAGGTGTGGCAGAGTTCCGAGGATGCCCTGCTGCAGATGGTGGTCGTGGTCTTGATGCGGCTTGCAGCAGGAAACAACATGCTACCAGGGTGGGACAGCCTTGGGACTGGCGTTCAGCTTCTTCTGGTGAGGTCAACATTCATTTCCACTCAACATTAGATCCATCTATGTTGTTCTGTTTCGGTTTGAATGTGACTTAACCATTCAGATACATGTCTTACATTTTTACACTGCATCTGTGAACAGCACAGTGATCTGTTGACAGCATGGGATACTTGGATTTGAATTTGAATTATATTTGTCTGAAAAATGTATACAAAAATGGGGGCATCTTATCCAAACTTAAATATGGAAAATCATCATGGTTACTGATACTTATCTTTCCCTTTTTTTCCCAACATTTTGCAACATATTAATGGCAATCCAATACAGCATATCTGTTAATTTCAGTGTCATGTGTTTATTAAGCTTTATGTTTATTACTGAGGTTGTAGTGTGTGGTGGTGCATTCATTTGGCTGTTGGTTTGACCACAGGAACAATATGATGTCACTTTGGGCTCCGGAAAATTGTGATGAGCATTTTTCTCATTCCATTCTATTCTATTCTATTCATATCTATCCTATTCTATTGCTCATTTTCATTTTATGAACTAACTTATTAATGATTAAAATAACTGGCATGGCCGTAATTGTTAGTTCAGCCCTAAAATGTACATGAAGTAAAACTTTAAAAAGTGAATGAGGCACAGAAATCACTTAAACATACTGCATAATATACTGACATGAGCTGAAAAGACCTGATGGTGGTTCAACAGATCAGTGCTCTTCTTGTTTGCCTTTCTGATCCAGGTGGGCCTCATCTTTGACAGAATGACACAGTTTTTTGCCAAGCTAAAGTTTACCCTGACTGTGTTGGTGACGTCTTGGACAGAGAAGAAGCAGCGCCGCCAGTCGGCTGGAACGCTCTTGGCTCTGAACGCCTCTTTGTGCCCCCTGCTGCTGGCGGTGGTGACCCTCTCTGCCCTGCTTTCTGCCCCCCTGTTGCCCCTCTTCACACTGCCCATCTTCCTGGTGGGTTTCCCCAGGCCTCAGCGCAGTTGGCCAGGCCCTGTAGGTACTGCCTGTCCCTGCCAAGACTCAATCTTCTACCAGCAGATGAGCGGAAGTCTGGCCTCTGCTCTCCGGACGGCCTTTGCAAGAGGGTCACTGGGTTAGTTATCCACTTTTACTCGTTTTATAGTGTTTCAAGTGACAAGTTATAATTTTAGCATTTACAAGATCTTCCAAACTGTCTGGATATTCTATTTTAGTGTTAATTGAGAGCATCAAGTATATTTTAACCAGATGAATACTGCTGAAAATCATCATTTTTATCATTGAAGAAATCAGCATTTTTATGTTCAAACTATTAATGAATAGCTTTCAAATATCGTCACTAAATCTTAAAATTATTTATTAATTATAAACAGTTTTGGAATGTATTTTCCTTTCCTTCGTTAACTCATCTGTTGGATTTATTAAAAGTTTCAGTTGAGCTTATAGGACTAGATAGTAATTATTATGTCATTTAAAGCCTACATCATTACACACAACTCTCCAGAGCTCCAATGTTATTCAAAAATGTTTTTTTTTTGTTTTAACTTCAATGTGTTTTGACTTGTACAATAATTGCAATGACCGTACTTTCCTGTAGGTCAAGTAGGGACGGTATGCAGATCAAAGAGCACTGAACCGTCACCTCATATGGTTTAATAGTAAGGGGAATGTTGTTGTGAGCAGCTCTTCAGAATTGCTGGCAGTAACGTGAGCTTGCATGATCCAGTTAAGCTTCCTGTGAAGTGACCCAAAAAAAAAAAAAGCTCTGATCTGTATTCATTACATCCAAATGTTTCCGCACCATTAACCGCGTAATACTCTTAGGCCAAACGGAGCTGCTGCTGCTGCTGCTGCTGCTAGGATTTTGTTCTGGGCTCGATCAGGAGGGGGCAAGAGAGAAAAAAACAGTGCAAGTACAGAATCATTATTTATGGATTGATGATTCAAGACTGAGGTGATGGCATCACTCTATCTTGTTTTGTTTTTTGGGATGCTGTAGCTATTGATGAATAATTCAGAATAAGCACTTGTTAGGTTGGTGCTCGCAGTCCAAGGATGGCAGTTTGTAGTGTTCTTTTACTCTGCTCACACTGGGGGCCGTGGAGCAGTGAGCAGGAAAGGAATCTGCCCAGCGTGTCACTTCCCATCATGAGGTAGCGGCAGGGACTATTCTAAGATGTCGTTATGGGACATGACATTATTCTTTGAGCCAAGCAAGCACTAGTCGGCTTAAAACAAAAGCCTCCATCACCTTGCCATCGCTGTTCATCTGTCATGAAATTAACGTCTGCCTGCTGTCTTCTGCCACCCAAAATAAATAGCCCAAATTGTGTAAAAGGAATTAGTTTTTAGAGATTAATGGAAAGCTAAGGCCAAGAAAAAGATTCAATATTTAGATCTCTGTGCAGTCAGCCAGCTAAAACGGTATCATGACCTTCCTGTACTACTGTGATGGTACGCGTCTCCCTGCAGCTCATCTAGCAGCCATGTTATCCACATAGTCAGGAGAGGGGCGCACAGCTGATGCAAAATGAAAGGGATGTGCACCAAGAGTCCCTTAATAATGTGTGTTACATGATGTACATGCAGTATGTTGTGTGTTTTCCTTTCTTCTTGCCCTCAATTTACACTTCACGTCTCTTTACATGATAGATGCATGAATGGTTGATGAATTTCTCTCCCCTCTGTAGGTTCTTTAGCCCCAGGCTCTCATTTTCTTGGCCGCTTCCAGGACCGTATGGTTTGGATAATGATCCTGGAGAGAGGATATGGCTACTGTACAGTCAACATTAAGGTACTCTATATTTCTGTTCTTTATATTTCTGTCTTTTGTTTTTTTGATACAACAAGATGACAGCGCAGTGTTGTTTGTTACAGGGCCTGGAGCTGCAGGAGACATCTTGCCATACCGTGGAGGCACGGAGGGTGGATGAGGTGTTTGAAGCTGCATTTGAGCGGCCTGAGCGCCTTGGTTTCACTCAAGGCTTTAACCTGCACTGGGGGAACACCCTCACCCCTTGTGCTGCCCTTGCGGTGCGAGTCTACTCTGATGCCCGAAATGTTCTCTCTGGCATCATTGACTCTCATGATAACTTGAGGAAACTTCAGGATGACTTTCTAAAAGCTCTGGTCTGGTTGCTCCTCAGATACTGCGTGCAGAAGCATAAAGGATTTCTGTGGAGCAGTGAAGAAGGGCCGGGAGTGGGAGGCAGGAAGTCCCAGTCCTCCCAGTTGGCCCAGACCACTTGTAACCAGCCATCTGAGGCTGTCGTGGTGGAATCTAATGTGTCTTCTCTCAGGTTCAGACAGGACAGCTCCAGTTTGACTTCCTTTGGTGATTGGTCAGATGAAGATGACTTATTTGGACCTCAACCAGCCAGGCGGACGGTGGCATTAGTGACAGCAGAGGTACAGTCTGGACAGGGAGCGCTGCAGATTGGAGCCTCTCTGCCTGGCTCTGTGGAGATGGACAGTCTGTTTGAAAACATGGCTCTCTCTGCCCTGCAGCCACTGCAGCCTCTGGGTCTGGGCATCGGGATGCCAGCAGTGGATAAAGGCCGTAACGCAGAGGTCTTTAGAGACAGTCCCGGCTCTCTCCCCCAGCTGAACTTCAGCTGCCCCCAGTCTGAGGTATTCAACCTACCAACAGGGTGGAGGACAGCACCTCTGCTACCTTCTCGCTTGCTGCAGCTCAGGCCTTTGTTTCCTGAGGACTGGTACAGGTTCACCTTGGGGAGGTTTGGGCCCACTGTGCAGGGTGAGACCTCAGAGGACATGACCAAAGCACTGAAGGAGGATGAAGCTTTGAAAGAGCTGCACACACAGGTTGCACTTTCATGTCTCATCTCACTAGGGGCTGAGTCTGCCTTCACCAGTCCCAGTTATGTTTACAGACTCTATTGTGGAGATATACTGTGGACGGAAGGACTTGACTGGCTCTCCTCAAGTAAAGAACTTTACCAGCTTGCACTTCGTGCTTTCAGGTAAACTTGGCAGACTTTTAAGGTTGTGCTAATTGTGATCAATATATCATTTATCTCAGTAAAAAGACATTATTTCATTAAATGCCTGTGGTTTTGTTTGCCCTCAGGTTCAGTTTCAAGCTGCTGTTTGATCAAGCAAGTCTAGGGCCAATGGAGTCCCCTGAGGAATTGTTCAGCACCTTGGAGGAATATGAAAGGGACTGGTACATTGGCCTGGTGACAGAGAAAGGCTGGCACGACAGTGTGCTTCAGGAGAAACCTTTCCTATTCTCTCTAGGACATGACCTTGCTATGGTAAATGCACCCATGAGTCCTTTTCATTCCGTCTAAGATAGAAAATATAAAAGCACATCTGTTGAGACCTTACCTACACTTTTTCTTTTTTCAGTCATTTGAATAAAATTGAGGTTACAGTATTAACTTGGAGAATCTCAGTGAAATGTTTTACACTTGTATGATTTGCTTGCATGGTCAACAGGGTACTTACACAGGGCGAGTGCTGTCCCTGCAGGAGCAACTGGTGCATGTGGGTCGTCTGAATGGAGAGGGGGTCCGAGGCCAGTGGGCAAACCTTTCCTGGGAACTCCTGTATGCTACCAATGATGACGAGGAGCGTTACAGCATCCAGGCTCACCCCTTCATGCTGAGAAACCTAACTGTTCAGGCAGCCGATCCCCCTCTGGGATACCCCATATACTCCTCAGCCCCCCTTCACTTCCCCTGCCTCTGACCTGTGGCTTCTTCTGCCCTTTCTGCTAAGAGGGAAGCAGATGCTTCGCAATCGGTACTAACAGAGGCAAATGTCCATTTCCAAAGTTTATGGTTATTTGGAAATTCATGTGGAACCTATAGCAAAACCATCAGATACCTTCAGAAAACTTTAGAGTTTCAATTTTGAAACTGTTCACTCATATGAGGTCAGAGGTATCATGTATGTATGGGAACATCCTTTGTTATTTTTTATACATTGACTTGAGAGTTTTGGTGCTTCATTTTGCACCACAGAGGAAGAAGCAATGGCATCACCACTGTACGACTGTACAAGTTGCAAAATCTTGTCAACAGATTTCAACTGAGAATGTGGACTACCTCCTAGAACAGCACATTAGAGATGAAAAAAAATACCATTGAACATTTGTATCTTCAAAGAGTCCCTAATTGGTTTCTCACCAAAGCACATTCATTTTGTGGTTTGTTGATTGTTTGTGCTTTGAAAAGAAGTGAATACATTTGCCCACCTCCCCTCTAGAAGACAACAGCTGAATACCTCTGGTTTTTATTGTGCTTTTTAGATTTCACAACTTTCAGGTGACTCCCCTCCATGCCCACAAAAAACAGGACAAGAACTTTAATGTTTTGCTAAGATATCGAGGATGTGCCTTGGGTATGTCTTGTTGTACGTGTAAGGTGTTTTGTGCTATTGTTTTGTTTACAGTTCACTTGTTTACAAATTAGAATGATGAGTTAAATGAATTTTTGTCCATAGTCTCTTGTATATATTGTTGATTTTTATATGTGTAACTGTATATACTTATAATAAAATAGCTTGGCAGAAGTGGTGTTGTATTCCACTAAACAAACACAAACAGAAAAATTGATCCAAACTAATATTATTTGGCATTCCTACATGGAATCCATGTTAAGTTGACATAATGATGTTAGATATGTTTGTTACAAGACAGTTAAATATAGCATTTTATTTACATTTGAGACGACAGCATGATGAAATTAAAATGACCCATTTTTGTCAGCTCCTGCCATGCCCTGGGAAGAGGGCTCTAAGCTGTTGAGGCAGCAGTGTCCTTAAAGTGTTCCCTCTAGATGAAGGCAAAGACCCGAAAATGTGGCAGGGAAATCACTTTTCTATTTGGAATGCAATAAATGTGTTTCCTCTTGAGGATGTGACTTTCAGGAGGTCTTGGGCTTGGTGAAGTATGCCGAGTCTGCATCCTGCAAAAGAAAAGGCTAGGTGTAAGAAATGAAGTTGGAAATGTATTGCTTCCTTGTCAGTTTTTTTTCTTGATGGTTTAGGAGCATTGTGTCAATTTTTTTTCAAGTTGTATAGGCTGCAGACGGCAGTTTTCTTTGTTGGTCTCTAAAGGATACGCAAGAGTCTGGCCTGCTGGAACATGACCTTTTTACATGGCCCTGAGCCGTCACTGACCAGCAGAGGCCAACAGACAAACTGGTCAGTCAGTCAGTCATCACCGCCGGGAAATAGTCAAGCTCACTGTCATACCCTGGCCACCGTCTTATTCTTATTAGGCACACACAAGGTCAGCAACAGCTAAGGCCCCCCAGCTGTTAAGACACAGCTCTGCATTGTGTCTGCAATATTTTGCTTTGAGTACTTTTGGTGCAGAGATGTTGAGAGTCCCCCAGTCTCAGGTTTAACACAGTATGGCCAAACATAAAGTAACAATCTTGTCACATCGCATGAGAGTGCATTCTGAGTAAAGCGAGTTGTTCTATCTGAATTTCACCAGGTGTGCATACATTTTAAATATGGAAAATTATTTTGCATCAGTACAGGAAATGTTTTGTTAAAGGTCCTATATGCCCACGGGACATCCAGACAAGTTTCATTTTAAGAAATACACTTCCTTGTTTGAGGAGAAGACTGACAGTACTTTCAGGTCTATACTGATACATATGTAGCTGGAGCCAGCAGCCAGTTAGCTTAGCAAAGACTTAAAACAGGGAAAAGTTAGCTCGACTCTGTCCAAAGGTCAAATAAATCTAATCCAAGCAAAAGCCCAAGTGTAAAACAAGATAATACGCTGTTTTATTGAGAGTTTTGTGTTATTGCTATTAAGGGACAGTGGTTGAACCAGGAATAGTGACTTCCTGGAGTGCTGGTTTCTTGGCATCTGCATCGTCCCACAGATCTACTTACTTAGTAGTGCTCTTCACTGTGAGAGCTCAGAACAATGACAGTAGGTGACTACTGGATAAACAAATGGAGAGTTTGAGCATCTTATTAGGACTAGCACGGATAGGCAGTAATGGTACACTGTTTACGGTGGTTTTATTCATGTACTCTATTTAAAGGTGGTAGAACTTTGAAATATGTCTTGTCTGTAATTATTTGAATCCACAAAATATCAAATTATTAATAGAGGTATGAGGCCAAAAACATTGTGGTGATTTTTGGACATCCCCGAAGATAAATCTAGCCCCTGCTTCGGTTGAATATCCACCATATTAACTGCACAGAGATTATATACCTACCAGACCAGCTTTGAAATTCTGCACCCTTTTTCTGCCCAGCTTGTTTGTGATGAACCAGGCAAATGTGGGAGCGTACTGCCAGACGTAGTAAAACAGGAGGAAGGGCTGCTGCGCGATCCACATTTCCTTGACACCGTTGGCAATTCCCACCAGCATTAAATGCACGCAGCGACTTGTTGGCATCTTGTATTCCTGGTTACCAGCTATGGCCACAGGCTTTGGTGATGGAAAGGTAACAGGTTACTGAAAACAAACTAATACCACACGCATCAAATACAGTCCCTGACAGAAGTCTTGTTACTTATCCAAGTTGTAGGAACAACAAATAATAACTTGACTTGCAGTTGATCAATTGGAATCAAAAATGGCTTATATGAAAGGCAAAGGCCTCTACATTACGCTTATTATACCAAAATAAAGTTGTGTATCATTCATTGAGTTTTATCATTTAATTAGGACAGAAAGATCAGATTTTGCTTGGACAAGTAAAGTTATTTGTTTTTCCTACAACTTGGATAAGTGACAAGACTTTTGTCAGGGACTCTACAGGTTAAAAAAAACAGGTAAATAAAATACAATACCTTGTTTACTTCCTCTGTGAAGGCATTCTGGACTATCTGTGATTGCACAGGCCCTGGACACACTGTGCTGATGAGTATGTTTGGAAAGTCAGTCAGCTCAGTCCGAAGGGAATTAAAGAAACCCTGTCGGCAATGCAGTAACAATCAAGAACAGGGTACAGACGATCCCAGACAGCGCATCACTTGTAAAGGTACTTATTCCACAAGTAAGATGGAGATACAGAAAAAAACAGACCAGCTCGTCTGTGATAAACATTAGTGTTCCTGAAAAATCATTTGTCATAAACAACTCAATTGGAAAATTAAAGGAGAAATAAACAACAACAAAAAAAAAACAACACATAAAGTAATGAGACTATTCTGTCTGTATTCCACTCACCTGGAGAGCATGTTTGCTGGCAGAGTATCCTGTTGCCAGGGGCGCCCCAGCCAGGCCGACAACACTGCTGACAGTCACAATGCTCCCAGTGCCTTGCTGCGTCATGTAAGGCAGCACCTGCTTGGTGATGGAGACCGTACCCAGGAAGTTGAGCTCCATCAAGGCCTGATACACGTCAACGCTTGTCTCCACACAGAGAGAGCGCTGGCTTCGGCCGCCATTGTTAATGAGGATATCAATCTGGCAAGGCATGGAAAATTGGATGGAACTGGAGAAAAGGAAAACCTAATGTCTATGGAGAGAATCCTCTGGCTTCATATTCATAGTCGCATCTGTACTATGATGATAGAGAGCACCAAAATAAAGTGATTTTTCTATGGCTTTAATCCTTCAAACAAAGCTGTGTCTATGTAACTGAAAAACTAGTCAGTCATACCGTTAAACAAATGGTAAAGCTGCCATGACACTAGTGATGAAAGACAATGTATTATAAATGAACAATTGCAGTGGCCTTACACGTCCAAAGTATTGGATCACAGCTTTAGTTTTTTCTTCATGTGATGTCCTCTCCAACAAATCCAGTGGAAGAACAAGAATGTCTTTATCCTGGAGGTCAGAGCACTCTTGAGGAATACATGATGAAAAGAATTCAGTTTCAAACTAAATGGCAGAGAAACAAAGTTAGGTCAAGTGCTGACACACTCATGCAATGTACTCTGGGTTTGAGACAGAAAACGCTGCGAATAAGAAGAGGATGTTCTTTGGCAAAGTGTTGTGACTGTGTTATACTTGCACCTGAACTGGCAGAGTTAAAGACTTTCAGTTCAAGTACTGGTGAAGTTTAAGTACACTATAATGAAAGATATCAGTTACCTAAACACCGCTGTTTCACCCTCTTCAGCTCAGCCTCACGTCTAGCAGACAAGATGAGACGGGAGCCACACTTGGCTAGCTGGCAGGCCAGCTCCTCTCCAATACCACTGGAGGCTCCAGTGACCCAAGCCACCAGCCCCTTCAGCTTATTCTCTGATTGACAAAGAGACACAACTGTCAATTCATGTCATACGCGAGGACTATAGGCCTTACTGTATCTTTATGTGAATTACATACACACATACAATTCCAGAAGATCCCCGGAAAATCAAAAATATAGTCTCTACGTTATTATACATTTTTAATAACTCAGTGTTAGGCTAACTGACAGAGTTAACAAAGCATTCTTTTGCAGTCTTCTCACTACTTCTATTACTGCAATGCTATTAGACTGAGTTAGTCTTCTTAGATACAGCATAACTGTTTTTTTTTTTTTTACCAACCCTGTGTGATGTCTTTAACAGTACTGCGAAGCAACATTCACTGTAGTACACTTTGGATGTACTTTTCCTTTTGTGCCACTTACTTGACAATGTAAGAAAAGCTTTCCTCACATATTTACTGTGGATATAAACTGTGCACTCAGAGGGCCATGAAGTGAGTCAAAGGTTAAACTAGATATTGTTTAACCATGGTGTTAAGGTTTGACGTCACCTCCAGTTCAGGAGGACTACAGCCACGTCTTGAGATCAAGCCACTATCAGCCCTTGTAAGTGAATGACAACCGGAACTCTTCTTAGAGACGTGACAGGGTCCACTCACCCGGCTTGTGTCCTAACAGACTTCCCCACAGCAGAGTGAAGTCTGCGTCGGCGAAAATGAAACACAGCAAGTGAATAAGAAAATAAAGTGGCGTAAAACACCACAGTGCGGATACGATACAGCAGTCCATTTGTTCCAGACGAATATATATGGACTTCACACGGAGAAGGTAAATATTACGACAAGCCTCCGCCAGACCAGACCTGCAGCCAGCGGGTATGACGTCACATCCGCTCTTATGTTTTCAAAATTAAAGCTCAGCGATTGACAAGATAGACACATTTACGTCATCATAATAATGATAACAATAATCATAATGGAACTTCGGGGACCCTGGACCTGTGGTCTAATTTGTGCCTGTAAAATGAAAAGGTTTGCTAAGCAGTGTGTACAGTATTCCTCTGATAGAATATTGAATAAAGCAGAAGTCTTTTTTCCTTCCCTCTTGAGCTTGCAAAATACAAAATAAAAAAACATTCTTCTTTTCTTCTGTTTCTTCTTTTCTTCTGTGGCGGATGTCAGCTTCTTGCAATACTTAACTCCGCCCAGAGCAGTTACACAGCCTTACGCATACACTTTTGGTTCAGTTTAAGTTGTTGTTTCAAAGCAAAATTCTTGTTCACAACAAAGATGGAAAACCGAAATAAGCCATGGGCACTCTCACCATGTTAAAATGTGCAGCAGTGCACCACACAAAGCATCATATAGCCAAGAGAGGGATGGGATATTTCCTCTAGTGTTGCAATAATGCACAGGTCAACAGAGAATGAACAGTGGAAGCTGAGAGGTGACCTTGACAGTGGGCTCTGTTAAGACAGGTACAGACTGTTCTCCAGCTGAATCCTGAACATTAATTTTTGACAAGGCATATTTCGACAGAAAACATTAAGTCTGTAAGATACTGGTTGACTCATATTCGTCACAAGTTGACAAGCGTGTTTCTTAGCATCAAGGACATAGACTCCTGTATGTGCATTGTTTTTGTTTCAAAAGCTGTGTTTCTATTTACAAGTTTGTGCAACACGGGCTTGCAGAATCCTCTTCGGGTTCTGTACACCACAGACCAATTATATTAACTACACACGTGACACTTAAAACATGTGCTCTGTATTTTATTTTCTGTCAATCTACAGGTTCAGCAACTAAGAACAGTTTGATAAAAATTAAAAAAACACACACTTGGCGGTTCATTTCCAGCCTGATTCCAGTACACTCAGACTTGATATACTTAAATTTGACCATATCAAGGTCAACAAACAATCAAGTGCAATTCGATGCAGTGCCATATTTTGGGAATAAAAACAAATTGTTACCCTTCTTTTCACATTTTATAAAATATACTTAACTGCTCAGAAGGCTTTATTCTTTTTAATATTATCATCAACAAACTTATGCGCATGCCTCATTGCATTACACTACACACAGCCTATTACTTGCATGTGACAGGTACATTTCAGTCCTTGTGCAAAAGCTGCCCCATCACTGTCACAAATGATATGACAGAAGAACACAGTGTTACTAAAGATGCATGTTTTGATCAACGGCTAAATTACACCTAAGCGCAGAGATGTGCTATATCTCAGATGTCGGAGCCTGTGTACTTGTACACATGCCCTCTGTGAGGCAGCCGCAACTCTTCAGGGATGATGTCATATTTTCGAGTACGCAACCCGCAACATCCGGGTCTCGTTTTTGTGGCTTTGTGCTATAGACGTATTAAGAGGACCTGGATAGTGCGCTCAAAGATGGCGGCCCACCAACTTCCGGTAGAAGTTGCACACCGAGCCCAGGCTGTTCATCGAAAAAGTCTCCGTCATTTTTCTTTGTCTTTATTTACACTATAAAATGTGGATGATATGCTATTTAAAAAATGACTTTATTATAATACATTAAGCCTTAAATCATAAAATAGCAATCGAAAATAAATGAATGAAAAAACAAAGAAACAAACAAATAAATGAATTACATCACAAAGTGATCCAGTTAGTTTATTATTTTTACAGCCATCATTTATTCTTGTACAAGATGTCCATCAGCTCCGTAAAATCGTCTCAGGAACCAAATGCTTATGGATCATGAAGGGGCGCTCGATCACATCAAAGACATCTGCCAATTAGAGAAATATAACCTCATACATAAAATCGTTCCTTACCACTTCTAGAAGTTTGCTGTCACACCATCAGAGCAGGTGTTTGTCCAGCTGTGTACATCATCCAATTCTCCTAGTTGCATGACAAATATTTTTGAACTCTCAGGGGGAATCTTACCTTTAATCAGTTAAAAAAGATTAAGCAGTTATGTTGATAGGATGATGTTCTCTACAAAAATTGCATCTAATAATGAATCCTTCCCCTCCTTTCTATCCTTTTCCAATGATTGTATATGGTTAAAATAAATTTCGGGGCCTGTGCGCGTCACGTGACGATCCCGGAAATTGTAATTACTCCGTGTAGCCACTACGCAGAAATCGCTTCACAGCGCAGCGCTGTTACTGGGGGCTTGCTCTATGCTCCTCAGAAGCTAACGTTAGCTAGCAAGCTGTCAAGCTGTCCAGTGGAGAGGCTGGGACAGACGTTTCAGCTTCCCACAGGCTTGGCCACACAAAGCTCCGGCCCACAAATTGTTTTGAAAATCTGTCTGAATATACTTTTGATCGCCAGCTGAGATAATGTAATGCATCACAGACGCACGCAAAGAGGGACCTCCGCACTTAAACATTTTTTATGCACTGAGCCTGGAGTGACGACTGCTCATTGCTAGCTAACTGGCTAGCTAGCCTAGCTAAACCGCTGCAAACTCCCAAGTTTCGTCGGTGTACCTCTCTGGTGTGATCAGCGATTAGTCAGTCCGTTCCACTGTCGTGGCTTTCGTTGCTGTCAACCGGTATTTTGGTTATTTGGTAAGTCTTAAAATATTCATTCTCAAGCCAGTAAGTGTAGAGGAAGGTTGGGCTGTTAGCTATCCTAGCGGTGTTAGCATTAGCGATAATACCTTAAGCAAGGCCGAGGGCTCTCCTTGCTTCAGCATAACGTTAGCAAACCATGGTAGACGGAGGCCTGTCAAAGTTAGCAGTGAGGGACAAGGGTCAAGGCCCGCAGCAAGGCAAGGCTGTTTGTTTATTTGGGTTGTGGTTTGCACTTGCTACAGACCTAACTTTTTCCGTCAATCATACAGCCAAAGCTATCATCACTTAGCACGTCCGTGATGTATATTAGCTTACTTTAATGTCAGCATTAATGTTTGATTTGTCAGATCTCCTAAATTGTTTTTTTGGTGGTTATCGAGTAAGTGGTAAGTCGGTAGCTAACATTAGCTCTGCAGGCATGTAACGATAGCTTTAACTACTCTTACCTCGACTAGCTAGTATGGTTAAGTGTTCTGCTTTGCGAAGGTCAGCGATATGCTGTCCACTGGTTTATTCATAATACAACTAACGCAAAATAACTAATACTAATCATTGCATTTAAGCGAAAACTTGATCAGCCAGTGGCTTAGGGGCGTTTCAATCTGATCTACACCAGCAGTGCTCCTAATATGTAGTCAAAATGTGTCCACAGGTCCACTATTTTTAGATTACAGCAGGGGCCCTGAACTCTGATCCAAGATGCTAATCTTTTGACTGAAATGGGTGGATTACTGGCCATCAGTTTCTAACACAATTAATATAGAAAGTCATTCTGTTTAGGTAGACAGTATGTATATATTTTAGAAACTTTATTCACATTTATTTGATATGATTGATTAATAACTCTATTAGAAACTTAATATTGCCCAAAAGTTCTTGAATTATTGGTGTATTACTATTGTTAAAACCCTGCATTCCTTCCATATCATGTAAATAGATTTGTTTCTTTTATTGTGTGTTACAGGTCTTTAGAGGGACACAATGGGTGCATTTCTGGACAAACCAAAGATGGAAAAATATAACTCCCATGGTGAGGGTAACTGCCTGAGGTATGGGCTGAGTAGCATGCAGGGTTGGCGAGTAGAGATGGAAGACGCACACACAGCAGTAATTGGTCTGCCTCATGGTCTCGACCCCTGGTCATTCTTTGCTGTTTATGATGGGCATGCTGGCTCTCAGGTGGCCAAGTACTGCTGTGAGCACCTGCTGGAGCACATCACCAGCAACCCAGACTTCCAGAGTGCCCTGCAGGACAACCCCTCTGTAGATAGCGTGAAGACTGGGATCCGCACAGGATTCTTGCAGATTGACGAACACATGCGGACCATCTCCGAGAAGAAGCATGGTGTGGACCGCAGCGGTTCCACTGCTGTGGGGGTGATGATTTCTCCGAGCCATATCTACTTTATCAACTGCGGCGACTCACGTGGACTCCTCAGCCGGGGCGGAGCGGTGCACTTCTTCACACAGGATCACAAACCCAGCAACCCTCTTGAGAAGGAAAGGATCCAGAATGCAGGTGGCTCAGTCATGATCCAGCGGGTTAATGGGTCCCTAGCTGTGTCTCGTGCTTTGGGAGACTTCGACTACAAGTGTGTGCACGGAAAAGGCCCAACAGAGCAACTTGTGTCTCCTGAGCCTGAAGTTTATGCAATAGAGAGATCAGAGGGGGAAGATGAGTTCATTATATTAGCATGTGACGGCATATGGGATGTCATGGCCAATGAGGAACTGTGTGACTTTGTCAGGTCAAGGCTAGAGGTGACGGATGATCTTGAAAGAGTCAGCAATGAAATTGTCGACACTTGCTTGTATAAGGTATGGCATGTCCACAATAATGACATTAACATTTTGTTGCATGCTAGTCTGTTTTTGGTTTCATTGATTTACACAACCTCTGTTTTTGTTCTTTATTTTTCAGGGAAGCCGGGACAATATGAGTGTTGTGTTAATCTGCTTTCCCGGGGCCCCAAAGGTATCTCCAGAAGCAGTGAAAAGGGAGGCTGAACTGGATAAATATCTGGAGGGAAGAGTAGAAGGTAGGGGAGAAAAACTATTATTTTTTGTTGAAAATTCCACCTTAGTAAGTGGGATATTGACATGATAATCCATTTTCCTATTGCTTATGAACTTTTCCTTGTTCAATACAAACCTAATGTTTTCCTTGTTTTCTTTTTATTGGGAATAATACCAGACATTGACTATATGCTTCCGGTGAAAAGGAGCAAGGACTACTCCACATTGCTATACATTTGCTCACATTGTCCAATTAGATGTATCAATCAGTAGACTTTTATCAAGTAAGCTGAAGAGACTAAGGTATAAGAAACACGACCACCAATTACATTTACTGTGTTTGTGATTTTGAAAGAATGAGTCATATCTTCACTTAGGTTACCATTTTGTCCCGGAATTAAACTATACAAATGTTACTCAATGTTGACTTGAGAGCCAGGATAAAGTGTGTCTACAAAATCTTTTTGTAGTTAATATTTTCCTACTGTAGGTACAGTTGCTTGCCACAGGTCTCAAAAATCATTATCACTCCCTCCCCAAACTTTTATACTTTCTGTTAGGAGGAGAAGCCAAATGAAGTAAATTATTTCCATGCTGTATATAGGCCAAAATCTTCACTAAAAATGAACCTCAAATGGCTTTACAATCTATACAGTACATGAGACCTTCTATCATTAAACCCTTGATTCAAATTTGGAAAAAAGCATTCCTAATGAAAACTCTTTCAATAGGGAAAAAGGGGGGGAAATCCTTAGGAGGAACAGAGGAGGGATTGCTCTTTCAGAGTGGACATACATCCAAGTGTGTAGATATATTGTGTATAGAGAAAAACAGTATTTAAAGTAAATATTAAAGGTAGCAGTATTTTCTATTTGCTTACAATGATTGCCTCTCTGCATTGCATTGTTAACTGTCCCATAAGTCTGTTACAATACAAGTCACAAGTTAGCCTTGAGTGTTGTGTTCAGTGTAGCTACGGGATGCATTTAAAGTGTTTCCAAACTATTTCGAAGAAATTAGTTATGGCTGTAGATTTTTTTTAAGTTGGTTTGATCTTTTATAACTCAGCAATTTGTTATTTGTCTTTTCTTGAATTGTTATGCTTGTTCTACGTCTGCATGTGTGTAACTGTGCTGCACAACTCTTTTAAAAAAGTCTCAGTGAGACTTTCTTCCTTGTTAAATAAAGGTTGAATAAAAAAAGATGTCAATCAAGGGGTGTGTCAATATCAGTAATATTATTGCAATTCACTTAAAACCTAAGCTTACTATAACTTATACGCCCCAGTCTTAACATATTATTGACCTGTAAGTATTTTTCTACTCAACAATTTTGCTGCATTTTAGCACTACATTACAAATATCTATTTCACATATCTATCAGATATTTAAAAAAAAAAAAGCCTCATGTACATTTATGTGAAACAATTCAAATGAATCTAACTTTGTTTTCCAACAGAGATCATCAAAAAGCAGGGGGATGAAGGTGTCCCAGATTTGGTCCATGTTATGCGGACGTTAGCATCTGAGGCCATCCCTAACCTCCCACCGGGAGGAGAGCTGGCAAGCAAGTGAGTGGGCTTTATTAGAAGTAATGGCAACCTGATGACAAGTTTGTCTTTCTGCCAGTGATTGTCGGTCAAATCACTTGGTATCTTTTGTGAAAGCTAACATTTAACATTATTATACTTTCCTTCAGACGAACCGTTATTGAAGCGATGTACAACAAACTCAACCCCTACCGAAGTGATGACACAGTAAGTATCCCAGCTTGTTTATTTATCTCTCTGTAAGTGTGCTTGGCTTTGAGTATGCATGCTTTTTGATGTGTGACCAAAGATATGCATCGTGTTATTAGTGCTTAAAAGTGTTTAATGAGATGGAATAAGGAAATATTCTTTTAACTGAATTAATTCAGAGTCTGAAAAAAAAAGGATGGTACGGGTTGACTCTTTGATGACCAGGTACATGTCCAAGTTGTCTCTTTGCCCTCTGTCCAGTTTATGTACATCCAGAAATATATAGACAAGGGATATAAGCACCTTTTTTATTGTAATAATACAATTTTTCAGTATGGCTGACACTAGTAAAAATGATGTGTTTCCTTTAAATATTCCTCGTAAAACATCAGTCACATAACTTGTGACTTGTGGTTTAATATTGATAAAGGACAATAGTTGCATTGCAGATCCTGTGCCAAAAAGGCTGTTTTGTACCACATGATCTGATTTCACTAATTAGTGCTCTATAAATCAAAGATGAAAGAACTAATCAGTGAAATTGTCTGGCGTTTGTGTGGATGGAATAAAAACCTACATTCTCTGATATACTTGTTTAAAGGAGACATTGCAGATCATACCATTGCATGTGAACAAACCTCAAAGCTGTTGCCCTTGTTCAATTGGATATCATGCTTTTACTTTTTTAGTAGATAAGCTGGCTGCGTCAGCCAAATTTTAATTGTGCACAAGTCATCTTGTCCTTGACAGTCAAAACTGGTACATCTGTTGAAGTATTTCGTCTTTGTACGAATATGGACCTTTTAAAATTGGTGTCACATGTTGAATTAATTAGGAAACCGTTGCCCCTTGACTTCCTCCATATTATATGGTGCAGCTTGAATATTAAATTCGCCACCAGTCGACACAAAGCTCTTCATAGAGAGAAAATTAAATTACAATCTTACAAATGTCTACAAGTGACCCATAGAAATCTAACACAGTGCTTTGTTCTGTATTTCGAATGAGTGGTCATTTTAACCACCTTTGCAGCATTTGCACTCTCCAGGTAACATTTTTACCATCTTTGCACATCTGAATATTGTCCTGTAGTTTGCACATTTTCTAAAGCTTGGTGAAGCATGAAGGTTGGATTCTGTCTAAACTTTTATTGAAGTAATTACAATAATTTTTAAGGACCTTAAAACTAGGGCTTATGCCCGACCACTCAAGGACCTTTAACAGTCTTCTCATAAATCCAATGTTGATTTTGCTGTATGCATTATGTAGGAGAGTAACAGTATGCTGTTGCACATAATTGCACAGTTAAAAGTATGATATAAAAACATGTCTTTAAAAGGTAGATCTGCATATCAACTTAGTAACTGTGCCTGAAGTTAATTTTTGATTAAATCGCGTTGTAGTGTTGTGCATTTAACTTGTTGTGAGTATCAGTACTTTTACATCCGTAGTGCACTGTGACTATATTTTTATAGCACAAAGACCAGCACAAACATCCCCCTAGTATTTGGTCTATATGTCTGTATTTAGCCCCATTCATTTTCAGTATTCCTGTAGCTCAGCGATACTTTTGGCCAATTTGTCCTGTGATATGGTGCCAGGTGGCCCACCAATCATTTTCTAAATCGAAATGAGAATTAATAGATTTTTTTGTTACATTTATACCAATTTGTAAATGTGCAGTAGTGATCCTTGGCTGGTAGATATACCAGTGTCATATTTTGAAATAAAGTGAACTACTTATTTAGAGAGAGAAGGCTGATCTTTGCAGGATGTACACAATGCAGTAGGCGAGCTATGCAGAGGAAGAAAACTATTAACATAAGAGTAGCAAAACTCATACAGAAATTAGTATAATACTGATGCCATAAATGTGTGATTTGAAATACAAGAGTTTGAATACTCTTTTAATTCTGCCCCGGGTAGAAGCAGTTTGTTTAAAATGTATTTTTTAAAAAGTGGCCCCTGGGCAAAGCAACTTGACTGCGACAAGGGAAAAAAACATAAAAATCCTAAACACAACCACTCAGTGTGATACTGTCAGGACCAGGCTTTATAGCAGGTAGAATTATGGCTGAGGAGTTCTGTGCTCTTTTGTGACTCTCTTTGCCTTGACTTAGAATATTGACTTGCTTTCTTTTTGAACCTCGGTTATTCTGTCATGCAACACTTTGTTGTTGATCTAGTGGCCCTACCTGTCCACCTTGACTGGTTGCTCGGTTTGGATAGACAATCACCTATATAAAGTATGTGCAGTCTTTACAAACCTTTTAATAATGAAGCCCATTCTGCTTTGTAACATTTTAACACTGTAGAAAAGGTCTGATATCCTTTAATCAAGGAATCTATCCACCACCAAAGACCTTCAAATCAAAAGAGAATGTTTTACTGAGTACTGAATATATTCACTGTAAGATGTGAACCCATAGAATGACAAAGTTGTTGATCTGTGACAATATCTATTCAAAGCCCCTTATAAATTCATGCTGTAGCACCGCAACTGAAAAGGTCAGGAAGGCATGTAATTAGTTCAGTAAGGCTATATTAAAACTGATTAAGTAAAATTGGAGTGGTTTCTTTTAAAAGATATGTATCACTATGACACCAGTTAGTAACCAGTGTGTTTAGGGTTATGTTCCAAAGCACACAGTGTAACTAAAATTTCTATATGTAAGGATGTCAGATGTAATCCTGTACACAATGACGTGTGATGCATACAGTACTAGGTCGCAATAGATCAGCTGAGCTGAATACATTTTGTCATGTCTGGTGTGTAGTTTGTGAGTAACCTTGGACTCTCAGTGGTAGGCATTTGACTTAAACTCTGTGACTGTAATGGTTCTACCTGCACCAGAAATAATTGCACTTCACAACACCTTCCATTATTTTGTTACATTTCCTGCCCAAATTTGAATTCCTTAAATTGGGGGGGGGGGTGGTTTAAAAAGGGTTAAAAAACTAAGAAGTGTCAGTAACAAAACATAGGTTACTACTATATGGCAGGATTGGATCACTTGGGCAATTTTTCTTAAAACAATCTAAGAATTTTCAATATCCTGTTTTGTCTTTACTTCATCTTTGAGGCATCACTCTGCTTCCGAACAAAACCCTCTTAACAACTTCATCAACAAATGCAGTCAGAAGGCATTATTAATATAGATGATAATTTCTGTCCATGAAAAAATCACAGCGGTATAAGAGAAAATCTTTGTTTTATGTTCATCATATTCCTTAAGGAAAACAACAACAGACAAAAAACATCACTCTTACACAACTCTTTCTTGGGCAGATGCTGTGAAAACCACAGTAAAATAAAAATCATAAAGCTTTTGCAAACATGCATCTGCCTCTCACTCAAGCAAGTATCCATTGACAAGTAGTCTGAAGCATGTTGGCTTAACAGAAATGGGCTGAAAACAAATGAAAAGACCCTAATGGCACATTTACAATGTTATACATAAATATTAAACTAGCAGAAGACAATCACCCTGTGCAATGTGACCAGGTGTAGAATAATGTTATTTGGAATCATGACATCACCACATGGTATCACAGCATTTCCCACAATTCCCTCAACTAAACTTTGGTCCTGTTACATTTTTCATTAAATAAAAACCTTTACATAAAAGGTCATAGATTATTTAACCAAACATTGAAAGTACCTTTTAGACACAATTCTTGTCAACCTTTTCCAACACCTTTTTTCTAAAAATGTTATCTCTTAGAAAGACTTTATAAACTCACATAATTATGAATTTATAAATCACAACACACACAATAAACTTCTTAAACCACCTCCATTTGTCGACCTTAACTTAACCTGTAGTGGCATTCTGAAGTGGTAAGCCTCTGAAGCTGGTTTGTCTACTAGCAGCCAAACTGGTTGCAGACAGCTCACTCCTTGTTGCCATATAACAGCATGTATAAACATTACAGATGGACTGATCAGGTTGTTGTTGTTGTTGTTGTTGTTTTTTTGCTTCCATCCAAGTCCTTAATATTCAGTGTATTCGTCAATACGGACTCTAATCTGAAGATTATATTACAGTGGCCCAGTGCACACACATTCAATTATCAGGTGTACCCCACTGAATTTGGCAGTTATTTTTCCTTTCTAGTCATAAGATCATTCCTGGGGATGTGCTTATGGTCGATTCATTAAAATATACCGAGCATAGAAACCCCCACTGAAGCAGTTTCTAAGAATCCCATTTGCAATTTACACACCTGTGATCTATAGATCTCAAATTCACTTAAAGGCTAAATGTGTCATTCGTTGGACTAAATAGCGGGCTTACAAACAAAGCCAAACGTGCAACTTGGCGGGTGTTTCACTGCTGCAGTAAACAAGGTGGGGCAGAAAGACAGAACTGTCGCTAGGGGTGGGCGATACTGCAAATTTTGGTATCAATCCGATACCAAGTAAATACAGGGCCAGTATTGCAGATACCAATACCGATACTTTTTACTTGAAAATTCCTCATCAGTTAATGATTTTGTACGTTTGCCTTTAATTAGTTGATCATGATTATAATAATGATAAACACAGGACAAAGATTTAAGCCAAGTTATAAAGTTATGTTAAACATATTAAATCTATAACCTGCATGTAGCCTAAATAGGAATACTAATGTTCCTTCAACAGATATACAAAAGGGTTATTATATTATTGAGGGAGGTTATACAGTATATCTTAATATAAGTATATATTTTTGAGTTACAGTTACAGTGAACCTGAGTGAGCGGAGTGAGAGAGGTGAAGAGGAGCGCTGCACTCACACAAACTCTGTGAAGAAATACAAGTGATTTGCTGAATTTATAGAAGAGAAACTACAACAAAAATATCGATCTCATCACGCTAGTATTGATCCGATACCAATACTCACCTTGGTATCGATACTATTGATAGTTGGATCGATCCGCCCACCCCTAGTGGCCGATATTAAAAAGAAATGACCCCATTGTCAGTGTATGCTTTAGATCTTGGCATATAGTCATTGAACTAGAACTTAATTAAACTAAATTAATCTATTTGTTCCAACCAAATGGATAATCAATGCTAATTTTGTGTCCAAACTCATAATGGAAACTCAAAAGGTCTGTGTTAAACAAACTGTCTGAACAAGTTGATGCATTAATTACAAACTTAAAACGATGCTAAACCCTGATAGGGAGGGAGGAAGCCTTAAATAGACATTTAAGTATGAAGTAGTCTGCATTATCATTTTGTTGGTATCCCATCCTACATGTATTATACGGCTCAAGTACAGCCCATTTTTGTTTTGATCTGCCCTGTTTTGTTGTGATTACAGCTGTATGGACATACAGTTGGCATGTGTTTTGGGGTCTGCTTTTTGAATATGTCATATCCAGAGCTAAATCAATCGCATATTGATAAAGATTTTAAGTAAATACATTTCATCTGCGTCTCTTATGAAAGCGTTTTAATATTTCTAGTTACATGGATTAGTTTATGGGATCGTGGCCTGAATGTTTTTAGATGTTTCCTCAGCCCCAGCTCATCATCGAGCTCTGTTAAAGTCTGATAACGAACTATTCATTCAACTATTCGTCGGCGGATCGATCCCTGCTCGGCCAACTGCATCATGGTCGTTGTGTCCTTGGGCAAGACACTTCACCCACCTTGCCTCGTGTGAATGTGTATGACTGCTGTATGTTTGAGGTGGTGGTCGGAGGGGCTGTAGGCGCTGAATGGCAGCCACACTTCCGTCAGCCTGCCCCAGGGCAGCTGTGGCTACTGTCGTAGTTTACCACCACCAGTATGACTGTGTGTGAATGAGCGACTTTGGGTCATTGAAAAGCGCTATATAAATAAAATGAAATAAATAAATAAAATAATTTGAATCAGGTGGGTTGCGGTAGGGAAACTTCTTAAACGTGCAGGGCAACAGGTCCCAAGGACCTGGATTGAAGGACACTAATATTAGACTGGTACAGCATAATAGAGCCAGACTGATCCTCCCTTTTTAGGGGCTGAAACAAATAAAAAATGTTGATAGTGATATACCAGCTGATTTAAACACATTTTTTGTAATATCATTAAAATGTACTATTAGTATTACTTTACTTTATAGGGATGTTAATTCATTATATATAAATAAATAAATAAATAGTGATTTATTTATAATACATCACTGTTAAGAATGTATTAACCAACAATCAGAGATGGCCACAGATCCATCCAATCATCCATCCAAGTCTCTCGTTAGAACGTATAAATACTTGCTTTTCCAGTTAATAAAATACCAATAACTTGTAATTTAGAAATTACAAAAACGCATTCTATATCAACCGATATCAGTACCTTTTAGCCATTTAGCAGTGTCAATATACAAAACATTCTCTATGGTGGTAGTTAAGTAAATGATGATGCATGACAAGGTTGTCTTGGAAAGAATTACACTTGAAAGACGATGTGTTTTCTGTGGCGATGGTATATGGTTAAGTTGTATGCTTGTAAAGTTCATTAATGACGCATTCCAAAGAATACAGATAGAATACTTATCTGTAAAAATATTTACGTAAACATTAGAGACTTTGGGGCAAAAAATGGTGTTGATAGACATGTATATCTATCAACTCCTGGATGATGTTGTTATGTGTCAGTTTGTGTCATTGATGCTTAAACCTGTCCAGCTTTTGATAACAATCTGGTTGATGTAGAGCCAGAGTCTGAAGGGTTTCTCCTTCCTCTTCTCTCTTATCAAGGACTCTGCGTCCACAGACGATATGTGGTAACACAACCTCCTACCACTAACACAGCATAGAGTTTACAAACCACCATCCTCTCAAGACCCACAGCAGCTCAGCTCAGCAGTCTGTCTCTCCGTCACTCTGAGCTTATGGTTTCTAAGAAGGGAATTTCATGGGAGGAGGAGGAGGAGGAAGAGGAGTTGCATGCACAGACCTGGAATAGTGCAGCACCAGTCCACTCTGGAGTTCAGGATCCCTACTGTCTTGTCTCCCCTTTTTTGTTCACCCACCTTAATACTCTCCTCTAAAGTAATCCATAACAAGTCCACAAGGTCTTTTTCTTTTTGTTAAATAATCAGCTTAAGTAGTAAGATTTTTTGCTGTAATTAATTTGATTCACATTTCCTTGTGTGTGTTTGTATATTTCTGTTTTTTGTGAAGTGCAATTGTCCTGTACAAACAGCCTGTATTTAATGCAGCTTGATATTAAGTTAAAAAATGAAAGAAATGAAAAAGAGAACCTTTTATGCACTATCTGCCTTTTCCTGCTCTTCTGGAATTGTAACAAATGTCTATTCAGTGAATATTTCTGCTTGTCCTCCAGGCACAATGTCTCTGCGCTTTTATTTTTCTTTATTCTTTTTTTTTTCAGTTAGTCTATTCTCCTTTAAGAAACGGGTAAATTGTATAGTTGACAGCACAGTAAGCTCTCTATATCAAACCATTTAAATCCTAATTATTTTTTCCCTGTGCTTTTTTATTGTATTTTATTTTTGTAAGTGGTTTTCTGTACATGCTCAAATAATATTGGCAAAGGTTTTTTTCTCAGTCATTTTGGAAGTGTGAAGTGAAAAACCTTTTTTTTTTTCATTTCCTCAAGGCATCTAATGAAAAAAGACCCCTGTAAAATACATTTGTCTGTGCGAATAGATACTTGGCAAGCGTGCGTGGGTGCTTGTGTGTATGTATGTGCGCACGTGTTGGTGAAAAGGCAGATCTGTATGTGCAACTCTAATTTAAATTTTGTTAAGGTGGCTCAGACCATAGACCAGTCTGGAGTTTAAGGGAATTGCTCTCCCAATGCTTAACCCATTGTTTGCCCCTTTTTTCAGCCAATGTTTCATATCAACCCAACTTAGGCTGCCACTACTTCTTATTCCAAAAAGCTTTGGATAACAGAGTTTACATGCTGTCACGCTGTTTGAACAACTTCAAACTAAATATCGAAACTGTAATGTAACCCTGAGATGACACAAGTAGTTCATTTTACCTAAGGTGTGCAGTGGCTTGCAGCTAGTCAGGTCCCGACTAGTTTACACATCTGTTGTGTCATATTTAGATATCAATTTTTAAACATACATTGTTACCAGTGCCCACTGTGGGTGCCATATGATTCATAATCACTCATTTCAGCTTTATGACAGCCTATGCCAAGTTTTATGTTTTCATGAGATTCAGTTTTTGTATGTGGTACAGATAGATTTTTAGCTTTTACCTTTTTAAATATCTGATAATTTGACTGATGTGAACAGTTCAAGCACTGACTATTTTAGAAAAAATCGCCCCTGATAGGAGAAACTGTTGACTTTAAAACTTAACAAGGCTATTTTTGTTTTCACACGATCTTTATTTGGACATGACACCAAGAACAAATCCGCTAACTGCAACTTTTTATTCCCATTGAGTTTTCTCATCTCAACCCCCCCCCCCATGGCACCACAAGCCAGAGCACAATACAGTTTGCTGCTATAGTGTATGATCTTTGGGTTGATTTATTATTTAATTTCATTTTTCAGTTAATTTCCCCCTCTGAAAAGATTAATAGACTAAATCTGTATTTAACTCACACAGAGATATTTCTTGAAGAGAAATGATTTTATTTCAGATTTATTTTCTGCCATTTTTTTTTTTTTTGTGTCAGAAATTGCATTGTTTGAAATTTATGTATGTATATATTTTTGACTTAAACTTTCAAGGAATAAATCAGTTGATTGAGTTAGTTTTTTTTGCCATGGACAAAATGTGATTCTGGTTTGTCTCTGGATGGTTAGTGGAATTTGTGTGTGTCCCTGTAATCAATGTTGTGTCCCTCTGATTAACATCGAAAAGTTTCGTTTAAATGATACACAATATTAAAGTACTAAACTTGTAATAATCCATTAATAAAAATGACAATCCTAACTATTTCACCACATTGAGGTTTGTGGTAGGTAGCAAATGATTAAATCTTTAACAAAACACAAACTTTGACTGCAATCCTAAATTAGCTGCTTTCTAAAATGCTTTAGCTGCAAAAAAAAGCCAAAGACCAACTTAGATTTATAATGGCAAAGAATATTACACAAGAAGCAACAATACAGAGAAGAATCTAGCTGTAACCCTGTAAAAGATGTGTAAAATGTTAAGCAGTTAGAAACTGATTTATCTTGAGAATTAAACTTTTAGAAGTAAACTTTTAAAGGTACTCTGTGGAGTTTTTGACCACTGGTGGTGCTGTAGAGAAACGTTGAGTTGAGCGGGTTCTCACTCTACGAGCACGAGGATGAACATAGAGGACGAAACCGGAGAACGACACGGAACACAGTTCTGTAGACTGCAGGGGGCAGTAATGTTGATCTCAACAGTTGGTGTCGCGGTAATGTGGCACGAAAGTGTTAATGAACTAATAAAAGATGACAAAACTGCAAGCACGTACAATATTTGCAGCTGTATGTGATGCAAAGAGAAGCACTGAACATGTTCATTAGACCTTAAAGATGCAGAAAATGCATTTTGGTAAGAAATGTTTGAATGTTAACCTAACTGTGTTTACAGTGGAAACTCCATTGGGTACCTTTAAACAGTCACCACAGGAATAACATTGATAACAAGTTAAAAGACCCGAAACTGTAAACATATCAGATAGGAAAATGTATTTAATTCTTTGCATGATGTGGTTTTTACTGAATATACCTCCCATAAAAAGTTGAAAAATCATTTAATTCACCCCTTTTTGGCGTAAATTTCAGTATTGCATTTCGGTACTAACAATACTACCTACTAAGGAAAACCCTTCAAGTCAAATTTGAGTTGAACAAAAATGTATCAGTGTGTGTGAAGATGCGTTTTTTCTTTAGATAGGCAGTTTATATTGGATCTGTAAGCTCTTTTATTTTGTGCTACATTGCTTGTAATCATTGAGTGCACTAAATGTCTCTCTTATCAGCACCCAGCCACTTGTTGCAAACCTGTCAGGTGCTGACTGTAACAAGGAACATTTCATGGAGTTTTTCTTTAAGGTTAATATGGAACAAACAATATTTTCTTTGCATTTCGGGGCCATTGATAGGCCCACGGCCCTGGACTGTCCTGTGTTGCCCCTGAATTTAACAATTCAGGATTAAGTTCACTGACTAATTGAACCCATTTATATAACCAACTTGCTCCACAGAATGAAAAATAGAGAAACTTGCTTTTTAATACTCAAAATTGCTGCAGCTGGAATGTTAGCAGATATTAACAGTGGCATGGCTGTGATTTATCACATCTGGGTGTTGATTTCTTTTTTAAATCATTACAATTTCCATCACATCATCGTTGCTACCCCAACCGTCATAAAACCGAACAAAAAAAGAAAGACCCCAAGCATCTGCTCCCCTTGTTTTGCTTTTCCATGAACTGAAATACCTCATGACATTTATAGGAAGTGTTTTTGTCTTATGTTATGTAGATTCAGACTGTTCCGAAAAGCAGTTCATGCGTGGAGACTTTAATGGAAGCGTTTTTTCTTGCGGCTCACCCTCACAGAACTCATGATTTTAACACTGATCTATTTGAATGGGATACGTCTGTGCTCATGTACAGTATTTTAACAAGTTGTGCTGATGTTAGGACTAAAAAAAAAATAATGATTTAAGTGGCTACCGCAAATGACAACTTATTTGAGTTACTAGGAACACTATTAGCCATGTTGTATAAGCTTCCCCCCACCCCCCACCCCACCCCCCAAAAAAACACCCCTGAATGCTCACCTGTGTAATTTAACTTGTCCACTTGTGTGATGCTCACTTAGCTCAAATCTAGAATTGTATTGAGAGTTCAGGGTTTTAGAAATGTGAGATGTGTGACTAAATTACAATAGTCATATGCACTGATCATTTGTGTAATCAGCTTTTGTTTTTCTTTTCAGAAAATTCTTATTGTAGAGAAAAAAAAAGATTATAAAGCTATTTACAGAGTTACCTTTGGTTGCCTGGAATGCATCCTGTATATTCTTGTACGGAGGACTACCTGGCAGAAGTTCGAAGAGATTTTAAATGCTTGCGCCCTCTTGTACATATTGATGTACCTCAGTTGTGGCGTTTACTGTGTGACCCTTAGCAGTGGTGGTTTATTTGTCGCCTCGCAGGGCGGCCTGAGCCTCACTTTGCTGACCTTTTTCAGCTCATAAATAAGCTCACCGATTTGCCTTACCCAATCTCATGTTGCCCCCTAAAGTACTTGTTCAACAAAACACTATGAGGAGTGATGCTGCCGACATTGCTCTCTCACAGATTAAAAACTGTCCCCGTATTAGGGTACTTAAGCTATCAACAAAGTGACTTTGTTCTGGTTCTCACAAGGTACAACTTTTCAACCATTGCTGGTTTGTATGCTATTCCCCCCCCCCCCATGTTACCTTATTGATTCTCGGTCTTGAAAGCTTATTTAATTTTTCACTGCAGATGATGTCATACTTTTAACAAATGCAAGTGTTTTAACATGGTAACCTCGTAAGCATTCAAAATGTGCATACATACATTCATGTCTGCTATATTTATGGTTACATTCGAGAATAGCTTTAGAGTGCTGTAGATAAGTATTGTCAATGTTGATTCAAATGCTTCTCAGAGGCCTCTGTGAGTGATTTTACAAAGTTCAATAACTGTATATTTTGTATTATGTTCTAGCTCCAAAGGAATGGCAGAAAAAAAAAAGAAAATGTTTAAAAAAGCTTTGTTCCCTGAACTAAATTGTACTATTTGTGTTGTCGATTGAACAAATTGCATTCCTTGCTTGTGAATTGATGCATTTCTCTCCCTGCCCCTTAAATCTTCTCCCCTTCTTTCCCTCCTTTCTTTCATTTTTTAGCCTTTGAAGTTTGAATAAAATTTCTAGTTTGCAGAATGTATTACTAAATAAATGGGTTGTCATCTTGTACCTCTCATTTCATCACTTTTTGTATCTGTTTGGGCCTGTTGCACAAGTAAAACTTTCCACGATTGTAAAGAAAAAACACTTGACGGACAGTTTTTACCGAGAAAGGCAACAATAACTTGGGAAGGAACCTCGTGCTACTTAAACTTGCTTTTCAGCAGTCATTGGGGGACGGCTGGGCTAACTTGAATGAAGATTATTTATATAGAGAAGGAAACGAACAAGCATTTATTCATTCCATTGTACTGATCACTAAAACTCAACGCTGATCCTTTTTTATTAGTTACTACTTCTATCATTGATAAAAGTTTTGGAGTTGGGGATCATGCCGGAAAAAGTATGAGAACCACTGCACCACTAAGTGTCAGACTCATACAGATGGAGTAAAGTTGTGTGTAGATCAACTGCATGGTGACACTAACTAATTATGCTGTATGCTATATAGCGCAGGCATTTTAACCATCACACCTTTAAAATACATACAAGTTATTTTAACAACACTCAGCTCTTGTGAAGGAATCTCTAAGATTGTTAAAGACTTATTTAACATTTCATTGTGCCTGTTTTACCTGATGTGGGCATGGGTACTAATTAATTGCAATGAATATAGCTCTTCTGGCAGTGGCTAATTTGCAGGCATTGTCCCTGATTTAGCTTTTGAGGAATAAAACACATAATACGACCCTCTCAAATAGACGTAGACAAGCATCCACTGTAAGGCCAACAATTAAGAGCAATGACTGAAAATAAGGAGAGAGGTTAAAAGGTAAAATATGTGTGCTTTATAAAACATTTAACTGAGTGTTCACAGGTTTGACTTTGTTTGAGCCAAAGTTTCACCTTAATATTGAAAGCATCAGAAGCAGCCAGGAAATGACATACAGAGCGTTCTTGCCCAGCCTGAACAAATTATTATTGCTTACGTTGTATTTTGAATTATTTAGATAAATGTTTCTATTTCTTTGCAAATTTTCTACATTTTCTGACGATAACATGCCTAAATATTTAAACAAAGACATGTCATTTTGGGCTAGAGGTGCAGGAAATACAAACGAGTGTCAGTGGACGGAGTATTTTCTAATCCAGGGTGTTATTTTCAAGTGCTCTCAAAAAAAGCTTCAGGGCTTTCCAAACATCACCTGGTAATTATCTTTAGTAAAATCAATACTGAACTCTGCGACTCAGAATCTGAGGAGAGGCACAAACAAGGGGGGCCCTGCTCATGTTACACATTCAATCTCGGCGTGTGACTCAATGCTTCAGTTTGTGTTTGATAATCAACAATCCCTTTCAGCGCTGCATGCTCGGAGCCCCACGAGCTCTCTAAAGCACAGAGGTGCTGTCGACTTATCTGGGTATCAGAGTCGTGTTTGTCTGCCTGCCTTTTCTGTCAGTGTGTGGTGAGTGCATGTAAGGGGCTTGAGCTCAGAGGATGGGGCAGGGCAGACCACGGCCACTGGGATTAAGAACCGTGGGAGGGATTACTTTAAATGTCAACATAATGTCATGAGCTGTGTTAGAAGGTCAAACGTTCAAACGGTGCTCAGTGGCGAGCAGTTAATAGATCAGGTACAATTTGGATTGTTGTGGCTCCTGTGATGAATTGACTGGCGTGCTTAAACAAGCCTCTTTTTTTTGGGAGATGTTTTTGTGTGTTATTTGATTTTAGGTGTATTATGCAGTTTTTGTTCCTGCAGTAACTGTTAATATTGCTTAATTGCATCTAATTGTATATTTTAAAGATTACCTTTATCTAAATAAGCGATGTTCTCTTTTCAGTTATGGAACAAAATGCCTTCTATGCTGCAATTTCTCTTTTTTATTCAACTGATCGATGCAAAAACAGCATCCTAATCAGGCAGGCAGCTAGCCAGAGGGGGGCAGTGTTAATAGCCGAGACAGATTAGAAACACCAGCTGTAGCATTCACTCTCAAAAGTTAATTGATGGTCATTGTGTATTTTTTATTAAGTAGATGTTGATGACAGCTTTTAGTTGCATGAAATAACAGCATTTAACACTTTTGACTTTTAAGGTGTCCATCCAGTAAATTGTGGCACATTTGTCATCCACATGTAAGCTGTTAATGGTCATCTCCACTGTGTTGTGGCTTTTAGCTTCTTTGTGTTAAACGTGTCCCCTTTTTTATGAAAAGCTGGCACACATTATTTAATAAATTGAGCAAAATCATAACTCCCATATCAAACAAGCTTTGTTTTGTAAGCGTATTTGTGCCCCCTTTGAGCTATTTGCATGTTGGGAACTGCACAAAATGTGACTCATTAGATCTCGGGCCACCTGTGCACCCCTAATGAATCACGCTGCCCTTATATTCCACCACATCAAAAAAAAAAAAAGCAAAGGAAAAAAAAAGAAATGAAAAGCGGCAACGTCGGCAGAGGCCATCATCAAATGGAGCTGGCTCGTCATCTGCCTGCCATTGTTTAGCGCATGTCATGCTCTGCTTCTCGTGGCGGAAAAACCCATTTGAGCTTGACTAATGCAGCCATGCAGACGCAGCAGTAAAGAGGTGGGGGTGGTGGAGCACACCGCATACACTGTGTGGATGGTCTCTGCACTGAGGTCACTGAGCTCCACATTTGCTAATTTGCTTTGGAGTGCACTTGGAGCCAGATTTTTTTCAGGGTTGCTCCGTAAGTAGGAGGGATTTTTTTTTGTATGTGTGGATGGAGTTAAGCACAGGAGAGCAAAGGAAGGGACGTCTTTTTGAAAGGTGTCTCGTGGTCGAGGCGTAGCTCAATTAGGCTCAAATCTGACAAGATTTAGTCCGTCCTCCATCGCTGCGTCTTCTTCCTCCTCCACCCGCCATGCTTTCCATCTCCATTTCCTCTTTCTGTGAGTGTTCTCGTCGCCCGAGGTCAGTTTGTCACAGAGAACACAAGCTTTTCTCACTTGGTTGCTGCGATTCAATGATTGGTGTGTACAAACAAGCATATCAAGCAGGGATGACATGCACCCCCCTCACACCCTCAAGCCCTGCTCTACAGACATCAAAATATGTCCTTCCTGCTCTCTCTCTCTCTCTCTCTCTCTCTCTCTCTCTCTCTCTCTCTCTCTCTCTCTCTCTCTCTCTCTCTCTCTCTCTCTCTCTCTCTCTCTCTCTCTGTCTCTCACTTACACCGAGTGTCCCCTGCATGAGGTGGGTTACACAAGCTGCTGCCCTGGGAATCCCGGGCCAGCTCATTATCCTACACCCCTGAGACACAGCTCACTGTAAATTAGGACATCAAGCGATGCAGGCTTGTTAGCGAGCCACAGATACACTCATTACCATCAGCACCTTTCCTTGTTAGAGCCTATATCAGCATTCGCTTCCGCCACCACGTCGTGTCCTGACGTTCCTCTGCCCTGACTGGAACGGTTAGGATTTATGTCAGCTCTAGCCAGCAGGTCAGTGCTGTTGTGGTTGAGATATGCGACTGATTGATCAGTGGTGGCGGGAAGCCGTGGACTTTGTTGACAGCTGCCCACTATCTCCACCACTCGTATCCATATTTCATTGTGTGGAAGAGAGAAAAAATAGCCCCTCGCTTAGAATAACTCGTCTGTCAAGTGGCTGACTAGTTGTGTGTCAAAGCTACAGGGGATGGACAGAATAACTGAAAACCCCGTTCGATGCAACAAGAAGGTCTAGGAAAAAAATACGAATTCCAGAGCTCCCAGGGGCGACCTACTCTACCCGACAGGCCAAGCGATGAAATACAAAAAAAAGAAAGAGAGTGATATCTAAGCAACCAAAGAAAGGAAGAATAAAAAACATTCCTCTAAAATAGAAAAAAAGGTACCGCTGACTCTATATCAACTCCATATTGCCGGGATTCGTGGTGATATATTTGTATCCAAACCCAATGGGGATCTCTTCTGGGCCAAGACCCATCCTCCATTCAGGTTTCCCAGAAATGTATTCTGTAGTTAAAGTGTAGTCCTGGTGACAAACCAGCCAACCAACCAAAACATATGCTGTTGCTCTGGCTTTGACCACAGGCCCTCTGGAGATGTCCTGTGGTGTCAGGCACCAGGACAGATCCATTGAGTCTTCTGGTTTTCAAGGTGCAACCTCCATGGGTCAGACTTGTTCATTCCCAGGATGCGCAATCAGAGTGGAACTGACGCCTGGCCCTGTACAGACCTGATGTAAACATGTGTCTTGAGAGATCCAATCACAAGTGGACAGCTTTAAGTAAAAGTGTATCTCGGCCAAATTTGACAACATTCATTTAGCAATGTGTACACACACATGTCCTGGGCCACACTGAGGACCGCCTACACGTCTGATTTCCTCTGTGAAACAAGAAGAAGCCAGAACAACAGGCATATGTCTGCTAGTCCCATTCTTGTGAAGGCGATATCTCGAGGGAATTTAACACACATGCTATATAGGATAAAATTATGACATTATATCAAAGGTCAAGGGTCAACTTCACTGTTACATCACAATGTCCTGTGAAAAATGCTTTGGCCATCATTCGTCTAGGAACAGCACCTTGACTGGTGCACGGAGGCATACAACCGGTGAAATATGGTAGTTTTAATCTGTTACTCTCTCATGTAACCCAACTTAATAATATCAAAATCACAGGAGCAGCCCTTTAATTCTGACAAAATCTTTTTAATTGATATTCATCTCAATACCTTAAGCTTGTGATTTACACCTGAATCACTGCAAAGTGATTCAATGTGGCAAAGTCCTAAACATCATGGCTTAGCTGCAGCAGCAAAGGAGAGCAGTGGTCACAAGAAGATGCTTCGGAAAGACTGTTAATGTTGTATTTATTCAACCCCAAACCACAAAATACAGCCTCAGAAAATGACCATTGATGTCTGAACAAAACCCTGCAGTGTTCACCGCCACTCTGTAGACACAGGAGCGAGACGGGATTGTTTGTGCGACATGGGTTAAATACCTAGTCAATGATAAGGTTTTCTTGAGTGTTATTCCTCTATGGCCAGGCATTTTTAAAAGCATACAGTATTTGTTCAGTATGTTTGTCGCTGTCTTCTGTCAATCCATACCAGCAATTTTCTTCATTACTCTGTTTGTCAAAGACCAACTATTGTCTTTTACTGTGAAAATGTATTGATGCGACTGATAGCAAATTGTTTTTCTTTTGTAACTGCACAGACCTTTTCTCGTTTCTAGCATGCTCTCTCGTTGCTCTCTCGTTGGGCTGTGGTGAGATGGAAATGTTCACGACTGCCAAGGTGTATGTCACAATGCCGCCGTCAACGGGCCCCTCAACCATTCATGGCTTCTTCTTTTTTTTCTCTTTTAGAAAAATGATAACATCACAAGGTGTTATTGTCCCTCTTGTTTTTTTCATACTGGTTCGTCTTTTATAATCTGCTCTGCATGCTTTCTGACATCTGGTAGCATGCAGCCCGTGGGTGATTGAGTCATTCCACTGTGCATACTGGCACTTCACTTCATCTGTGTCTGTAAACTCCACTTCATCTGCATCCTCCTCTTCTCCTCCCCAGGACCCAGACATCCTCTTCTTCCGTGGTTTCAGCTAAAACAAGAACTAATCAGAGGATGTCGAGCGAGCGTTTGTTGCCTCATATTTGTCCATTATTATCTACTCTGTCTTCATCATTAATTGAATCATACACTCACTCATCTGATCTCCCCAACTAGTCATCCTTCATATACTTTTTACCCATCACTCATTTACACTTGTACTAATTTAAATACTTTTGTGGGGATGAGAATTTACCCTCTGAGGTAATTTGATTTCATCATGCAAATGTTAAATGATGTTTTAGTGGGAAATTGATTGGAGAAGAGCCGACAGTTCAATCACAGCAGAATGATGTTCTTTAAATGTTTATAGAACAGCAACACATCAGAAAGGCTCCTTCAGATCATCTAAGTCATTTGTTTTGAGTCTCCATAAGGGCTGCAAGTAACAGCTGTCAATTTCTCAAATTAATTGATTTGTCTTTTGGTCTATAAACAATCCAACTACCAAAATTAATGTTGGCAAAATATGTTTCCATAAAACCACAAATATGTTATAACTATGTGTCTTTATGTTGCAACTTTGCTTCGTTCGGTTCAGTTTTAATTTTCTCTTGTTTCATTGCTGTGCTTATGCTCTAGTGAGGTTCAGGCTCAAAAAACACTTGGTTAGGGTTTTGAAAAAACATAATGATTTTGCTTAAAATACCTGTTTTGGTTGCCACAAACACAGCTGGTGATGTCCTAAAGTCTCTTTCAAAATAACTAGTTTTGTCTCCACAACCATGGCTGCAGATGGCCTGAAACTCCAACTGTATTGACTGGCTTTGCGGCCTTGACATCTTGTCAAGTTTGGAGTGACTTTCCACAGAAAAACCATGTTCCTCTCTAACAGTGTATTTGGTCTCGTGTGTATGAATTTTTGATGTAAGGATGAGGCTATTTTAACACTTTGCAATCGTGTTATGTGTTAACAGGCATTATGCTGCCAGTATGTGGAGCCAAGTGGGCCGTGCTCCTCAGTTTTTACTGGTCCATCCCCTGGAACCTAAAAAAGCAGGAAGAGTCATTACGTCACTGAATCTTACTTGGTGCCAGCTGCATGGTGAAACACACTAAAACCTGACATATCTATGTCGTATGGCTTCTGATAAAGAAATGCCTCCAGAAAAGAACACACTTCAGAAAGTAGGTTAACCATTGTTGTTTTTCGTATATGCCTTTTTGGCATCAAAGCCCCTGTTTGCAGTGTAATTGCAGTCTCATCAGCAATATTTAGTCAGACCGGCCCCATTTGGTCACAATATTACCAGCCCTGTCAATGATTTGAAAAGGAAAATCTGTAGTTTAACCTACTCTGTGGCATGTGTTCTTTAATTTTCTGGTGGCATTTCTTCATCAGAAGTCATACGATGTAGATTCGTTGGGTTTTAGTGTGTTCTCTGTGTGTTTTAGAGATGTAATAACCTTCCTTCTCTTTTAGGTTCCTCGGTCCATCCCACGACTCTTCATTGAATAGACTATGGGTAAATTAACAATGGTGCTGAGCTAAGTTGCTGATCTCTGGGCTGAATCTCCTAGGTTGAGAGGTACCAGGTGTTTTTTTTTTTCGACCACAGAATATTGAACCAACACAGCCTGTGGATCAGCACTTAGGAGTCCAAAAGTCAACACTGTAGTGAACTGAACTGTACTGTATATTTCAGGGCCATGTTTGCGCTCTGAGGGGTTGATAGTAAAGCCTCCAACATTGCTCCGTCTGAAATGTGTGCTCGCCAATAAAACCTTGAACACAGTCATTCTATTGTACGTTGTGTCATGTGAAAGCATTTACAATTGTATGTGTGTTAGGTCAAGAGTGAATTCAGGTGGGTGACCTCTCATCATCTAAGAGTTTAAGTGCCTTCAGTGTCCTTGTCGTTGTTATTACCCACCGCTATATCTCTCTTCCTACTTAACACCAATACAAGTATTCTCATAAAACACACTTTCAGTTGCAAACACCAAATTAAGCGAGATGCGAGAGTGAATAAAGGTCAGGAACTGAGCAGCAGTTCTCTGAATTAATTTACATTCATGTTTTCGTGTGTATAGTTACAAAGTGAAGGTGACATTAAATGTCAGCCTTAAAGAAACGATGCTGCATATCAGTGAGATAAATTGTTTTCTAATTGAAGAAGCTCTTATTTGAATTTCCATGCTCATACACCGCATTGTACCAACATAATTCAAACTATACATTCTCTCAGCTGAGATATTTCACACAAGGACACCTTTTTTCTGTCTTTTCTTGTTTTCATAGCGATACCGCAAAACACATTTGTCACATATCGTCATTTTTCTTAGCATATAATGAAAATGTAAAAAGGGACAGCGTGTTTCTTTATTCAAGCCCTTTATAAGAGGAATGAAAAGTTCTCTTCATTTGTTGAAGTATATTTTCATCCATTTAATTTTGCAGAGGATGGAATGTATATGAGAAGGTCTTTCTGAAAGTGAAGGTCGAAGCGTGGTTGTAGATCCATGCCACTGAACTTTCTCAGCCTTGTAACAAAACGTATATGGAACTGGCAGCAGCATCATGAAGAGGAAGGTTATAAGTCATTTTCATTTAGTAGGCAATGTATATTTGTCCTTACATGCCATACCGCCATTGTGTTTCTTAGATTTACGTGACGTGTGGCTTGTTTGAGCACAGCTCCCGAGACATTCATCCAATTTAACATTCTAACACACTGTTGAGGGAAAATATTCTTTATACCTTTTCAATTTTTTTCTGCTGCCAAATTTACTAATCCCTTAGTAATTTAAATCTTAAATCAATGGGCCACTGCTGCACCATCGGCAGGTATATTTACGCAGGCAAAATAAGTTGATTGTTCATTCTAGGTTTTTTTTGGTTTTCATGGAACAAAGGAATCCTGCATGCCTCTCCTTCTCTGTTATGGCACCACACAGCTCAGGTGCATCATGGTCCTGTACCTGCCCTTCTACGTGTGTAACCCAAGGTGCCCACAGTGTTACCCAAATTCCCATATAAATACAAAAACAAAACAAAAACCTAACTAGGAAAAAACTAAATATGCTTGACAAGGAAATAATTACACCAAACAAATAACTGGCAAAAGAAAATTCTATTCAACTGTAATCTAAATAAACATGAGGATTTAAAAAAAAACAAACAAACAAACCTTGTTATTAGCAAAGCAATAATTAAAGACAACAAACAAATAGCTCTAACAGAACATAAGAGCAGACCTGTTTTCAGACAAATCCAACACATGTCAGGCAGATAAGCTGTTTTGCAAATAATGAATTATTATTATCACAGTTCCGAAATTTGGTTTCCAAGGCAGTGGAAGTTTAAAAAGAGTGTTTAATCTGTCAGCGTTTGATACATTTCATATCAAATACAGTTTTCTCGATTTTATGGACACAAATCAGACAAAGAGTTAAGAGGAAAAGGTGCAACATTTCTATGTGCTTTTCATTTTTAAAGAGAAATTACATCAAATCTTTGACTGTGATTTTGACATAGGATTACACAAGTTACATAAATTATAACAAATGGCTCTGGAAATAAATATACATTTGAAGGGTTTGAATGTGGTCTTGAACCTGTTAAAGGAAGCACGACATCCTGTTTTGGTCCTCTGTATGATAAAACTCCATAGGTTTATGTGGGGCGGCCTGTGTTGGTAAGAATTTGGCACCATTTAGCCTCTCGCCACCCAGCACAAACAGCTCCTTTCTCTCTCTGCAGCAGTAGTAGTCATTGAGGCATCTTCTGACTTAACAGGGAATTATTTTGTGTTTGTCAATGACTATCACTCTAATTTGGCCACAGACGTCTTGGCTGAAAGGGGTTTTTTCCCATTCACCACTATCCATGCGAGGAAACGACTATTTCGGGACCATGCCTCACTTGTATAAAGACACACGTGTTATTGCCCTGTCTGAGCCTCATACACAAACACAATTCATCAACAGGTGTGGGAGGAAATATTTTTTTCTCTCTCCTCAGAAGGATGTTACGTTTGGAGTGTGTGGGGTAAGTGTGAGAGAACAAAAGTCGCTGGCAAGGGGTATTCAGCCTGCAGGAGGATTTGGTCGCTCAGCAAGAGGAAAGAAGAGAGGGAAGCCTTGATACAGCTGTCTGTGCAGAAGCATTTCTACAGCTGAATTATTCACATATTTGCTCCTCAATGAATATTGAGATTTGACAATCAGCAAAGCGTACGCATGAGAGTCAGTTTCAATTAACCTTTGTACAAGTCATCTTCTCAGCTTGTTTTAATGTAAGAAATCTACAGATGCAGAACAATGTTTGATTTTTCTTCTTCTTCTTCCAGCAGCACTTAGCCCATTGTAGGCTGATTCTTAAAGGAAACAAAACTTGTCTTTTGCAATGCACGGTGGCCACAAAGGCAGAAAGTGTTAAAGTACTGCATATAGTGAACATGAAAAACATTCATATGAAATCTTAAATGTGCTTTGAGGAGAGATTAAAGTTGCTGCTTTGGCTTGCGACGGTGTGACTTGAATTGGAGCGGAAGATAATGTGAAAGGCAGATGAATCTGTATTAGTGGTATGTTGATTTGTAATGGTTTTTCTTTAATCTCTTTGATACCTTTCATTTGAGATTTGGGATGCTTGGCCTTGCCATCAGCAATATTTTATATATTTCTTTCCCTCCCAACATCATGCTTCAATCCCCCTTGAAGGATGTTTTATGTAAAATATGCTTTTTGTACCCTGGAAAGACATTTAATCAAGATTAACCTTGGTATTTTAGTAGCCATTGGTCTAGGTTTGTGAGGTTTCATAATGGAAGACAATTAAGCACTACCTTCAGTGCTGAGGATCTGCTCTTCAGAAGAAAAAAACACATATTTCGAGCAAGAATTTATTGCAGGTTTTTAAAGGACTTGCAGAGGGAAATTTCTTTTTTCTTTCTTTCTTTCTTTTTTCTTTTCTTTTTTTCTGCGTTCATCATGAAGCATTTTGAATAGCCCGACCTAAAGACAGTAAGATGACTTTGCTGCTATATTTTAGATTTTTTTTACCTAAATTTGTATAGGATAGAGGGAAAAAAGGTTTGAACTGGTCAATTAAAATGCAAACTGTTATAAGAACAGAGAAAGTTATTTAGTCAAAAAAGCATCCTCGCTTTAATAGACAAATTGAGCTTTTTATGGACTCCAAGGCCGGTTTGGTTAATAATTATTTGTTCATTTAAGTTGCCACTTATTTCGATTATTATTATTTATTTATTTTTTTGCCAATAAACTAAACCTCAAATCGTAACTTTATCCGTCCCGACTTCTCGCTCGGCACTCAGCAAAATAAACCTCCTCTACGGACTCTAACTTCGCCCAATAAAATGATGTGTGTTTTTGTCCAGAATACTTCACCTTTTTTATGAAATACTTTAATCAGTACTTGTAGCAGCCTTTAGCCTGCTGGAAATGTGGCAGCAGGGGAGCACTGCTCTTGTGAATGTTCATTCATGGTTTTCAGAGCATGGCAGACTCGAGTATCCTCACATTGTCCGCGAAGAAAGTGCAGAGAAAATAGTTTTCCTGGGTGGTCCGACTCATTAATACACTCCGCACTTCTTGATTTACGGCTCACAGTTCAACTGCTGCCAATTAACGTGAAAACACGCCAAAAAGAGGAGGAAAATGCAGAGAAAGAGGGGGAGTAAGAGCAGGAGGAGGAGGAGGAGGAGGAGGCCGCGGAACCACAAAACTGAGTCAGGATGAACCTGCCCTCCACATCAAGGTAGGACACCAGAAAAACTTAAACAAACAAACAAACAAAAAACTTACAGAGCAGCGCCCAAGAAAAAAAAAAAAAAAAGATCCGGCTGTAGAGTTATCATGTAGCATACCAGCTAGCCTCTCGAGGTGTCATCTTAATTTTATGCTCATGCGACGACTTTAGCTCCTACGAAGGTCAGTCTTAAAGTGCTTAAAGTGCGTTATCATGCTGTAATGACGTGTAAGTGCTATGATTTTTTATTTTAAAACCTATTGACTAATTTTAACACGGGGACTTATCCAGAATAAAATAGGAGACAAAGTTGAAAGCCAGCTGGCCAGCTCGTTCGCTCGTTTTGAAACAACGCAGTCCCAAAGGGCCAACTAGAGTGCGCACGTCATTGTTTTTCAAATGAAATCGGCCTTTTAAAAAAGATATCCTACACCTTCTCTTTATATTTCGGTGGATTTAATTTTCATTGAATTGGGCGTGTGCTGACAGGCCGGTGTGTGTTTCTGTATCATATCCAAACATTATAGTCATCCAGTAAGTGTTAACAGGCAATAAATAAGATGCGAGGAGGTCAGGTGATAAATAAAACTGTTCACCATGTTTTGTTAATGGCATGAACCAGATGTAGTTCAGGTTTATTATCTCTCATCATCCAGTTATATTAAATATCATATCCTTAAGGCTTCCTGTGCTGTATTTAAAGTTTGCAATGGAACTCTCTGTGTAAATGTGTAAGTTAAAACACATTTCATTTTGATTCATCACTCTGCATCATCTGAAAACACTCAGACACAGAGAGAATTGTTAATTAACTTTGCTCCAACACTTTAAAGAAGGAATCATGAAATACAAAAGCAACCTTCTATAAAGGAACTTGCCCTTATAACAGCTGTCATGCAAATTAGATTTGAGTTTTCATCTTATGAGGCTGACTAAATGTAATGTAAAGTTTGGTATAACTTACTTTTAATGATCACTTTGTATTGACTCAGGACTGAAAGTTTATATGAACATATTTTTGTGATGTGTCTCAGTGTAGGTGTAAAATGATTATTTTCTTTCTGTTTGCTTTCATCAAAAAAAAAAAAAAAAAAAAAAAATCAGCAGCTTCCTGCCGAGGTCGTGCACTGTTGCACAGTACCCTGTGACCTTGTCAAAAGCAATCACGGCAGTAACGCACGGCTATAGTTTTCCTCTCATCTTAAGACATAATCTCTTTAATTGGTGTCAAAGTTGGGGTCCTTATGGTGAAAGTCCTGAAAATACCCACACAGACAGACACGCTCACTTGTTGACACTTAAAAAAAACTGCACAAATGCAACAAGATCTTGTCAATGTGGTGCTGAAACTTGTTAATCTATAGTGGGAGGAAGAGGAGGAGGCGGGGGTGTTACTGCAGGCCCTCAAGCCACTCCAGTCTGACAGGATCCTTCAACTTAAGTCAGTCCCGTCTGACCCCTCAGATACCTTCCTCTCTATACCTGCTCAGTCCCAATAACGCAGAGAAGATTTGCATTTAATTTCACACCCAGAGGAAGACAGTTACCTCATCATGGTGTGTGAAAGCCCTGTTGTCCAAATCACCATTTATTTTGATTGTTAATTCATTCACAATTTTTTTTTCCTTCACTGACATATTAATTAATTTATCTGGAAAAAGTCATACAACAGTGAAAAACCACTCTAGTCACCAGGAGCCCAAGGTGACTTCTTCAAATTGCTTGTTTTGTCTGACCATCAGTCCAAAACCCAAAGTTATTCAATTGCAATGATTCAAAACAGAGAAGAATTCTGAAAATTAAACATGTTGCTGATACACTTTCACTCAGTTGACAAATCAATTTGCATTTGTAGTGACATGACAAAATATTCTGTGAGGTGATAGAATATTCAATCAGTTTTCTGCGATTTTTTCAAGGGAGTTTTAATATTCCATGAAGACACATGAAAAACAACAACACGTGAATCAATTAGCAGGACTGCTTGTTGTCAGGTAGTTTATGAGAGTAGCTTAAAATACAAATTCATCATTAAAAAAAAAAATCCATTTCTTGATGTCATCTGTAAATGTCTATTAGGTCCAAGCTAATATGTATGCGGTATCATATAACAGCTCTGCAATAAATCCTATTCTGCATGAAAGAAATAATGTTAGCTCTATGATCATTTTAGAGGTTTTATTGCAAATCTGCAACCTCCAAATCGACCATAAGTTAATTCAACCCCTCTCTAAAACCGATCACATAAAGTGATAACATGCATGAAGTTAGGGCGTAATGCAGGACTGCTGTATTACAATGCTCTTGCGATATAAAAGTGAATATACACAGATAGTAGATTTTATGCATCATGCTGGCGGGCATCCCTGCAACCCATATAATTCTATAAATCCTGTGAGCAATACCATGAGCCAGGATCATAAAGGACTCTGCCATTGCACCTGCAGATAAAGGTGTTGGTGTTTGAAGGGAAAGCCACGGTTCACCGTCAGGGTGACATGAGCTGACCCTCCATCTGGTCCTCTGAGACACACACCTAAAGAATACACTTTTATATGAGTGAGCAGAGGTCAACCCTGTTTCTCCTCACCTGTGACCACTGAGCAGACTCACGCTTTATCAAGGGGTCTCCAAGGGACGTCTGGAAAAATGAGGCCGACTTAAACCAATTAAATCACTGAATGGACGTCCATAGGGAGGGTGAGAGGATACCAAGAGGGAACGAAGACACGTCAACTCCTGGCATAATTCATGTGTAACATGACATCAAAAGTATCAAAGAACATTACTGGCACGCTGTTTGGCATAGTGCAACCCTCTCACACAGCAATTAAACCAATTGGACTTCAGCTCGGAGATGTTTAAATTCTCTCTTTTCCCGGCTTCGAAGTTCACCTGAATGTTCCTCACCTTTGTCACAGGAGAGCAGTGAGGAGAAAAAAGGGAGAGCCTGTTGAATGCGGAAAACACACGTTAATAAAACAGGAAATTGGGGGGCTAAAAAGTGCAAATAATCACTGGATGTGAATGTGTCCATTGAGGCACTCTTTTGGGTGCTAGCCCGATGCTCCCACTAATGGTCTGTTTCACTGAAGTAGCACCAGGAATGCTAACCTTCTCAGCGCTTCACAACTCAGGGCAAGCATGGCAGCACTCCCATTTGTGTGTGTGTGTGTGTGAGTCCGCACGTGTGTGTGTGTGCACCTCACTGTCATTATCCTTTCTTGGAGGGGGGAAAAGAAAAACTCATTCTAGCATACACTCCCATCCTGTAATGAACAGGGTCTACATATTTATGTTTTTGCCAGAGAACACTTGAAACACAAGAGGGGTTAAAGTAAAGAGTGGGGAGGTCCACTTTGGACCATTTTCAATATTTCCCCCCTCTGTGCCCCATAGGGCAAGTGAGGGGTTGCTTCTTTACAATAATCAGGTGACCAGAGGAAAATAGTGTGGCCTTAACAAGCCCAAATTAAAAAAGAACATCATTTTCATTATGCAGTCAAACACAATTACAAGCAAATGTTTTCTCTGTGGAGCTGCCCCTGCTTTCAGGGTCTTTGTCCCTCTCTCCTTAGTGTGTGCAGAGAAAGGCCCTGTTGGTCAATGGGCAGCTGAGTGGCGTGTTCAGCGGAGGCCCACATCCTTAGCCCCCAGTGCAGAATGCGTTTTGTTAGAAGAGCAGCCATACATTCTGAGCAGATTTGTTGAATTAGAGAGCGCAGCGGGAGCCGGGGAAGCGGGGGGTAAGTGATGGGGAGGACTTGTTGCTAGGTGACTGACATACAACTGCAGCATGCCAGTTTTCAGAGCTTGGCACTCCTTGTCTGTTTTCCTTTTTATATTTTGTTTTTTTCCTTCCACCTCCACCTCCCTTCCCCTCCCTGCTCCACCCTCCCATCAATTCACTTGTCTAGCTCTCCTCGTTTCTGAAGTGTGGATAATAAAATGAAGAGAAAATAGACAGAACCGGGGGCGAATCATGGAGGATTCTGCAGCACACCTCTAGCACCTACTAAGAACCTAGTCATCAGCTTTTCAACTGGGTCGATACTTAAAAACCTTACTGCTGCTAAGTGTTGTGGGAAAAGAAAAATGCTTTTATGGGGAAAGTAAAGGTGGATTCCCTCTTTTTAATGCGCTAGTTAGTATACAATCTGACATAAAGCATTAGCCTCATGGAGACATTTTGCGCTATCAGCAACAAAAAAAAAGCCTATTCCTAGGGCTGCTAAGTGACACACAAGGACAGGCAGGATTTCTCTGAGCCCCTACCTCCCTGCAGGCATTGCTGTGCAGGAGAGTTGCCATTTGAAAAACTGATATTTTCAAGTGTAATCCAAGATATTCTCACCTCTTCATTCTAATCAAGATTCAGTCAGTAATTAGAGCCAGTATATTAGATGGGATATTAAGATTTTTCTGACAGACTCATTGAATTTCCCTGATCAAACTCTTCCCACGGCTCTCCCCTCATTCCATAAGTGTGTTGTCCATCTCCTGACTGCCTGACTTAGCAGTCCGACCACTTACCTTGTCAACCCCCCTAACTGCATGTCAAGCATCTCAGCCTCCCACTTTCAAGGGGGACTATCTGTAGACAGAAGTAAAGAGTAACGCAGAAACTTTTTCTTTGAGTTTTGTTTCTTGGCTCTAATTTTCCACATACATTTCTCTTAGAGCTGCAAAGATTAATAGATCAGGTAGCAACTAATTAATTAATCCCAATCTATTTTGATGATTGATTAATTTGTTTGAGTAGCTAAAAAAAATTGATTCCATTTTTTTGGGTATGCATGTTTTCTGTCTTTCTTTGCTCCTCAATGACAGTAAAGAGCAAATATCTTTGGACTGTGGACAAGAAAAAAGACATTGAAGGACATCATTGATCGAAATTTACACCATTTTCTAACTTTTAATAGACCAAACAACTGACTGATTAATCCAAACCAAAAAAATCAACAACGAAGATAATGGTAAATTGCAGCCCTTATTTCTATAAACTGTCTTAAAGTGGTGGGATATTTTTCTAGTAGATAAATAATCAAAAAGATTGAACCAAGTATGTTTACAATAAGGTTTTACATGACAAAGGTGTCAGTACTCAGTCACAGTCAAGTGAATAATGTATTTGTGATTTTCATATATGTGTGCAGCATTTCTGTCGTCGAGAGTATTCAAAATAAAAAGCATCGACTGAGGCTGCTGGTGCTGCCGATTGTGGAGAGGCATTACCTGCACACTTCGTCTCTCAGTTTTCCTGAAAATGTATTGCACTTTCAGAAATAGACTTTTTTCCCCCCCATTCATCTCTGAACATCACATATTCATTCTATGCCAGCGTAGGGTGTAGAGATTCAGGGCCATCAGGATTTTTGATTTCCCCCACGGTGTCGCATTTATTTGAAGCTCCGTCTGAAGGTCAAAACCAAATACACCCAAATGAAAAAGCCATTGTTGATCTGTTTCTCCACCTCGTGCTTCCCTATTCCTTTTCACCAAGAAAGCATCTTTCTTTCTTTGTGCTGCCGGAGGCTTATGAGACTATCAGGGCACACCTGTGCCCTGAGGAAAATTCCCCTGCTCTCTCTAAAGCTGTATTATTCAGCACAAGGCCATGACAGTCAGTGTTTCTAAAAGCATTTGGAAGATTGTAAATGGTGATGCTAAAAACTGTCAGGAACCCACTGAGATACAAAAAGAAGGAAGATACACTATACAATAGCTTCCTTTATATGTGGCAGGCCAACAAATTCTCTGGAGCAAGATATAGGCTTCACGTTTGATGGTAAAAAAAAACAACCTTTAATATAGCTTCCATAAGAGAAAGAAGCAGAGATCGTGAGTTTTCCTGAGAGGATGAGATATGTTGTTTTTGATATGAGTAACGAAGACACTTACACTTACAGCCGTACAGTCATTATAGCAGTCATTTATCTGGGCTTTTAAGGATTTTTGTGAATTTTTTGCCCCTGTTTTGGCTCATTTTTTCAGATCAGTTTGTTGAGATGACCAGTTTCATTACATCAAGGGCTTATTAGACATGTTACATTTTTACTTTAAGGGACAACAGTCACAGCCATTTACTAATTCTGTTTTATTCAGTCCTTAATATTTATGAACAAATTAGACCAGCAATAAAAATATATAATATAAAAAAAGATTAAAAGACTTACACAAATATTATAATTGTTATTTATTAAAAAATTAAAACATTATACTTGTTTATTATTTTGTATTTTATATATATATGTATATATATATATATATATATATATATATATATATATATATATATATATATATATATATATATATATATATATATATATGTGTGTGTGTGTATGTATGCATGTATGTGTGTGTATGTATGCATGTATGTATGTGTGAGAGCGTGTGTGTGTGAGAGTGTGTGTGTGTGTATTTGGCAAAGAAAGAGCAACATCAATTGATTAGCTCAGCAAAGCCTATATGGATGTGTGCGTTTCAGCCGATTGGATTATCAGCCACATCTCCTTGGCCAAGCTCCATACAACTTCCATTGACACTTTCTCAGATTTAACTGGCTCAGCTTCCCTCTTGCTGCTGTCAATGCTAATGTGCTGCAGCGTGCCAAACTATTTGGCAAGACTTTAATGAAACTGAATGCTGATGAGACCGCAAACAAACTGGTATCACATTCTTCAACAGTTGCACAACAGGTGAGTTTATTTATTTGTTTTTTTTATATATTTTTACCTACCTTTAATTACTTAGTCCAACCTTTTTATAGCTGATTTTGATATGGATCTTTCTTCTTGGAACGATTGAAAATGAAATGGCAATTGCACCAAACTCTGCTTTGCCTGGATTCAGCGTCTGAATTATCACTGCCAAATCACCATCTCCACAGCTGGCCTCCACACACTCACAGCCAGGACTTTTATTGATCATATCCTCATCTTTCCTGTGATATTATTATTTTGGCCTCTTTAGAAAATCCACTACTGACTTTATTTCCATATAGCTTGCTCATTTACATTGACCTGGATCCCCAGCATGTCTGTTAAGTAGAGTGATTTAATCTTCCCTGGCAGGAGCACCCAGAGCACCCCTCTGCTTACCCTCGAAACATGCATTTTTAATCAGTATATTAAGATGTCACATAACAGTCTGAGCTCATCAGCAGTGCCGCTGGCCATAGCAGATATGGATTCAGCTGATTTGTGTGGTCTTAGACCCTGGCCGCTTGCTATCAGAAAGTAATTGCTGATTGAGGATGTGTAAAATGTATTTTTTTCTAAATGGAATGCATACCAATCTTTGTGTTCTCTTTGTATCCTTTTTTAAGAATAGGTTGTTACATTTATTGTGCGATAGAAAAGCGCGCCGACCAGTGAGGGAAAAATTTGACTCATCTTCTCAAGGTCTCTGAAGTCTCCACAGGGCCTTGTCCTTGTAGCACAAGACTGCTGATGCCACACAGTACACTGAGAGGGCTGCGCACAGATAAATTTTTGAGTATGTGTGAGTGGCGAAAGCGAGATGACTCTCAGCCTGTCAGTTGTGTTTGAAGTCGTGGCATCAAGCAGGGACCTGCTCACTGACACCGGGTAACTCAAGCAATGACATGGACACATACACATATACTTTCTCTCCCGGTACTCCCATCAGCCTCCATCACCCCTCTCTGTGTATCGCGAACACGCACACACACACACACACACACACACACACACGCACACACACACACACACACACACACGCACACACACACACACACACACACACACACACACACACACACACACACACACTCCGATAGCCCTGTCAGCTAACTCCTGTCAGCGGCATCACCCTCTAGGTACAGTGGTGAGCTTTGTGCACACAGTGATCAGGCAGCTCGCCAGCTCTGCCTTCTCCTGCCTCTACCTAGACGACTCCCTTCATCCTAATGAGCTCTGTCAGAATGGCATTTGACATAAGCCATCAATAAAGCACAGCTGACAGACTTTAAGAGTCTGTAAATCCAAGATATCCCCTGCCATTTGTGGAAACAACTCCCAGAGTCTGAGTTGATGCTCCATTTGCAATTAGAATGCAGATAATTACATTAAAATTTAGGTCAGAGGGAAATTTATGTCAAATCTGCAATTGTCGTGAAATCTGAAAGCAGTTTCCACCCTGATGCAGACTTTAAAACAGGCTTCTTTGAAAAGAACTCTGTGTTTGAGATAAGACTCATTATTATTGCATCTTTTTGCTTTTTAAACTGCAATAATGGATAAAAATGCTTAAAATCCTTGATTAGAAAACAATCACCTCAGCCAATGAAAACATCAAAATTTTCATTTGACACTGAATGTAATTGTGCTGCATTGTATGAGGAGGCTCTTTTCACTGAGCCGCGCTGTAGCTCACAGATTTCTGCTTATCTGCATTTGGCAGTAATATAACACTTGGTCGAGGAAACAATTGTGTTTTATGGAAACTAATGAACTTAAAGGAGTCTTTTTGATCCTTGCAGTATAGCAGAGTGTAATGCAGTGATGAGTGTACCATTTACTATAAAGTAATTCTGAGCTCAGGGTGAAGTCACCGCACTATGAGGGGCTCGGTATGAATCATCCCCGCGAGCTAATGGACACAGTTCAGGCTTCTGTTTTTATTTTTTTCTCATCTCTGTCAATTTGCCTGAACATGCATGGGTAGCCATTAGGAGGGAACGCATGCACAAATAAATGCGTGAAATTAATTGAGCACGCCATATACGTAGAAGAAAGAAGTATGTGTAGCTGTTTTTTTCTTCATACCAGCGTCTTTTGTACTCACATACAACACATTAAATCACACATCCTAAAAAGACTATGTGTAAAGGTCACTGTTGAAAAAGCTGCGAGAGTGCAGACAAAAGAGCAAAGTCTGTAGCTAGAAGAGACATTTATTGACAGTCATCTGTGTGTGTGTGTGTGTGTGTGTGTGTGTGTGTGTGTGTGTGTGTGTGTGTGTGTGTGTGTGGTGGCGAGGAGGCTCGTAGACAATGTGAAGTGGAGGTGATGCCCAGGCAGAATGGCTGTGGCGTTCTGACCTGTGCCCTGGCTCACGCATCATGTAGCTTCCTGGCGCCAGAGGACCTTCTGACCGTGATGAGTTTTGACTCCTGTCACCTTTGGGTGTCGTCAAGATCCTCTGACATGGACAGGACTTTTTATTATTTTTTGTATTTATTTTTTCGGAGAGGGTGCTTTACTGCTGCCTGAAATGCTCTACGGGTGACCACTGTCCCCACCAGAGAGGAAGAATGAAGAGATGAGACACTGAGGAGGCTTTTCAGACAGAGTCAAGCCAGAAGACAAAAACAAAGCTCCTTTGCTGTGGTCACACACAGGCAGAGTAATTGGGAAACTATTCATAGTGGCTTGTTCTTTATGTTCACAATAATGGTGTTGCAAACTCAGTCCGCAACTTTCAATGTGCTAGTATCATAAAAGATTTGAAGATTGGGACCTTTGAGACACCCTGCGCTTATGCACTCCATTGCATGTATTATTAACTGTGTTTGTTAGTGAATAAAATAAAAAAAGGCAGACAGAGATAGAGTGTGGGTGACTGCAGAGGAAGGTCTCAAGACCAAGCATTCAATCAACCCACCTGTTTGGACAGTTTGTCAGTGGAGAGTTTTTTTTTTACTATTATTATTTGTAAAATACTTTCTCACACGGTTTAACACCAGACCATTGAGTTGGTCGTTAAAAGACACTGATTTACGTAGTTCACATCCATTTGTGGTCCATGGTTCAAGGTGACTGAAAACAAGGCAGCGACTGAAAAGACAAGCACACCACTGGATACCAATTTCATGTATGTTACGTGACCATGCGTGCATAGAGGATTTACTGTTCATAATTACCAGGTTGGCATTTTAGCTCCAACAGCGAAATGCTGCCTCACACAAACAATCACTTTGTTGTGCAAGTGCTATAGGTGATGCATGCATTTGTTCATTTGCAATTTCTTATCGCTCTTACTCCGCCTCTTACATAAACACTCATAAGCACAGGTAATATATAGCCGCGGCGCTGTGCAACATGCACTCTCCCTAGTTTCATTTAGTCCTTTATCTGGCTTGAAATTGACTGCATTCAGGACTGGAATAGATGTAATAATTGCATGCACTCTATAACATGCTCCGTAAATGTGTTTTCAAAAAGGAGAGGGGAAAAAAAAGGGTAGGTTTCAAGGTATTCCTAATGGCTTTTTGCCAGGGATTCACTGTTCACTCTCGCTGTATTGTGTGTTTTTGCGACAGCCAAGCGTAGTTCTCTCAGTTTCATTTGCGACCTGGATGGAAGACCAAAACATAGGGATTCTACAAAACCTTCCCTATGGGTTCTCACTTTTATGCCACCTGACAATAGCGCGATTCATTGAAATCGCATTCACAGCCTACGGATGGTTGATAAAGCCTATTGTGAGCACTGCAGAGATTTGCACGACAGAAAATCTCTTTGACCAAGATGTAAAGGCAATCCCAATTGTGTATGGCCTCACTACATGAGTCAGTGCTTGGTTCATAAAATGACTCTCTTCATAGCAGCATTGAGAATTCCTGGACACAAATATTCATTGCTGCTATCAATCTCAGTTTGGAGATGAACACTGTGGATTTGTATATCTATATATATTCTCTTTACCATGCTAGTGTGAATTGGCTTAGTGGACATAAGGTCAAATATCACGTGCATTGGTTATAATAACAGTAGCAGTGTCGTATATGCTGTGTGAAACAAAAGCTTGGGGGGAGGAGTATGTGTGTCAGGGCAGGGCTTGCCATGTGTGTGTGTGTGTGTGTGTGTGTGTGTGTGTGTGTGTGTGTGTGTGTGTGTGTGTGTGTGCCCCACACTGTAGTGTATTGGCTTGCCTCTATCCATGTCAGCAGGGCTGTGTGACTGAACAGCTATGGATTACGTACACTGGGGGCCAATGGGTCAGTGGATAAGAAGTCTTCTCTGTTACCACAAATCCGCAGATTAAACGCAGCGTTGAGAGCTAGTGCTGCCCGGAGGGCAAATGGGTCTGAAAACACAACTCTCAGAGAGCTTTGGCATAACCCTCATGTCACCGAGGGGCCATGAGGCAAAGTATGAGCGAAGTGACTTCTCTTTAAGTCCCACTGCATGAGCCTGGCCTTTAAATACATCCGGGTAATCCAGGGGTTACTGGGAGTGTTGCTGACATGATATCTTAATTGGAAAGTTAATCCTGCTGCTGGGACAGCTGACTCTAAGTTAAAACAGTCTGTCGTGCAAGGAGAAGTCAACAAAAACACAGAAGTCAAGCAGGCGGCCTGTGAACAAACACAGTCGTAGTTGCATCCTCCAGCTTTCCCTCCCTGCCCCAGGCAACTAACAGCATACATTAGCATTGTGTGGCACTGCTTTACATCACTGCATGGATTCTCTTGATGCTGTTAAAGTGCTTTAAACAGGTTGTTGTCTATTGATAGTTTCAGATTCAGATTGACATTTACCAGTGATGTTTTGGTGTGAGCACTCTAGGCACGCCTGTATGCATGTTTGCGTCTCTGTCGACTGATGAGTATGAGGAGGAGCAGGAGGGCAGATGGAGAGAGAAAGGTGCTGTGGGTCTGTACGGGATAGTGGCAGGATGGCTGTTGGTGACAGGCTCTTGTAGCGTCTCGTCTGCTCCAGTGATCCCAGGGAATCTGGGTCATTTCCAGCCTGTTCACATGTAACTATTCCCCACTCCTTCCCTCCCTCTGCCCAGGGCAAGCTACGACCCAGCTGCATTCTAATGATTACGCAAAGTAAATCTTCTCCTATTGTAAATATGAAGGAAACTGAACGGTGGGCTGCAGCAGGGTGCACCACACCTCTTTGCTGTGTCTGTTCCCTCTTCACTTTGTCGTCCTTGTGATCACTGAATGTGCATCAAGCCTCCCATCGTTTGGCAATAATCTTCTCAAACTGTTCAGTGCGGTGAAGGACCTGCATAGTAGCAGCTTCGTAAGCTGCAGGTTGTGTCCATGAAATGAGTGAGTGTTCTCGTGCTATACTCATAGTATTACGGTTCCAGTAAAATAACCTAGATGTGGTTGATAAAAGGGAATGTAACACTATTTTACTCAAATTCCAAAGCTAATTAATATTATTGAGGTTTAAAGTTGATACCTCATCCTTGAAACAACAGGGTTAGGGTCAAGCTTTCAGTCATAGCACGATAATGTTTGGCATTGGAAATGTCCACTTTTCTAAACACTAAATACTTTTGTAGGTAACATTATGCTTATGAATTAAAAAAAAAAAAAATTGTTCTCCAATCTGACATATCCACAAAAAAAAACAAAAACACCTGCAATAGAGACTTGAGCCTGGCAGACATTAATACTAATCTTGGGGCTGATGAATATATTGGGGAGTAAAAAAAATTAGGTTATAGCTCCATCAACCAATATACAGCAATATGTTATGCAAGGCAGGATGTTTTACAGTTTAACAACAACTTTTATCGTGTAAAATGACACCAGGACCCCGAAACAAACTTACTTACTGGGAATTAAATAATTGTAAATGATCCCAAGCATCTTTTTCTTCATTATAATTTATTTTGTAGAGAGGGCCAATATTTGCTGATAATATTAACCAAACGATACATCGGTCAGGCTCTAATATAGACTTAAATGTAATTCAGTGCAGTTAACTGGTTGTATGGTCTATTTTTGTTTAAACCTTATTGGTTGATTTTGCTGGCTGGTGTTCCTGTTATTTTGTCCACCCTCTCTACTTTGCTTTGGACTCCTTCCTCTCCTGATCTCCATACACAGCCCTCCAGAGTGTTTTTATTTTATTTTATTAGTATTAGCAACACGCTTTCAATTTATTATCAACATAAATGAGTGAATCTTTGCTGAAATGGAGAAAAAAATAAAATAAACGAGACAACAGCCATTTAAAAAATCAACAGGTTTGATATAGAAACCTTCAACACCGTCAAATTCTGTTTTGTCTGGAGGGGGGTGGGAGCTGGCTGCTGGGGGATCCATGAAACAAACAAACAGACAAAAGAAGAAACAAACAGACTTGTCTGAATGAGATCCACTGTGTTGCTGTGCTGAATGTGCGGAGATATTGGTGTCAGGAGGCCTACTATCTCCTGACACAGTGACATAGGCCTGGGCTCGCTTGGATACAGTAGAGCTTATACCACTGCGGCTGACTCAGAGTAGGCCTATATTTACAAGATGGCATATAATATTCATCATTTCATATGGAAGGTTAAAAGGTAAAGAAATTACACAAAGTGGAAGTCGTGCGAGGAATTAAAAAATAACAATGTGTTGGACAAATAAAATCACCACCGCTTTATTGGCGCAGTGATAGTAAAAACACGAATTCACTATGAGGGGGGGAAAAAATATCTCCAGACCTTTTTTTCTACATCCTATGAATGTTTTAGCGGTGCCTATAACCGAGACGTCTTGCTTACAAAGCATCGTCTACAATTGTTATTTCCAGCCTTCCGTTTAAGAGATCCAAAACTCGAGTATGTTTTATTGATGCGCGCCTCATGGAAAAAAGCATGGCACTCCTTGTAAATTTAGGTTGGGGGCGAGCAGCCTGCAGGGATGAAATATTTACAGGAGGCTAAATATTTCAGAGCACCACCTTGTCAGCCGCCCTCGCAGTTTACTTCCGCTGCTGCATCTGGTGGAGGTCTTATCCTTTATTTACCAATATTTACCGGGTGGTGTAATAATCTGGGTGAATGGACGGCGACAGACGGAGTCTGCTCGATCTGTTCAATTTGCAATTTCACTTGGTTATCTGTCTGGCCTCTTTCTGACAAACAAATCAACATGGTATGAACGACATCACATGCAAATTCTTTATTATTAAGATTATATTTTATTATTATTATTTTCTTATCTTTTTTAATCTTTAAAGATGATGCGCTCTCCAGTAAACCGGCAAGAGAATGAGCAGCTTCCTGTGCAGAAGGCATTTCATAACCCCGCATCAAGAGTCTGTAATTCATGCAAGAAGAGCCCGAAGGGGATTCGGCTCGAGTGTGTGGCGCGTGCGTGCCTGCGCGTGCACGGGGGAGACAGAGAGACAGAGCAGGGAGAGAGGGAGAGAGAGGGGGAGGAGGGGTGGCGGGGAGGGGGGCTGGGGTGTATCTGTGAAAATAATATCAGGCTTTTCCGTCAGAATGAACTTTACTACTGTATCCAGCCATGAAATAATCTGACCCGACACTTCAAACCATCTGCGCTATCTATCCGCCCTCTTATTTACTAAATCAGCCCGTGCACAAAACGGAGTGTGTCTGATACTAAAGCCGAGTAGCCTGGCAGGGCCATGATAGTCCTATGTACACAAATATAGCCCAACGTTTTTCTCTCCTGCTATGTTTTTACAGCCATCACAGTCTGCAGGCAGCCTCCCCGCGCTGAGGCTGTCGGGACTAATGCAACCATACTGTAAATAAAATGAAAAAAAAAAAAGAGGCAGCTATATAAAGCTACTGTACTGGGCTGCCATCCTGCACACACATACACACACACACACACAAACAAAACTGTGCACAACTGCCAATATAACAGCAATCAATTAGTCTTTGTTTTCGAAAAGAGCATTTATTCGTGTCACACGTAAAAAGAGCATGCATCGCCATAACCTAGGCTCTGATATGATTTATTATGTTTAATAAATTATCACTTTTGTGAGATTGAAAATAACGGAAAGCCTCGAGTAACTCTGTTCAAGGTTGCGAGACTGAGTTGGCTGCAAAATTCACAGTCCCTGTTGAAATAAAGGCCACATTGACCCTTCTTCAGTGTTTCCTGAAATATTATGCTGGAATATTATTAACCGGGAAATTTTAGGGATGTAGAAGGAGCTCATATTTTATTTCAAAAAATGAAGGAATACATTACATTTGATGGACTCATCTGTCTTTATGAAAGATAATAATCTTATAGATTAAAATCCCTGCCATAAATGAGGTCACTATGGATAAAAACACAATTACTAGGCCCTACTTCACACAGTATGATTCTCAATATGATGTTGTCTAAATGTTCTTATAATATTTCCTGATTTCCCCCCAGGGCGGGACAGGATAGGGTGTCATTTTGCTGTGTAAAGCCCGTTTCAAGAGCTCTGAAGGGAGACTGAGCTGAGCGTGTTTGGCTGCTGTGGCACTTCACTATATAGACTGAAGAGTCTTTCTTTAACAGCGTGCGCCGCACAAAGGCGCAGGGTGTTTGGAAAGCACGGCGGGGCAGCGAAACGTTTGAAGACGCGAAGCAAAAAGGTCAAAATGTTTATATTATTTTTGAAAAGGGAGGTGCTGAGCTCTCCTTTCCGCCTGATTGGCCGATCTTGACAGTGATTGACGTGCATCCATGGCAACCGGGCAGCCAATCTGCCAAGTCCAATAGAAAATCATCGGTGGGGGCTTGACTGTCTTTTTCTCCCCCTTTAAAAAAAATACATCTCGGCTCCGGCTTTAATTCTTTCGTACTTCCAATCGCAGCCTACCTTGAAAAATACATCGCGACTCCGGCTTTAATTTTTCTTGCACCTTCAGCCCTTTGCCTGCCAAGTTTGCCAAGCCCGAGGATGCGGTAGCCGGCCCCCCACGCAGCATCGTTCCTCCTCCGCGGCGTTTGGTGTTTGCGTTTTTCACGGCTGGTCAGACGATTGGTGCGGTAACTTTGGGATTGCCTCGTTTTTTGGGTGCCTCGGACTGCCTTGGCGCGCGGAAAGAAGACGCGGAGGATTCGACGCGGAGGAGAGAGAGAGAGGAGAAGGAGGGGGAGAAGGAAACACAGGAGAAGCCTCCATGTTTCAGCTGCCCATCTTGAATTTCAGCCCCCAGCAGGTCGCCGGGGTCTGCGAGACTCTGGAGGAGAGCGGGGACGTCGAGCGCCTCGGCCGCTTCCTCTGGTCGCTGCCCGTCGCGCCAGCGGCCTGCGAGGTCCTCAACAAGAACGAGTCGGTGCTGCGGGCCCGGGCCGTCGTCGCCTTCCACACCGGCAATTTCCGCGAACTTTACCACATCCTGGAGAACCACAAGTTCACCAAAGAGTCGCACACGAAGCTGCAGGCGCTGTGGCTCGAAGCGCACTACCAGGAGGCTGAGAAGCTGCGGGGACGCCCGCTGGGGCCGGTGGACAAATACAGGGTGCGGAAGAAGTTCCCCCTACCCAGAACCATTTGGGATGGAGAGCAGAAAACCCACTGCTTCAAGGAGAGAACCCGGCACTTGTTACGAGAATGGTATTTGCAGGATCCCTACCCGAATCCCAGTAAAAAGAGGGAGCTTGCACAGGCTACAGGACTTACACCCACACAAGTAGGAAACTGGTTCAAAAACCGCAGACAAAGAGACAGAGCAGCGGCTGCGAAGAACAGGTGAGCGACACGCTTCTCTCGGATGGTTTCTGGTCATGATAGCTGCAACATAAACACTTCAGCTGCTCACAGTAAAGAGGAAAAACTCCCCGCACAATGCTATCTAACAATCATTCCGTTTAATAACAAAACAGGCCGTAACCCGGGCTGGGTGCAGGTTCAGTTCTGACATGATTTCTCTGGATATTAGATTCAGAATGAGACTGTAATCCTGTAAATCTTTTCCGTTGTAATAAATGCTGCTCCCCGGTGTCTTTGTGACATATTTTAAGTGGGTTCGCATGCAGAATATGGAGGAAATAGAATAACAAAGATATGCTATAATTTCCTCTGTCATCTTTTTTTTTATTAACGTGAAAACAAAGCTCTGGAGAAATGACAACATTTGGCCTAACCTTAATAATAAACTACGTTTTCACATTATTTAATGCTTGTGTGATTGTAAGTGCACCCCATTGCGTCTGTAGTAATATAAATCTAATATTTTAAATGTTTATAATATACTGCAATTTCCAATTATATCTGAGAGGCTTATTATTAGTATATGGGTCGAGGTCACTGCTGTTTTGGTCGTGTTTAATACAAATAAAACCGCCCATAATTTACCAGGACGTGTTAATAATGGGTGGCATGAACTAGACAGTAATCAGTGAGCTCTCCCCTGAAATTATCTTATTGCTATATTGTAAATATCCGATAAAATCCACCTTAATAGTGCTTGTTGTTTAATAAGGGGTATTTCGAAGCATGAACACCGCTAAAATGCCAGTTTTTACCTTATTTGATTTAATATTTTGTGTTTTATAAATGTGAACGTGGAAACAAAAAAACAAAAGAAATCAAGCTACTCGGATATCATTTGTTTCACTCGGGATTCCTTTCGACAAAAAAAATAATGAACAATAAAAACCTTCCTCAGCTCAGGAACATTCCTGGAAAAATTATAATTTTCCTTGTTGATATTTCTCCAAATTGTTTTCATGGTAAAAAGGAAATATATGTGGGTTAATGAACGTCCTGCGCAGTTGCCGTCTTTCATGCCATGTTGTTCCCGTCTTCCCGTGTCTTCTGCCCAGGCTTCAGCAGCAGGTCCTGTCCGGCGGCTCGGTTCGCTCCCTGGCGGACGAGGACGGCACCGTGGACCGCCTGGGGAACTCGTCCAGTCCGGAGGCCAGTCTGTCCAGCAAAGCAGCCGCCTCGGCCATCTCCATCACCTCCAGCGACAGTGAATGTGACATCTGACGGGCAGATCGAGGGTGACGAATTTAAACAGGGGGATCCGACTGAAAGACAATCTAATAAAACAAGTCATAGTGCCTGCGTTGAGTTATAAACACACACACATACACACACGAACTGATCTCTGACGGGTGCCAAAACATGAGATGAGGGGATCTGTGATCTGCGGCGGACTGCCGTCCTTATCCTTTTAGGCCTACTTTTTTTCTTTTTTGTCTGTTTGCGTTTTCACCCACGTGTGGATAACTGAACTTAATATGGACGAAACATGTTTGACGGACTAATAAACCAACGCCCCCGAGATGAAAAGTAAAAAAAAAAACAAAAAAAAAAACAAAAAAAACGAGAAAAAACCAAGAAGAAACATTAAAATAAAAAAAAAAATGGGGGCGATGAAGGCATCCGAGCGCCTAACCTGCTGTTCTCTGTGGGTATTTCATGTTGAAAAAAGAACTGTGATATTTTTACTTTACTTTCAAAGTTTTATAAATAATGTTTATTTGCCTATTTAAAAAAAAACGATCTGCTCTGTCTCTTCGAATTTCATATTCATTTGCTTGGTGTTTTTAATACTTACCTTGTAAACAGGTGAACCTGTTGAGCATGCGCGCTTTAGTGAAAATGTGTTTCAGTAAAAGAAAAGAAAAAAAACCCCAGTAAAGATAACTTAATAAAATAATTGTTGATCAAGAGAGTATAAGTTTAGTCTTATTTTGGGTGGTGGATTGCTGTGATGAATGCAGTTTTTAAAATATTAATAATCTGATATCAGATCTTGATTTTTTTGGTTTATTTCGCGGGGAGAGAACTTTTCATGATTATAACGCCTTTTTTCCGCTCCTGACACGTTTTTGAGCGAGGCCTAATTGGCTAACATGCTTTGCGTCCTGTAATGCAGGGTGACAGCGAGAGGTCACAGAGAGGCCGGCTCACTAACCCGGATGATCTGCGAGAGAGATCATAGAGATCAAAACACAGCAGATTGTGGAAATGGGCTTTACTCTGCCGGTGGAGGAGGACGGACAGGGGGGGAGAAACGATCTCGCAAGTGTCCATTTTCCCAAGACTGACGGGCTTTAATGGAGTAAACAGGCCGTGCGTATATGTGCGCCTTGCATTCACATAAAGAGGGCTGCAGTATAGCACGTTACACATTAATTACAGCTGAGTCGATGTGTTATTTTGTGTGGCATTATGAAAAAAGAAAATTATATGTGTGCCGGACAAAACAGACTGTGTTTTCTGTATTTCTGATGGACTACAGGCTTGTTTAAATCCAACAGTTAAATGCTCACACTTCTAAAGAAAACTACACCCGTGCGTTAGTTTTCTCTCGTATTGTAATACACCTCTTTTTTTGTCTGATTTTATTATTTTTGTTTTTATTTTATTCTGCAGCATCTTCACAAGCTTAGATCTGGAAGGAGGGATCATAGATGGACAAACAGCCCACGGCTGAAGTCCTCATGTGTGAGCAAAGCAGACTGAAGCAGAAGTTAAAGTCGAGCTTTTCCAACTGACGGGACAGACACCTGGTTTCGTCCAATTTGCGATTAATTAGGCTACAGTAACTTCTGAAAACAGACAAAAGCCTTTCAGCTTGAACAACACATAAGCTAGAGAGAGAGACAGAAAGAGGAAACAAGTGAAGGGAAATAAATGGAGCTGGGGAGGGGTGAATCCTTTTTTTAAATTTTTTTTTTTTTTTTTCGCTGCTCCTCTTTCAAACCCACGGGGACAAAATGGCTGAATATTTCCGTTTTCTATTGAGAATAAGGACGACCGGGGAGACTAGATGAAAAAGTCTTTCTCGCAGTCAATAAGGTTGTCAAACTGGTCAGCGGTAATCAGTGCTAATGATGGGTCTGGGGTCCCTGCTCGGACAAAAGGGGCCTTGCCGCTGTTTTGTAAAGGGAAGCGACCGCGGGTCCCTCTCCAAAGAAAAGACTCCTGTGAGGGTAGTCTGGAGCACGGAAATCACAACTTCTCTAGTGTGTCTCTGTGTGTGTGTGTGTGTGTGTATGTGTTGGTGTGTGTGCGTGCGTGCGTGCTTGCGTGCTCGGCCTATTAAAAGGATTTAATCCACTTGATTGTTTTCTGACTAGTAGTAGGCCACTCGTAGTCACTTCATAAATGATTAAATACAGTTGGTGAGCTAAATGAAATAACAGGCCACGTCTTTTCTCTCTCCTCTCTAAGCTGATCTTTATGGAAAAAGAGCGAGAAGCATTTCGACTCTGTTTGTCTGACTTTATGGTGGGCTGATCTTACCTCGCCAGGTGTTTCAGCCTCAGAATATATTTGATAACTTAAAGGTTGTCTGCTAAGTGCAGTTAACTCTGAGGTCCTTTCAGCTGTGGTTGTGATATACGTGTTGAAGGGCAGGCTGCAGCCTTGACTATATGTCTTTATTGCTTTGAATCTGTCAGCGTGCGCCACAGTGGTGGAGTATGTCAGCGCTAACGTCTGCACAGACGTGACAGCCCTGCGTGTCTGTCTGCAGAGCATGCCTCTATCTGACTGGATGAGTTCAATATATTTTTTGATAAATCCCCCCACCCCCAAATACTTTATTTTACGCAACAATAATAGGAACACATTTAGACCTCATGTATACATACGAAGTAATTACGCATGACCCTGCAATGCTGCTTCAATAACTGTGTGAAGTGTGAAGCAGTCCTCTCAACAGTCTTAGAAAAAAATAATCCTATTTCTAAGGCGAGTTGTTTACCGGGCAGTGGGGAGCCGTAACATAAGGACTAACCCGTTATTTTATTCAGTGTGCAGCAGAACAGGGAGAAGGTCATATGGGATGCTGCAGAAACGGCCTTGTCCAATCCCCCCGAGCCCCCCCCCATCTTAAATTGCCGTGCCAAACTTGTAGCGTCTTCAACAAGCGCAGAGAACGAACCCTCAACTTGCTTTATTTTCTTTTAAAATAAAAGAAGAGGTTTTTTCTTCCAGCTTTTAAAATGTGGCAGATGATGGTCGAGTCAGGCAACATTTTTTTAAGCATCCGCTCTGTAAGTGTCACCTCTCGATCTGCGGAAAACCTTTTCCACCCCAGTTATATACGTCGGCTGCCTTCTCGCAACTCTTACCAGGCCCATGTATTGCGAATTCAATTACTGCAAGCAGGGCGAGATGATCTCCAGCAGCAGGTCTGTTACCTGCACAGACTGCTGCCTTGAACCTGATTCCTGCCTGTCAGGTGGTCTAAACTTCACTTATTCGAAGCCAAAGTTCGCCTCAAACAATTTCTGGAGAACAATCCTTTTAAAAATGTTGATGGAGGAACTCGGTGCTTTCAAAACGCCGAACAACGAATTAAAGCTCGTTCAAATCCTCCTTGACAACAATAAGCGTACATGTCTGTTAATGCTCGTGTAGGCGGCTCAATATTTTGACTTTCGGTGTGCATTGTGATGAAATGAGACACAGCCGGGGAGGAAATGCAGATATTTGCACGAGAAACAAAGTTCAAAATCCAAACTACAGTGAGAGTGTTAGTCCGCAAACTTTGTCATTGAACGTAATCCAGGGTTGAGTTGATCAAACACTCCACAGTCGAATGTGTAACGCTTTTTAAATATATATATCGCAGTGTATTTTTATACTCTGATACTCTGCAGGTCGTTCCAGGGCTTTAATAGAACTGGACTCGTACTCTAGCAATGTACTTAAGTGCAATTGTGAAGTACCTGTGCTCCGTGTTATACAAATCACGCTCAGGGACTGTTTTATTTGGTTCACCAATATTCTGTTACACCTACTCTGCTGATAAGTTCACGCTATGTTGACTGTTATAGTCTGTTTTTTGGGTTTTTTTTGTTTTGGTTTTTTTGAAAATGATATGTTTTAGTTAGTCATGCTGTTGTTCCACACTGCATTATATTCAGAGGTGTCTCTCATATTCAGAAAAGATAAGAAACACCTCAACATAATGCAATCCGCGAGAGCTCCTTTCACTCCGGGCTCGGTGCTACATGATTGAATTTACAGACCTAAAGACAGACAGAGCTGCTTTTAAACTGGCCACGGAGTGTAAAACCAACCACTAAACCAATATGTATTAATAGATCATATAAATGCAGCCTTAGTTATGATTACATTATCCACACTGTATTTTTTTTTTCTCATTTACACCACGTTTGACTATTTGATGCTCATATACCTCTGTAGTCTGATGGCATTTTTTGAATATCCATCTATCTGTCTGTCTGGCTGTCTGTCTTGTCTGTCCATTTTGAAGCCAGTGCATGAATACTGTTGCAAGAGGCCATAAAAGTGCAGCAGCGGAGGGATCACTCCGATGCTGTCCGTCACATTTCCCCCCTCCACGCTTCCTGAAGTGGTCGAGGTCACTCAGCAGGGGAAACTTGTCCTTTTCAGCAGGGCTTTTGTTCCCCCACCCTCTTGTTTTTTTTTTTGTTTTTTTTTTCAGCCAAAGCACTCTCCATCCTCCACGCAATCCCAACAACTTTTCTGTCCTTTTTTCTTTCTTTCTTTCTCCCCCCCCCCCTTTTTTAAAGCCCTCTATTGTTTGTTGTTTACAAGATTAAACCGGAGCTCTCTGGGTGATCTTTTGGAGAAGCTCGCAATCAAAATAGTTTGTTCCGAGCACCAGAGGAATCATCGGGGCCCGCGTGTCTGTCAGCTCATTGTGCGAAGGCCATGAATTTTATAAGAAAATATTCATTTCAATAAATTCCCTCATCCCCTCCGTGTTCCCCCCCCCCCCCCCCCCCCCCCCCCCCCAAATATTGCAAATATACAGCAGTCTTTTCTCTGTACAGGCTTTTGTGTGCGCGTTTAGTAAAATATTATCTTGACCTTTTGCTCGCCATCGGAGAGATTTTACTCTCCCAGGAATAAGGGACAATCAAATTTATGGTGTGTGTGTGTGGCTGCTCGTTCCTCTGTGGGGCTTCACAGCATCGCCAGCATGATGAACTGGAAAATAGAAACTGCGTGCCTGTGACGCCCCCTGGTGGTCGTGTTATCTCCATCATCCTACAGGGGTCCTAGCAGTTGGTGCAGCTTTCCTCACCATCCAAACGAAACTCAAATTAAGATGCAGTATAGCCATATGCAGGCAGCTCATGGGTCTTCTGTCCTGTTGGAGAATATAAAACCTATAATTATGCAGATGTGTTTTATTTTAGTTTGAGCATTTCCTTATTGTCTCAGGAGCTCGCGGCTTTAGAAGCGGATTTTCTAAATCAAAGACAAAAAGATAATTGGATTTCAGACATACTATTACAATCCACGCTGCCAAAATAAGTTTTACTGCACATTGTGTAAATATTTCTGAAGCCTATTTAGCCGAAGTGAAAAAGAGAATTACTAAATCCCTCCAATTAAACAGACTTGCAATTGAAAACCTTTTGACATATCCGTTAGAATACTGACTGGAGAATATCGTAATCAGCCACACAGGCTTAGTTTGTGTGCGAGTGTGAGACTTTGACTTTTCCAAATTCTCATAAAAAAACAATACGGGCTTTTTGAGTTGGATCAAGAGGTGGCCATCGTTCGTGTCCCTCGCTTCAATTAAAATCCAGACTCAGTAAATTCAGGGTCAATAAATGCCGATTCGTATGAAAGAGTCTGTTCATCGTGCGGATCATCAGGGGGAAACTCTGCAGGAGAGGTTCAGCACCACGGACAGAGACACCGACCTGCACACACTCACCTGCTCCATCAATAATCTGCTTCTCAATCAGTCGAGTCAGCAGGAAAAACAGATCAAATGTGACGTGACTTTTAGCTGGTGCATTATTGAAGCCCTGTGTATTGTATCGTCTCAGAGAAATCCACGACTTTGGTTACTTTCACACTGGTTTCTCTGTGGATTGATAATGTTTTCTTCGACCCCTTTTTCACAATTTACAGTCATCTCGAAAACACTTCTAAAGGGCCAAACCACTGAGTGTAGCGCACCGCAGTGTCCAGCAGGCTGTCCGCAAGATTATTTCACAGCGAACTCAGGAAACCAGTCGTGATAAACGAGGGAAGGAGTTTCTTTAAATTGTTGCCACAAAATTGCAAACGCACCCTCGTCCGAAACATCAGTGTGAGCTTTAAAATGTCCACTGAATGAAACAAACTATGAGCCGAGACCCTTCCATGTGCAGACAGAAGGAGCAGTGTCCACATTTTGCCATTGTGAAGATTTTCAGCCGACAGTGAGGTTTTCTTCTCTAAACCACCTCTTAACTTGTGAGCCTGCACCAGTAGGCTGTGATAAAATAACCCTTTTGATATCATTTATTTACTTCTTGAATTGTCAGCGATTCTCTTCTCCCTTAGTGCTTGCTGTCACTTAAATACATCCAGTCTACAAATGCTAAATCAAGATAAAATGAATTAACTGTTTGCTGCATCCACAAAACACAAAGACGGTATGAGACGGCTGAGAACAAAGTTGCAAAAACATTCACGAAAGGTAAAAGAAAGAAGGACCGACAATTAAAAAAATCACAAAGTATCTCAAAACGAGATACAACCGGAAAAGAATCAAACATCAACAATAAATTACCCAAAACAATGAGCAGATGTTCTGTATTTCCTGGTAGATAAAGTTGAAGAATTGGTAATACGATTTTTTTTTATAAATGGTAAAATAATGGCTGATCTAACTTTAGTTGATCCACTGTTAACAAAGAACTAAATGCTTTATCAACCATTTATAAGTCAATTATAAAGGTAGGCTATATTCACTAGTCGCAACTATATTATAGCCATAATTGCAACTTCACAATAAACAATTGCTTAATGAAATGCCTGTAAAGCATTTCATTGTTTGTTAACAGTTAAAAAAAACTATTAAATAAAGTTTAATTAACTATAGATTTACAATTCATTGATGATGGGTATTATAATACGTTTCACTGTGAATAAAAGTATAGGCCTATAAGTATGATAAATCCGAGTTGCCTCTGAACAGTGTCTGAAAGTTTTCCTCTGAGGCTGCGAACAGCTGCCACATCATAATGAAGTTACGGCAGCCTGCAAGGAAAAACTGAGCTTCCGATCAAGTTCAGGTTCGGAGTCGCGCTTCGTGCGTTTTCCTCAGTCGGATCGATCGATCAATCGATACATCGCTCCAGCCTTGGCCCGTCGTCTGTTCGTTAGCAGACACAATGCAGACAATGTGAGGCTGTTATGAGTCAGCCAGTGTTCATGTCAGCGGGCCGCCCCGCTCACACAAAGAGGACCAAACCTCGTCCAGCATCCTCCGCCTCCTATTAGAGCTGTAAGTGGCCTTTGTTTTGACAGGCGCAAAGTGCGATCAGAAAACATGCTCTCCCGGTGCATTGTGGGACATCTGGTATCGACGGAGCAGGCCGTGGACGAGGCTGACGGATGGAGGTCAGAGGGCCCGCAGCGAAAGTCGGAGACTGACTCGATCTCACAGAGACGAAGCAGCAAGAATAAGTAGCTACATTCTTAAGTTCACTAAAGATTTCGAGCGGCAGAAGACTGAATCATTTATTAAGGAGCATTTAAATGTCTTTGCGTGCTGCTCAAGGTAGTCAGTGTGGGTATTTTAAAAGGGCCCTGTGGAAACATTTGGTTTGTGCTGGAAGCCGGTCGTTTGTGTTTGTCTATGTTTATGTTCTCAGACTTCCTTTGTTGACCAACCTTAGCCACTGTTGATCAGTGAGAGGAGGCACCAGAGATGTGCATAAAGCCTTATCATTTGGACTGTTTGTGGAAGATCTTACCGGAGTCCTTCACAAAGAAATCCAGGGTCAAGCAGCATTAAACAATTTAATCAAACCACCACCAGGCCTGTACAGGCAGCAGAGAGAGGGACAGGGAACATCACCATACAATCCGCTCACATATGTGGTTAATACATATAGATTGTTACAAATTGTTACATAGAGCCCCTTTAATCCTCATATATTTGTCATTTGTTTCACTGTTATTTATATATAACGAACGAAAACAAACAAACTATGAGGCCTGTGAAGGGATAGCTTCTTTCAGTGTTGCGTTATGGGTATATAACAGACCGTTTGCAGTGCAGCCTATGTTTCTGCAAACCAGAGGTATGTTGAAACTTTTGTATAGGTTTCGATTTTTCTGGCACAAAAAACAGATCTTGTTTTGGCTTTTAAAACCTCTTTGGTTGCCACAAACTCGGCTGCGGATGTCCCAACTTTCCGGCAATTACATTATGCCTAAACATGGCTAAAAATATCTAGCTGTTTCACTCTTACAAATTTTGGAACGCAGTCTTAAACTGCAGTCACTGGCTTGACATCCAGCCATTTTTGCTCACCCACTGACCCCTCCAACTCTCAGTGTGACAGTTATGTCGTGTGAACATGATATGGCACACACTTTAGAAATATAGATATTGATATGGTAGCCTAGGTATGATGCACAAATGTGAACATATCAGTGGTTTGCTGGGCCCATGTTCACAAGAGACATTCAGACAAGTGATATTACAAAAAACACACAACCAAAAAAACTGGTGCACATGGGTAAATTAATGAATCACTGTGACGCTTGTCATAGCAAGAAAAGCAAAAGAACATTAGGACTGGCCTTGGTCTATTCAAGTCAGAATCTCTGCTGTGAAAAGGCCTATAATAACTAGATTAAATACTGGGGCCCTTTATAAGACGTGGCCTCAATTTAACCTCCTGTAAAATACAGTAAAACACCTTAAGGGCCGTATTCAGGTCAGTTTTTATGCATATTGTCAAACACATTTGCAAATAGTCACATTTCCACGGACTAAGCGCCACTAGCTGAAGCTGAAGAAGCTCCCCACTTTGCCCAACTATCGATCAATTCTTGACTGGATACTGCAATAACTATATTTTCGGTTAAATTCAATGACAATGCGTTGGGTAAAAACACAAGTGCAATATATTCCTCCCTGTAAATCAAATGCTTTACTAAAATACTCTTAGTCTGCCAAAACATAACATAATACCTAACAATTCACAGGTGGTTTAAAGTTTAGTGAGATCTAATAACAGTACATATCTGCTTCCTATTCTATTTTACATCTATGGCAAGTTTTAACATGCATGCCAAGAAAGGGAATTGTTGCTGTGAATTTCTCTCAGCTCAGTGGGTGTAGCACCACATCTCGCCTCTAGATGGAGACAGTGACAAAAGAAAGAGACTTCCCAGAGAAGCCTCAATATGTTTTATCCAGATATGACAGTGGAGATCCGATATTCTAGAAATGTCTTCTTTTTTCTGTGGCTCATTCATTAAAAACAAACAGTTAGTTACTTTGCAAATTAAATGTCAGAGCCACAGCAGCATATTAAAAAAATCCAATTAATTTATCGGCAAGGTGAAAATAATAACGGGTCGACCTAGTATACAGTAGGCTATATACATGTTAATATATGTGTAATTTACTTTCACCTGTACTTATGATGAATACATTTGATATCAGATACTGTTAGACTTTCACTCAAATACTATCATATGGGCAACTTTAATTTTAAGCACAATTTTTCTCTTCAGTAAATCTTACAAATGTGGCAGTTTTTGTGGATGCTCTGAGATTAAATCTTATTGTATTTTTACATTATTTTCTTGATTAATCTAATAGCTACTTTCGTTTTTATTTTCATTTATTATGTATTCAAGTTTTAGTTAAAAGAAAATATATAACATTTAAATCCAATGCTTTTCTTTCACTCATCCGTATAAGCACTGTGACAAATGGTGTGTTTTACAGAGAAACCATAACTTATCAAGTATAATATATCAATTAAGATATCAAAAGACCAGCTGACTATAATGAGTTAATTTTTGTCAGCTAATTTAAAGACAAAAAAAACATTTTCTCACTGATCAACCTGTGAAGTCATTACTTGTAGTTCCCCCTTTTGGCCACAAGATGGTGCACAAGCTCCACAGTTAGAGAGCAAACATGTCAGCAGCTCAGCAGCGTGCAGTTTCTACCTGAAGTCACTGCATGAGTAGCTTAGAAACATTTACGCTGGAACGCCTTACTTAATGAATACTTAATGAAGTAATGCTTTTATTTTGAAAAATAAAAGATATAAAAATATATTACTCAGAATACAATAGCCTATTACTTATTTATTATGTTTTGCTAATCTCAGGCCTGCAGTTAAACTCCATTTATTGTGGCAACAGTTAACCCACATTAAGAATAATACCAAGGAAGACAGAAAGAACTCTTTAGATTTTTTTTGAATGTATAATTCCATGTATACAAACAAGCTGCAGGTACATTTGGAGCTGAGTGTAAATGAGTGTACAGCATTACTGAGCAGAGGGTGTGAATGTACATGTGTAAGAAAGTGTCGAGGCAGGGCAAGGGCACCAGTTGGGATTTTAAGGGTCTATATTTAAACTCTCTGGTCTCCAGTTTCTGCAGCTGTCGCCAAGTTTAAGTTCAGCACCTTGAGCCTTTCTCAGCCCTGCTCTTGGGTCAGAGTTATAAACCTGCCAAGCTCTGAGACGGAGAGAGTGAAGCAGAGAAAAATCGCCCTGCCCTTCAGCTCGGATCTCCTGCAGCCTCAGAAAGTCTAAATTATCCCAATGACACTGAACTAATGTTACCTGACCAATTATCAGCTCATCCTTGACTCTAATGCATCAAACTATGTAACAGTACTACTACACTCCTTCTTCTTACGTGCTTGACGGATAGTTTTATGTTTGGAAATGTTATGTCTCGCCTGTTCAACCTCTTTTGAGGTTTGTTTTTGCATTGGTTTCATGTTTGCTCCGGCCCCCCTCATGGATTATTGTAGAATCAAATCATTATTATTGTAGAAAAGGCAATTTGCAAGCCGTCCCCATATTTCTCAAAGTCATTTGACTGTTTGATATTTATTGTAACTGTCTGTGACATGTAGAACATTGTACTGATTAGGCCAACGCTATCATGGTGATGACACATTCTAGTTTTAGTTCAAGCAGTCCACAAGCAGTCATTTCTTTTTAGATACTGACTGCATGGACATAGACAACAGTGAGTCACTTGTTATAATCATCATTTCTATTTGGCTTTTTGTACACTTTCTCATAGCAGGTAACAAAAAGCTAATCTTTATTATAAACACAATAGAAAGTTACAGCATCAAATTAGCATCCTGATTATAGTTTTTTTTTCTACTGTTGTCAGTTAAATACTGTCATATAATGAGTACTGCAAATACTACTACTATAGCAGCACAGCAGACTGTGTTGAAATATATATGGATATTTTTAAAATTTTTCATCCTGTGTCATTCTGCAGTTTTATGCACAACACTAGTTTACAATTTGGTTTATTTTATGTGTCTCCATGGCCATGTTTTACTTTGGGTTGGTACTGTGTGCTCTTGTTTTGTGTTCTTCCAGTGAATATGTGAAAAGTCTGCATCTGCAAACGTTTAAATTAAATATCTGCAGTTTTAATTAGTTGGTAAATGTTATCAGTACTATTTCACATCATCTTATCAGTTCAAATGTACATCTTTTCTCAATCTTATCTATTTAACTATTCTGGTCTTCAAACAAATATTTATGCATGGTTGTTTAAAAAACATCTTTGTTTGGGTGTCACTTTGAAAAGACGCTAGTGAGTGTTTCTGAATGCAACCGTTAAATCTTCTGCTACTTCTCTGCAGGCAGCAGCAGTTTGTTTGAAGACATGAAGGCAGGAGGATGATGAGAAGGCTTTTTCCTCTTCTCTGCTTCTCCTTTGATGAGTGAGTACATTCACATAAATGTTTTTCCAACTGCTCCAGAAGCAGCTTTAATAAAGACATTTCAGTCATTTTGATGTAGAGCGAGATGACAGCTCTTCTGTAGCTAATTATAGCTGGCACATGTGATAAACATGTTGTTTACATATGACAAAGATCCTACTAATTTACCTCTGGAGCCTGTACTTTGTGGGAAGTAAAACAACACTTGCATAGATAGATAGATAGATAGATAGATAGATAGATAGACTGCGTGTCTGCTGAAGTAGCGCCTTCTGTCCAGTGGCAGCTCTGTGCCTAATAGCAGAGCTTAGCTGGCATACCAGAGCCGGTGGCACGTTGGTGTAGCGGTAACTCAGAGAGAGCCCGGTAATTACCGCCGGCCGCTGACACCATGCTGCAAATGCACCAGTCAGCACTGAGAGGACGAGTGGAGCATTTCGCCCTCCCCCTCTGCTGCCAGGATGCCCTGGTGATCAGCCGTGGTGCACGGGTGGTTAGAGGGAAGAAAGTGCCTCTCACCAAATTGCAGAAAGAAAACAAATCTCTTTCCTTTCCCTTTCTGCCTCATTGATAAGAATCAGAGCTTGGAAAACCAGTGGGAAGCACCCTATTCGCCCTATGTTTTGTTGCAAATCTAAAAGTCTCTCTGCCCTTATCTTGGTCCGTAAGCACTGAATGAGGAGTCCTGAAGGCTTTCTTTCAGGAGAGGCCCGCTGGAAAACATACAGCAGGGCCGGAATGGGAAGTTTATTTTGTTTGGTGCATGAATATCTGTGGGATGTGGGTCTCCGTGAACAGAGTGACTTCTACACAGAGGAGTTCATCACGGCAGCACCCTCACCTCCTCCTTCTCTGTTACTGTCTTAGTAAATAATTTCACTTCATCCTAATTCTTCACACATTTTAATTTTTTTACGCCTTCCCTGTTCCTCTATCCTATGCAGGGTAAAACAGGCCCAGCAGCCTCTCTCTGGGCCTTTTGTCCCTGCTCAGGGAGACGTTTGGCACACAGAGGATCGTGTTACAACTTTCATTTCCTGAATATTTTTCTCCCCTTTTTTTTTTCCTGCATGGAACCAAGAAGGGTATTTTATCCCTCTCTGCAGCATGAAGATGAAGGGCGAGGGGGAGCAAGATGGCAGCTCAGATTCGGGCTGCTGTCACTCCAACTTTGGCAAACAAATAAAGTACAAACTGCACATGGCTGCAGGGTAGCTGTGGTGCGGTGCAGGCACAGCGGGAGTGTGGATCATAGTGTGTGAAGTGGAGGGGGGTTAGTTACTTGAGCTATTTGTGAGCCCCAGGATAGGTGAGGTGATGCCTCTCAGGAGTGTGAGGTATATTTCATTATCCCATATCCCATACCACTTCCTCTTGTTGTGTCTGCCACCTCCTGCCACTCCCCAAAACCCCCTCGAGCCTGGCGCACTGATGTGTCTGTGTTTGGACTCGTGGATCTTTTCTTGGCTTGATATGGAAGCAGAACAACCAGCAGGATATTGGTAACAGTCTTCAGAATGATCAATTATTCATTCTATTGTGAAATAATGCCCATGATATGATACTAAACTCTGCTTTAGTTATGTCTGGCTCCTTTAAAGAAGCCATCAAGGCTGCTTCATATCTTCACTGTATGAAGGCAGACTGATCTCTGGATACAGTAAAGTAGATATCCTTGCTGAAAGAGTAACCATTATTGATATTTATATATTTTCAAGTCTTATGGGGACATAACAAAGTCTGTAAAAGTAGCGTAGAAGTTGAGACTGATTTGTTTCTATAATTTTCTGTTGTCAACAATAGGAAGAGACCAAAACCAAACATGTCTTTTAGCCCAATCTCTGAATAATTACTATTAATACTGACGCCTTTCTTCCCTGATTGACACTTACTAACCCATTACTAGTGATTAGTTTGAAGGGTAGCCTCACTTTAGAATAGAGAATGTGTTCTGAGTTAGACAAGTTATTTGGACGCCATAGATAATTGTATTTTTGTGCTTTGTTAGATAAGAACAGACCATATCTAGTAAGCGTTAATAAGGGGAAAATGACTCTTCTTCCTTATGAAGTGCTACCACTTTATAAGGCTGTAAGATCGTTATTCATGTACAACAACAATGAAGAGAAAAGCTACATTAGGTCACTTGTGAGTGGATTCCGATCATTCTTAGTTTAAATACTTTCACTGGATTTGTTAAAATAAGTATAACGATATAAGAGCATCTCCAGGCTTCTTCTTAAAGATATAATATATATCGTTTCTGAATAAGAAATGTCTAAATACGACAAGACATTTGTGTGCATTTTAGTTTATTTAGTTTTTATGATGTACCTCCACACTTAATGTAAGTGTCTTTCCATGTGCATGAGAGATTTTGCAGTAAAGGGTTACTCCTGGAAAGAAAAGAATCACACTTTATTTGGTCTGGGCACTATTATTATCTCACTCCCACGGTTGCTGCATTTAAATCCATCCTCTACAGATAGCAGAGATGAGCTGATCAAAATTTAGATCTTTGAATTATAAACCTGGCAAGTTTGTTTGTTTTTTCCTTCCTTTACATCTGAAAACCCCAGGAAACCAACAATGACTTAATCCTATCAGCAAGTATTTCCTGTGTAGCTACAGCCGATATGTATTACTCCACCATGTCACTCACTGAGTTCAATCACGATATGATTGAAAAACACATATACTGTATAAACATGTCATCGAGCACACTCTTGGTGGCATGCTTGAGCACTACCATGAACACTGGCACTGTAGTTTATGTTGAGTAGATTCCAGATGCACCTTCTAACTGCTGTAAACACTCACTAGAGCACCAAACGTGTATTAATCCGTAGCGGAAAATAGTCTCCAACAAAATCGCTAGTTTCTCCTGTTGAAGTGACATTTGTTAAAAAACAAAGCTGTTGAGGGAAAAGTAGGCAGCTTTTTAGAAAAATGAAACTGTATATACACATCATTTGTTTTGGTCTTTTTATCGTATTTGTGACGAAATATACAGATTAACTTCAGTCGTAACCTTTACGGCTGACAAAATGAGATAATTGCCTGTTTTCAATTGAGAATACATTTTAGAGAGCCTCACGTTTTTATTTTCCTGGATTGAGCATTTGCACCTGTACTTTTACTTCACATATGTATGATAGTAAAATGATAATAATCCTACTAATAATGTCAGACATTATAGCATATGATTTTCACTTGTTCCTGTCCCTGTAAGGTTTCTTCCTCTAGTCTTTTTCTTTTTACTCCTCCTCATGAGACATTCATCTCAACCATAGAAGAGAAAATTTCACCAAAAATATGATTGATGATATGCTGGTGATGGTAAGTGTGTGGATTTGTTTTAATTTGGATTTGAAAGAAAGAAAGAAAAAAATCCTCACAGAAGTATTCCAAAAAAAAAATCAACCCAGACCGAAGTCACTTTCCTGATCAAACATATGAGACTAATGCCACTATCAGCTTTCTCTCCAAGCTCCAAAAATATACATATCTGATTCTCAGCAACCAGAGCTGGGTTTTGTCTCTGGAAGAATCTGTTATATGAGCCTCTGCCTTCTGGCTGCATTTCTTTTATACAACTCCTCTCTCCTAGACGTTATACACACACACGTCTTATCTTGTCCTTTGTCTTTTCCCCTTGTTTTAGACCCCCCCCCCCCCCCCCCCCCCCCCCCCCTTCATCAGGTAATGTATATGATGCTGTCCTTCACTCATTTGACACACAACATGCTATTTATCACCCTAAGAGTCAGAGTCTCCTCCTCCTCGTGTCTGAACTCGGGGTCGTGCATCACTCATCCCGGCTGGAAGAAAGAGATAAATATTTCTTTCAGCTCCGTCACATAGGAGCTTCCTGTCCGACGAGGGGGCTTCCTACGCTTGTGAGTGTAGGTTGTCTTTGGCCTTGCAGCTGCTGAATCAGTGTCATTAACATTTTTGTAGACAGGGCAGCATAATCCCTCTGATCTCTGCAGAGTTATGTCAGAATTATAAAGCAGACGCCTGCTACTTCCATGTAGAAACTGTTTTGTGAGTTTACTTTAATCAGTTGTGTTTCCTCACACACACACGCACGCACACGCACGCACACGCACGCACACACACACACACACACACACACACACACACACACACACACACACACACACACACACACACACACACAGCCTGCATCTGCCTCTGGGTACGTCCAGGCAGGAACATTGTCAGATCCATGCATCATTGGTAAGAAAATCTCTCTACCCCCCCTCTACCCCCCCTCCCCTCTGAGGCAGACCTGAAAAGATCCTTTTGTCCCTCATCACCCGCCTGCCCCCACACTCCCTTTCCTCCCCCCTCTCTGACACACACACCCCTCATACAGCCTGTGGTTATGGATACCTGGGACTGTCTCCCATGTGGGGTAAAGCTACCTGCAGGCACCAGACCGTGGAACCAAAAAGTTCCTCAGCTTTGGATTTTGTCCTCATAAGCGATGCGCGCTGACTCTTAATGCCAGAGAAAACATCAAGCCAGACGGCGCAGACTCATGCAGGCTACTCTCCATGTTTATTTGCACACGTCAGGGCCCTTCCTGCTGTTGATTTAGAGCCACTGCCACTTACGCCTATGTCAAATGAAATGCCCTGTTGATGACTCGGCCTCTGTTTGCCATCAGCAGCTGTTGTTACTGGCACCGGCGTGCTTTAGGCTGACGTTAGCTCCAGCTTTTGTCATCTATAGGCTGGAGCACGCCTGCCACTTGTTGCATGGCCGATGTGAGGATGACACAAGGGCTTATACAGCAGATAGATTCATGGCTGAAGACTTTTCATCCCTCCGGATTCGGAAGCAAAGGATACGAGGCATGATTAAAAGCACTGTCAGAGTTTCCATGTTGGATTGATTTTAGTCTCTTGCACATCCTGAAGGTGACTTCGATAGCCTCCCTCTGTCATGTGGCACAGAGCCTGTTTAATCCTCGCTGTGTCTGTACCCTGCCGGACATGTTGTCATTAGATTAACAGGTATGAGGAGTCACTTTGGTGGCTTTGTGATCACCTGTTTGTTAATTTGTGAATATTTAGCTACACTGTGTGCCAACAGTGAAGGACACGTGCTGTGGGCAGAATTCTATCTGATCTGCGGGACCTCTGCTCTCTGCTGACCTCTGCTGAATGTGACATTTGGGCAGGACGCTTTCAGCTGTAGGCTTTTGTAATAAACAATTTAAAATTAAGATGCTACTGATACTGTCTTGGGCTAAACACAAAATGCTCCACTATTAGAACAGACCCTCTTCTTAGTGTAAATAAATTTCATTCTTTATCTACAGTGTTTTGTTGTTTTTCTCAGAAATCTCTTTGAATGAACACACCTGTGACATTTTTGTTGCCATTTTGAAGATAAACTCATATTTTCTGCTTGAAGTTAAACTGCAGAATGTAAATTCACCAGTAGGGCTGTAACCAGGTACTGTATTAGTGCCATTAATGATTAATCTGAAGATTATTTTCACGTTCAATTAAAAAAAAAAAAAAACACGTAGTCTGTAAAATCTAAATTAATTGATCACAATTTCCGAAAAGTGATGTCTTCAGTTTGCTTTTTTTTGGTCCCCTCCCAACCATCCAGAAACCCAAAGGTACTGGTCCGCAGGCACTGTTGCAAGTTACAAAAAAAGCAGCAAATTCTTACATTTAAGAAGCTTGTACCAACAAATGTTTGACATTTTGCTTGAAAAACGATTTAATAATTATCAAAATAGTTTGCAATTAATTTCTGTGGGTTGTCTAATTGTTGCAGCTCTACTCACCAGTGGTGTGATGTTCAGTAGTATGTTTACTTAAGTACCAAGCTTGAAGGTCCTGAATACACATTTTCTCCACCAGCTCCTCACTGAGTGATGAGGTCATATATAAACACAGTTTTCGGCTTCAGTTAGAGCGGTATCTGTAGTTTTTGTCTCTGCTCTTCCTGCTGGTTTGCAGGGGCTCAAGTGGAAAGAAGGCGATGTCACGTATTTCATGGCACCGATGGGGATTTAACAACATCAAAACTAGAATCGAAAGTTGTAGGGGTTGTTTGCTCAGTTTTGCAGGCTGCTGTCAGTCACAACTGCTCAAACTCCACCCACTCAGTCCTGATGAAGGACAGTATCTGAGTTTTTGAGGGATCACCAGTTTAATAATAATAATATCCAACAGTTTTTTTTTTCAGCAGCTTTAGAACTACAAGTACATTTTAAACCAGAAGATCTTCACTGACGGATATTTTTTGAATGCCTTAACAAACTGAATAAACGCGCTCTCTTTGTTTTCATGACTAAGTAAACAAACTGAATAAACAAACTAGCCTTAAAGGACAACACAATTTCATGCTGTTATACTTTGTTTACATTTGGCGGACCCTGCCACCTTTCTAGCTTCAAAGAGTGTTTATAGAGACCTTAAAAATGAGTTTGTATTATTACCTCATTAGAATAATATATATTAGAATTCTGATACTAAATTGGTTCTCTAAAACTACACAGTGCCCCTTTAACTTTTAAGTTTTTCTTATTGAGTCATAAATATTTAATGTCACTGGGAGATAATTAAGGCTGTTAGTACAATTTCGAGGTACAGTATTTGTACTAAGTTGTATTTTCATTTTAATGCCCCTTTTCACCTCTACACTTTTCACTTCTGCTATTTTTCGGGGGAATAGCACATTTTACTCCACTACATTTATCTGACACTTATTAGATTATGGGTTTGTTTTTGTTTGTTTGTTTGTTTGTTTTACAAATAATACACGTCATAATTTGATATATATAATGATGCATTGTTGTACTGTAGAAGAAATGACAGAGCAGCACATAAAGTAGCTCAAATAAAACTTCACATCTGCATCTAGTAATGATCCAGTAACATAATAATAACAGACTGACAGGGGCTTTTCTTCATAGACTACTTTTACTCCTAATACTTTAAGTACATTTTGTTAGTAATACCAGACTGTATTGGACTTTTTAAAATGTGACAATGCTTCGTTTGCTTGAGTAACCAATCTGAATACTTCTTCCACCACTGACTCTTGCATTTGAGATTTATAATTTCATAAAAGAAATAAAAAGAAAAAAGAAGCAATGACCAAAACCGTGCAGATGGAAGGTCTGCTGAGGACAGCCAGGCAGACACATCACTCAAACCAACCATATGGAGGTCTGTGTGTGATGGATGAGGAGCACAGCCCTGGTGTTTTTAGTAGACCTGAGGGGCTCAGATAGAAGGAGAGAGAGAGAGAGAGAGACAGGGAGGCCTCTGGGATGCAGAATACCTCAAGGTCCCTCCACTGAAGCCCGGGCGCTGCAGCCCTGCAGCCCCTGCAATCTTCGCAATCAGGCAGCAACGCTAGCAGCGACTGTTTCAGATTATGCTCAGGAAATCCTCTGTGCTCTCTGCTCAAAACAATTTACCCTGACATGAGCCCAAAGAGAGGGGTAGGGGGTGGGGGACCAGAGAGAGAGAGCTGTCCGCACCAGAGTCCTCAGACCACCATTTTAAATCTACTGTTTATGATTATTATTATTATTATTATTATTATTATTATTATTATTATTATTATTATTATTGTTATTGTTATTATTATTATTATATCAAAGCTGAATTTACTTCTTGAATTGTATGATGATGTCTATAAATGTTGGAGTGCCAATTATATTATATTATATACTTCAAGCATTTAATCTGTTTTGTGTTTTTTTTAAAGGGCCATCTATTTTGATTTTAATCAGGAAGTGAACTTTAAACTTGTTTGTTTTTTTCTCATATGGGATATATGGCAAATATATATATAAATATTTTGGTCAGTATATCCAGGGCTAGTGAGGGTTGAGGGTTGAGTGGTGGCTCTTTTTCCCATGGCCCGGAACCGACAGAACAAACTCTCGGAGAGAGCAAAGAAAACACGGCAACAAAAAGCCAATGATCCGCAGCAGTCTGGCTGAAAAAGGAAAAAAAAAAAAAAAGAAAGAAAGAAAGAAAATGACGGAAGAAAAAGGCTCCTTTCTCCTTCAGCCCAACATGCATTATGGAAAAGACAGGAGCGAAGCTGCTCCGTGTGTGTACACAACAGCCTCCTGACAGGCAGACAGACGGACAGCTGCTGATGTTGACTCACATTTGTATGATTAAATTTGCCATCACGACTCTGTGTTTGAATTTTGTCTTGGATTACCATGATTATTGTTTTTAAGAAAACACAGAGAACCAGTCGAGCCGGCTTTAACCTCTACCGCAAAGTGACTCATGATATTTTTTGATATCCCACCAGTGCGGATTTTTAAATTGCTTGCTTGGCATTTCGTGCATGTGTTTTTGAGAATAAATCCATTCTAAGCGACACGAAGAACACCACTAAATAGGTCAACAGAAAAAAAAAAAATATATAGAAAAAATAACTCAAGATTAATTAATGGTAAATTACAGTCCCGGTTGGTTTGTTTGCACAGGGCCAGAATCCACGCATTAATTTCTATTTTTGATCCTCTCTAAATACACAAATAACACAGAGACAAATGTATTACTTTTGTTTTATTGGAAACTAATTACCATGGCTCTAATCAAAACGTTACCTCTTAGTTTCCATCGCAGGAGGTTGCTATAATTCTTCTTCTTTTTTTTTTTTATCTCAACAAAATATCATAAATTAAGCAAATGGGCAGTCCAGTTAAGTGTTTCGTTGAGAGTTAAGAGTTTCAGACACGTCCTGTTTGTGTGTTTCCATGTGCAGGAGGTGAAGAAAAACACCTCTCGTCACGGGGGGTGGGGGTGGGTGGGGGGGATATACAGGTTAAGCGCATAAAGGAATTTTGTTTCTAACCAAATTTAACGACAGACAAGTCAGTCTATATTATAAGGTAGGCTACTATAGTGTTATTTCATACATGTACTTATCAGTCTTCTTTTTTCTGCCTTTCGTTTTTTTGTAAAATAGAATAAAATCTGGCAGCCTCTTTTAAGAGCCTAAATCCACAAGACTGGAGGTTAGAGGTCCCAACAAGGAGTCCTGCAGTTGGTGCGGGTGTCCGTGCATGCTGTGCACCGGCTGTGGGGGCCCCAGGCCGGACATGGAGTACGCGGAGGCTCCCGGGTGGTTCATGTTGCCCTGAAGCAAAAGCGCTGAGTTCTGGTCGGGGCTCTGGGGTGGAGAAAACTCGTCCTCCGAGCTGGACATGAGAGACTTTCCTCCGTCCAGCGGGGACAGCTGGTTCTGTTTGTTGCCGCCTGCGTTGTTGTTTTCACTGTTCTCTCTGGAAAATGACAAGACAAAGAGGAGAAATGAGCGCAAACACGCACAGTTTTGGAAGATTGGCTTTAAATATGTGTGGGGACGTTTTGGAGCAGCCATCATTATTTTATGCAGTAACACCAGAAATATATATCAAGCCTGGGCCTCGGAGAAAAACTAATTATTTTCTCTACATTTGTTTTATTTTTTTTTATTTTTTTACGTGTACAATGTTTTATTTCTCTTTATGACAGATGACATTTGATAACCTTATGAGTCCATTAAACAGAGTCCATTAAACAATGTGTTGTGAGTGTTACTCCAGTCCACGTAACCCAGTTCAACCTTTAACACGCGTCTCAAAAAAGGAGACACTTCTCCAAAAAAGTGTTTTAAAAAAATGTGACTTTCTCGCTCTGAGTATTTTTTTTTTCCATCATTATTAAATATCACATTGTTCTCATTCCTGAAGCGGATGTTTGATGTAGTTTACATCATAATTCAGGTTAGACACGTTGAACGAGTCAACCATCATTTGTCAACAGCACTCTTCTGTTTACTATCAGTTCGTGGCTCATACGGTGGACTCAACATAACCAAAATAAAGAAATAAAAACAAACTGCTATTCCAAACAAAACGAGTCAGGTAAACCACACGATCCTATTTATTTTTCTACTTTTCCTGCATTGTGTCCTCACAACTCCTGTGTTATCTGCACTCTCGTTTACTCTCGTTGCTTGCAGCCACATTTCGTGTTATTTCTTCTAAATCCAAACCTTAATCTGTTCTTGAAACATGCAGAAAAAAGGAGAGATGTTTTTCGTTATAAGTGACAAGCAGCACGGGGCTGTGTCGGTGAGACGTACCTCTCCTTCGCCTCTGCGGCTCTGTCCCTCTGCCGTCTGTTTTTGAACCAGTTGCTGACCTGCGTGGTGGTCAGTCCTGTGGCCTCGGCCAGCTCTCTCTTTTCCCGCGGGGACGGGTAGGGGTTGTGTGTGTACCACTCTCTCAGGACGCCCCGGGACTTCTCCTTAAAGCAGTAGCTGGTCTCCTCGCCGTCCCATATCGTGCGGGGCAGCGGGAATTTCCTCCGCACCCGGTACTTCCCCACGGCTCCGAGCGGCCGGCCGCGCAGCTTCTCCGCCTCCACGTAGTGCGCCTTCAGCCAGAGCTGCTGCAGCTTCGGGTGGTTGTGTGGAGAAAACTGATGGCTTTCCAGAATCTTGTAGAGCTCTCGGAAGTTCCCCCGGTGAAAGGCCACCACCGCCTTGGCTTTGAGGACGCTTTCGTTCTTGTGGAGGTGATCACACGCGGGTAGAGACCACAGGAAGCGGCCGAGCCGCTCTAGGTTTCCTCCCTGCTGCAACACCTCGCAAACGCACGCCACTTGCTCCTGCGTAAACCCGAAGGACGGCAATATAGACATGATGTCCGTGCTCGCTCCTCCGTCCAAAACGTCGGTATCCAAAACGAAAGCTGTCGTTGATATTCTGTGATTATGTCAGTGTCTTGTCGCGATGCAATCCGGTGCGATCCGTCCGCGCAGCTTGGGCCTACAGGCTCTCCACTCCGCTCCAGCCCCTGATGCGCGCAGCAGATTGGGATGTTGATTGTTGGGACAATTTGTTCCTGTTGGAGATATGTCAGGCTTAAAGGGAGCCTGTGCGTTTCGGTGATTGGCTCTCCCTCTGCCCTGCACCGTGTACAGCAGAGCAGGACTGAGTTTGCAGCTCCGTTTCCTCCCCAGAGGCAGTGCGTCAGGGGCTGAAATAGGAGCGCTCCCACCTCCCGCCCCCACAGTCCCTCTCTCCCGCTCCAGCGGCCGAGGGAGCAGAGCAGCACCTAAACACTAATCAATTATTACAGACCTCTTAAAAAGCCTTATTAACATGTTCTGAATATACATCTTCTGCACTGGTGGTGACTTATAGGCTTTCCCACGTGGCGGGGGCAAACCGCACGCTGCATCTCCATAAAGGTTATCTGTTATCACACTCAGTAGAGGGTAAAGCCACAAAAACACAACGCTTTTTATTTGTGGAGCAAAGTATATCCACTTTTTTAGGCTGAAACATCTTTTCTGACACACCCTAAAACAACGCCACGTTATTCACAGCCAGTACTGTTGAAAATAAACAAAAAACAGAAAACAAACACCGAATGAAACTTAAAATCTTCATACATTTGTACTTATTTTCATCTTTTTTCACCAACTGCAGGTTCATTTATCATCACAGCTGATCGCGGTGAACGCCCACCGCCTTAATTACATACAGATTGGACATTTTGTTGTATCCCCCACCTTTCCTGCTCTATTAATTACTGAAGGCGTTTACTTTACGAGGTGATATAATTTAATAAGCTCCTATGATAGCTGGGTCCATGCGCGCCATTACGCACGTCTTTTATATGAGAGAGACCTGGAGTACCTGCCAAACGTGTTATGGGACATAGACCACCAGTAGGAAATCAGCCACTTAAGCGTGTATATGTGTGTGTCAGAGAAAGGGAGCTGGGGGGGGGGGGGGGGGGGGGGGGGGATATGAAATGCCACATGGTCTTTAAGCTGCTACCAGTCAATTTGACAAAAAATCTCCAGGATTGGAAAGAACAGATCGCACACATCCAGGAGCATTCACGCCTCCCTCACCGGGTATACACTGGCAAAATAAAGTGTTTTCAGGCCTATTTGTGTGTATGCTTGATGTCACGTTCTGATGATTTCCTCACATTGAAGACTGACAATTAATCTAATACTGTCTGGACAGAAATAACAGGGGTTTTTGTCTTTTTTTTTTTTTTTGCTGCATCATCACGTGTTTTTCAAGAGATCCTTTCTGGCCCTGCAGCCTCCATGTATATTTCAAGGATTAGACGGGCACCGCACTGGCTCCAGTGTTTTCTGTGGGCTGAAACACTAAACCAATCCATTAGTAAATGAGTTCTCTGCGACACTGCTTCTTGGTGGTGCAGTTGTTGGTTTGAGAGCCATATAGGCTGGATCGCATTTCTTTATCTGCACCGAGAGTCTGAAACTAAACTCCCTCTCAATATGTTAGAGCACAAAGATTTTGACCCCCGGAAAATAATATTCAACCTAAACAAATTCACTATAAAGAGAGAGGATGACCTGAAGGATTTAACTAGAAAGATAAAAAAAAAAAAAAAAAAAAAGCCTTGAAGTTTTTTTCTGTTTTGTTTTTTGTGGCGACGGACACCTGAAAAAACAGATCCGTTGTGAAAGCTTCTTGGAATGATGTGAAATTTAACCTGCAAGATTAATACGTTTGAGATGTTTTTTTCAAAATAAAATTTTAACAAAAATCCTTTGCTTTAAGGGTATATGAGTATTTCTCTACTGAATGAAATACAATTCAGGCAGGATGACTGAGGGATCATCAGGTTTAATCAGGCCAGGCGGTTATTTCAGCCTTGAAATATGTTGTTTTACCCATTTTATCGGATGTAAGTCTGGACCCAAACGGCTAATATCCTCCTGAATGGCTGGCTTGTATCCCTCGGTGCTGAAATTAAAGTTCGGCTTCAGGAAGTATCAGATTATTGGCTGAGACACACCTGAGGTCACAGTTACCTGCCAGCTCTTAGAGTTTAATTCCAACTCTTTGTCACCGCATTTTGATTCGGATGCCTCTTTAGCCGAGGAACAATTTACGCAGACGTGTTTTATACTTAATCACGAATCAGAACGCCACCTCAGATCCTGCAGCGACGCGTTATTTTATAAATGTGAAAGTCGCTTTGGAAAACAACTCAATTGCCCTGTCTCGACGAACGCGCCCGCGCCATATTCCTTAAACGTGATTCAATTAGCGCATCCCTCCTGATGTAAACGTCGAGCCGTGTCTTTACTGGACACTCAGGCTCTCAGGCCACTTTAGCTCGGGGTCTATAGCTGCACTCTGTGTGTGAAACCTCAGTGCTTCAGTAAATGAGCTGTCTGATGAGCGGCTCTCGGGTTTCTCTAATATCTCTACCACATTGCGCCACCGCCTCCTCCTTTAACCCGAGCGAGCAGCCCGGGGGGCGAGATTATTTCAAGATGTGGACTCTCTCTCTCTCTCTCTCCCTCCCTCTCTCTCTCCCCCTCCCTCCGCCTCCACCTCTGCCACGGCCAGTGCCGGGCTCCTCACAAGTAATGCAATACTTACGTAGGCTATCACTCGTTACTCCTTTCCAAAAAAAAAAAAAAAAAAAAAAAAGAGGGCCCTATACGCACAGATCCCACAGGCTTTTAACTCTCCTCTTTCTATCTCTCAAAAACCACCGCAGTAAGGTCAGCCCTTCGCCTCTCCTGCTGGAAGCTCCGGGCTGCTAGATGTCAGGGATGTTCCAAGTTTTAGTCATTCCGGAAAAAAAAGTCAAATGAGTCAGAGTGTTTTCACCGCGAGAAAATAAACTTTTTGCCATTTCTCATTAATGCGAAGTGGGCCTTGGATGAACGCGTGTGTGTGTGTGTGTGTGTGTGCGTGTGTGTGGCGCTTGTTTGCTGAAATATATTGTTTTTGGGGTGAAAACGACGCATTAATTAGTGATGGAAGCGGCAGCAGCCGGGATCCAGCTCCTGGAGAAATTCGTCACACCGTGAAATACAACCGTGCGCGGCGACCCGGTCCTGTGGGAGACAACGAGAGAGAGAAAGAGGCTCAACTCAAAGCACCTAATAAAAATGTCATCATCAAAAAGCCCGTGTTTCCTATCGGAGGGTTCATTTAAAAAAAAAAAAGAAAAGAAAATGTGGAGAGAAACTGAAACGAGTGCTGGCTCACTGAACAGATGGTTTTCACTCCCATTTAAATCCAAAGTGCTATTTCAGCTGCACCGACTGGAACAAAGCCGATACTGTTTAAATTAAGGGAAAAATGTCACATTGGGTGCCAAATGTTTGCGTTTTTTGGGTGACATTCAGTGGAACCCACTCAAAAAAAACTAAATAGATAGCCTAAATAGAAGAATTTATTTAAAAACATCAATACAAACAAAAACAAAAACGACTCATTTGAATTAAAATTTTTGTTTGTTTGTATTTAATAAACGTACGACTCGCACATTGATATAAAAAAAAGCTACTCATTTCCAGCTTTTATTCACAAATTCAATTAATCCAATCAGTAGTTTGTCACCGGCCCATAGTTTTCCGGTTAATTAGAAATGTCCTAAATGTCCCTTTAATTAAGAGGTAAAGCGATGTATTCGGTGAGGTGGGAGAGAGGGGGGGTTAAAAAAAAAGTGCAGCTCCTTCTCTCAAAACAAAACACAACTGTTGACATGAGTGAGTTAAATGAAATTGGAGCCGCAATTATCAGCTTAACAGAGTTTCCTGTCATGTTGGAAAATTAGACCTGGTACAAGTGCACCGGGGTTATAGCCCCCCCCCCCCATCAGATCATTACGCATTTCCTCGGAGGACCACCTCCACAAATATGCAATTACGGCCCTCGGCTTTTCTTTCTCTCTTTTTTTTTTTTTTTTTTTTTTTTTACAGTCCCCTCCTCGGTAAACATGCCCCGGGCACAGAGATGTAGATTTGTTTTTTTGGTCTGGGGGTTAGGGAAAATCTTTTTGTTGTTGTTGTTATTGTTTTTCAACTAAGTAAACAAACCATACAGTGAGAACAAACATAAACAAAAGGAGGAGGGATTTTTTTTTATGGATGTCTTTGCTGCCTCTCCGGCAGGGAGGGGGCGCCATGACAATGCGATCATAAATGTGACTGAGAGGATGTGTGTGTTCGAGCAAATGATGCAGTTTTGGAGCATTTGAGCAACAGCAGGTGTGTGTGTGTGTGTGTGTGTGTGTGTGTGTGTGTGTGTGTGTGTGTGTGTGTGTGTGTCCATGATCTGCTCTGCTCTTGTTACAAAGTGCTGCTTTTCTCTTTGGGGAAACACCATTTGACCACTGTGGTGGACAGTGATGCTACCTCCCAGCTGCTGCCTCTGTATGTGTGTGTGTGTGTGTATGTGAGTGTGTGTGTGTGTGTGTGTGTGTGTGTGTGTGTGTGTGTGTGTGTGTCCCTCTCTCATACACACATACACACTCTTAAACCTCTCCTTATGATTTTCAATCCTTGCAGAACAAACCGGTGAATCGTGCCATCTTTGCTTTCCCACACTGGATGATGGAGTGGACACATACCTTCCACTCTGCCAAGCAACAACTCAATTATTTTAAGTGGAGGTAAGAGAAGAGTCTACAAGTGTCGAGGACATTTATTTCCCTTTCTTAGTTCATAAACACTCCCTACTTTCCACAAGCGTGGACGAGCCAGTAGTGGATTTGGTTTCTGCCAGGAGGGAGAGCTCCTCTCCAGCATGCCTTGGCCAGTAGTGGTGGGTCTGTGCAAGCAGGCTGGTACCCGCTGACCCCTGCCCTCTCATTAGTGGGACGTGGAGCTGTGGAGTACCGTGCTCCCCAGGTCATGTTACATATGGCTTGCAGTCTGCTGCGCCGCATTAAATGTCAGCTTTGAAACCATCTGAAAGATCAGAGGTCAGTGTTTTTAATAAGGCCAGAGTTCTGGGGGAGTTCCCTCTTCTTTCTTTCACTTTTCTTTTTTTTTTTTTTTATCACTGCAAGTTTTACCTTGCGTGTTTTAAATTGTAGACAAAATCATCCACTACTATTTAGATATAAGGGTGTCCTGATTTTCACACTGAAAGGAGGCAGTAAGATGGTAAAATTCAACAGCAAAACTGTCCCCAGTCCCAATGTGAAATGTACCACGAGTCTTCTGTGAGGGGACAATTGTGCTCCTTTCCTGTCTAATTTATAGGCACAATACAAAGGTGGAATTTGGAGTTTTCTCTGGCCCCCTCCCCGTGAGACCCATGGACCAAGGGCTCCTGCCGCGAATGGGATATTGTTCTGGGCTCCAACAAAGCTGTTTTCACCCTCTTCAATATTACAGGAGGAGTTACCTGATACCTAACAATCAGCTAATCCACTGCCCATGGCGACGAGGTCACCTGTGCACAGGTAACTTTATCCCGCTGCCTGCCTCTCCCTCCCTTTCCCGCTATAGTCTCTCCCATTTTTTTTTCTCCTCTCTCTCTCGGTGCCTCAACAGTGAGCACAGACAAACAGCCTCTGTTTATTTAGGTCATCAGTTAGATCATATATAACTCCTCGAGCCAGGATCCGCTGAGAGGACAACTCCTATAATCCACCACAGACACGCTGTGAATAAAATCAAATCCCCCGCTGTTCGTCCATTTGTCAAACTTTGTCTCCATCTTATCTCTGCCTCGCTGGTTTGGTCGGATGCCCGCTGAGCGAACAAGTCTTGGGTGGAAATTCATGAATTTGAGGAGAATCCCCACAAGCCGTGAGAGGAGTTCAGGCTCTCAGTGTCTGTGAGTGACAGCGCCTCAGATTCATTCTTCCACATGTTGAAGAAGTAAGGGCACACTGGGAGGGGGGGTTACTCGGCCTTCGCTCAGGGGGAAAAGGCCGTTGGATTGTACTTAGCTGTGGGGAGCTGCAGACCCCCCACCCAAAAGGAGCTTTACCTCTGGAAATCTCATTGCTGTTTATTTGAATTACAGGGGCTGAGATGAGAAAAGGAGGGCTAATGAACTCCAGGTTGCCAGGCATGTGCAAACGATCACTGCAGGTTTGCAGAGCGCAGCACCAGGTTCGCTGGATTACTGCATGCCACTTTCACCCTCACAGTTTGGCTACATAGGACTCTTAAATGTTGGGAAGACATATGCTTTTTGTCTGGCACACACTCACATTCATTACACACACATGTTGCGCCTCTAACAGGGAACGTGTCTTGATTTTATCTTCTCGAAGATAGGAAGAATTTTTAAAATGTCCGTTTTATGTTTTTATAAATATAAACTTTTATTGCAGTATGGAGATTTAGAAAAATACATTCACATAATTTCAGATAACAAACATATAATTCAAACTAAGATACAAAAACAAAAAACAAATGACCGTCAGTTCTGCTATTTGCCCACGACTCATTTTTGGTATATGACATTAAAGCACTGAGAATACTTTCAATGAAGTGTCCATTCAAATTGATGGGATTGTGTCATGAATCCTGACAAAAGTAAAGAGTCCACTCGTATCAAGACGTGTGAAGCACTGATAGATGAGCGTGGTGAGAGTTGACTGTGAGGCTGAAATGTGCTATTAAAGTCATGTATGACAGCGAGGAATTAGGCTCCTGTTGTGAAACGCACTGGACACACTTGACAAATGGGCTCCACATTCTCTTGTCTTTTCCCTCCACTGACACCCAGCAAATGTGCCGGTGACGGCAGCGGTGGTAAATCTCTGAAACTGCAATGTCACTGCCTGCACACCGAGGCGAAAGCTACGACCGGGCTTCACTTTCAGTGTTATTCACAAAACAAAGGTAAAAGGCACTAGTGTCCAAAACATTATGAGGCCATGCAAAAGAGAAATTATGACAATCCCTTTATAGAAAAATATCATTCATGATTACTGACATCTGGAGACACATCATAATGAAACAGGATATAGTAAAGCATCATCACATCTAGTTAACATACAATGGGTTGCAGCATTATAAACAACATATGATGGACAACATGTGAGGCCGACAGCGTGACCTCTTGGTCATCATTCATGTCTCGGTCTCACAGGTTGATGATGAGGCTTGAAACTTGAGTCATCACTGAAATAGTCTGCATTTGTTGAGGTGTGTCACACATGACAAACCCCCCAACATGAAGGCTGTTTCAAACATTGTAATGTCGTTATGGTAGTGCAAATGCCAGAACAGATCGATGCCATTGTGTATTTTAAGTAGCAGGAAGGCACATTCATCTTGACTCTAGTCCCGTTTTCCACACTCCACTCCATTTGGTGTGATATAAAGCACAAAAGCAGGGTTTTGCAGTGACTTGAGAGGCATTCAGAGAATTTAAAGTGATTACTGAAGGACACTTTTTCCTAAAACAGCAGCTTTGTGTGTTAAACGACCTACTCTCCGTATGTGTGTAAGCTGTCGCTCTTTAACCGACCATTTTCATAGAGGCTCTCTCCCTCTTCCCCCTACTGAATGACCTTTTTGGTTTGACCCAGATGACGCATTTAGTTTTGGAGGAACATCCTGGTCACATGACTCGAGGCATTCCAGCACCTGCTCCCACGGATCAAATCCGCTCAACAGGAAGTAGCAGGTGTTGTCTATAAAAATGCACATTTAAACACGGCTCCGACTCACACAGCGACTTCTTCTGTGAGCCTGTAACAGTCGTAACGTTCCTTCTAACGAACGGGGCTTTTAAAACATGTCATAGACTTTTATTTAGTTTAAAGACAAACTGATAATGCCCACCCACAGGGCTCCTCTCTGACTAGAGTGCATTGTAAAAGTCAAATGAACTACAAATAATTTAACATTTAAAAGGAAATGAATGGTAAAAAAAAACCACACACACACACGCGCACACTAAAGTAAAAAGATTCACCATATCACTGCTTTGGGGCGGACATGAGTGCTTCTGCAAGGAGGGAGGTTTGAGGTTAAAGGTCAGCCATGTCCTCCTCCATCTGCACTGTCTGTAGTTTGGCTAGCTCCTTCCCCTCCACGGCCTCCATCTCGCCACACATTGCCCGCACCATCTCGCTCACACCCCCTGAGCCCACCTTGTTCTCTGAAAGGTTCATGTAGTTGTTGTTCATGCTGGAGCCCATCAGGTGCGAGGGCCCCCGGGCCACCTCGTGGCCCCTGAGATACTCTGTGGGCTGGAGGTGGTGGCTGCTGGGGTCCGTTTGCGCCATCAGGGGCGTGCTGACTGTGAGGGTGGTGTAGACCTCTGGCTCGGGGCTGGACGAGCTGACGGCGGAGACGTCGGTGGTTGATGCGGGACCTTGGCTGGATGGGACCTCTTCTGAGTTGGGGGTGGTGTAGCTGAGCTGGCCACTGTGGTCCAGGTGGAGCCCGTGGTGGTACGAGGAGTAGACACCTCCCTCCAGAGGCTCCTTCTTGATGGACGGCTGGCCAGCGTTGCTCATGTTGTAAAGGACTGTGCTGTGGTGCAGGGACGTCATGGTCAGCTTGTCATGCTGCTGGAAGGACTCGTCACTGGAGGAAGTCACTGCTACATTGTTCAGAGGCATGGTACCTGTGGTGGCACAGAAATGGATCAGTCAATACAATATCTACACCTCTACTAGTCTGAGGAGATCCCACTCCTCCCCTTCTCATTCCTTACACTATTATATGTTTCATGTTCAGCAGGGCTTGGCCGAAAGCTGCTGTTGTGTGTCTCACACACTCTGTGCTTTTTAAGTTCAACCCTTTGGTGCCCCAGAGAGCGAATGTAAAAGTCTGCCAGGACTCAACAGCAAGCTGCAATTTTCTGTTTTTCCTTATTATTCATCCCGGTGTAGATTCTCTGCTTCATGTCAAACTAACTGCTGCAGTGGCTGGTTCCCTGTTAGTGCGTTTCATGGCCTCTGATTGTCTGAAACATATTTCCCCTCCTCCCTGCTCTGCACATCAAGAGCGCAATGATGATGAGTGATGGTGACTTCAGAACTTGTTTTTATTCATCTCTAGGGTTTTCAAAGGACCACCTCTTCTATGTGTGTGTGTGCATGTGTGTGTGGCCCTTCCCTGTTTCCTCTGCTCCGTGTTATGTGTAGTATCAGCCATTTGGGCTACGTCCCAAATACAGACAAGCCAAGAATGAAGCGGCTCAGATATATTGGGATGACGTAGTAGAGACCTGTTGACAAACCACGGACACGTAGCACTGCACTGGAACATTCAGAGGGCAAAGGGCACCACAGCTTGAGAGATACATTTGAGAATAAAACATTTATAGTTTGTTATAATAGTGGAGTAGAATAAGTCTGGAGAATTGTTATTCTAATACACTGATATATCTTAATTAAGTCTGTCCCTGCTCTTCATTGCAGCTCCATAGAAAAACTTTAATGGATCGACTTGACTGCTTAAAGGCAAAATCAGCAGGATTTGGAACACACGCCCTCTGCCCAGAAGTGGACGCTCAGAGACGCCAACAGCCCCACACACTTGTATTGGGTGATTAAGAGGGATTATTGTTGATTAGGTCTACACTTTGTTTTTACTAATTTTGCCTTTAGAAAGGGGCGAAATGAGCAATGATTACCTCCAAATCTCCATTTCTATACAGTATTGGCCAAGCCTTGATCAGATTAGTTTAAATGACCTGAACCAACCTTGTGTGATTGCTGAGGAAGATGAGGCAGATGAGAGCTGCAGTGGAGGAAGACCCACATCGCTGTTGAGTAATGAGCTGCCATCACTGTCGGGGACTCCACTCGGTACCTGGACCAGGCTGTAGCCTCCCAGCTGCAGCGCACCTGACGGGGAGCTGAACGTGAGCACGGAGGAGCCCCCGTTCTGGGCGGCCATGGTGTGAACCCCCTCCAGCTTCACCTCCGATCCGTTCACACAGCCTGCGTAGGAGGCGTACTGCAGGGCCGAGTCCTCAGCAGAACTGCCCAGTCCTTTCTCGTGACCTGTCTGCATCTGCATGTCCACTCCTGACCCTCCAAGCAGCACCCCTCCAGACGACCTCAGAGGATTGAAGGCCAGGGGCTGGATGCCCAGATTGAGCCCGTTGAAGAGGATGTTTCCAGGTGTGTGGAGGTAAGACGAGCCACCGTTGTGAAACACAGTGGAGGAGGTGTTACTGGTCACAAGGCTGCCATTGTAGAGACCGCCACTGCTGGATCCAGGGGGCAGCTTGATGTCCCCGATCTGCTGGATGACCACCCCACTGTCCATAGACCCTGTCTGAATGGGAAGGGCCCCATGGGTGATCACCCCATCTGAGGAGTTAGAGAGAGGCCGAGGGGACAACTCCTCCTGGCCTTTGCTGGACTCATCTTCTGTGCTGTGGTTTCCATCAGATTCACTGTGGGAAAAAGACAGAATAAATGACTAATGAAACATAAAAAATGCATATTTTGTAGTTAATTATTGTGTAAGGTGATTTCAAGCCACATTGCGAATGAGAAATGAAACAAAATATAAATATAAGTATGTAAGTATTTTTCCCCCATTTTTGTGTGATTTTGTTTGGGCAAAAAAAAGGTACCTTTACAATATGAATTCAATAAACAAATACAAATGTTTTTTGGTTTTTTTCCCTTTCTGCCCACATCTCTCCTGTATTGAAGACAGAGCAGACAGTCACATTTGCTGCTGTGTTATTACGCTGCTTTGAAGAGCAGGCTGTGTTTGTGACTGTGCAGCCCTCTCTTACCTCATGGAGAGCTGCGCTGACAACAACCGACCAACGTCAACAACCGTGCAACCATTTGCCGCAATAAATTCTAGCGTGACAAAGTGCCAGCACTGGTGGCGTAACAAAACAAATGGGTGAGGGTATTTGTTTGAATTTCTTATCCACAATTTAACATGCTGTCGGAATTCAAACTCCCTTTTGTCTTCTTTTTTAGTTTTTCTTTTCATTAAGTCTTTAAAACGATATGGCTCGTGCTGTTTATTTATAAGCTGCTCTTTCTTTTTTTTTTTTTTTAAAGATTGATTCAAACAGCTGCAGCCTCCCAAGCACACACACACACACACACACGTACACTGAAAACGTCTTACCTCCCACTTCCAGGAAAGAATATAGACAAAGATACGTGCTGATACAAAATATGAGACTATTTGTTCGAAATATCAAAATATCTTCAACTTTTAAAAGTTGTTTTCTGAATAATTTCAGTTGCGACTTCAAGGCAGTCTATAGTAACACGTGTATGCGTGTGTGTGTGTGTGTGTGTGAGAGAGAGAGAGAGAGAGAGAGAGAGAGAGAGAGGGGTCACCTCCACCAGGTGTGCGTCAGCTTTGTTCACAGAGAGAGAAACATGAAAGAAGCTTCACTTCTGTCTGTTTGTGCAGGATTATGAAATGAAACGCACGACCCGATGGAGGCTCTGAGGTCCTTTTTGGTCTGAGTGGGAAGGAAAAAAAAGTGATAATGAAAATGATTTATGTGCTGGCCTAGGGGGCACGTGCGCGCGCTCGTGTGTGTGTGTGTGTGTCCGTGCACCACAAGCAGATAAGAAGAAATTAAAGTAACTTTTCAAGTCACCTTGTTAATTGTTCCATTAA